>NC_138971.1:605000-1055000 GCF_055761805.1 Camellia sinensis
GTATAGGTGTTCGAGTGTTCGAACTGTAATGCGCAAGAAATGGTACGGAAACCCCGTATTTACATATCTGCCACTGTGCAGGAGAATCCGCATAGGTGTTCGAGTGTTCGAACCGTATTGCGCAAGAAATGGTATGTAAACCCCGTATTTACATATCTGCCACTGTGCAGGAGAATCCGTATATGTGTTCGAGTGCTCGAACCGTAATGCGCAAGAAATGGTACGCAAACCCCGTATTTACATGTCTGCCGCTGTGCAGGAGAATCCGTATAGGTGTTCGAGTGTTCGAATCGTAATGCGCAAGAAATGGTATGTAAACTCCGTATTTACATATCTGTCACTGTGCAGGAGAATCCGTATAGGTGTTCGAGTGGTCGAACCGTAATGCGCAAGAAATGGTATGTAAACCCCGTATTTACATATCTGCCACTGTGCAGGAGAATCCGTATGGGTGTTCGAGTGTTCGAACCGTAATGCGCAAGAAATGGTATGTAAACCCCGTATTTACATATCTGCCACTGTGCAGGAGAATCCGTATAGGTGTTCGAGTGTTCGAACCGTAATGCGCAAGAAATGGTACCGAAACCCCGTATTTACATATCTGCCACTGTGCAGGAGAATCCGTATAGGTGTTCGAGTGTTCGAACCGTAATGCGCAAGAAATGGTATGGAAACCCCGTATTTACATATCTGCCACTGTGCAGGAGAATCCGTATAGGTGTTCGAGTGTTCGAACCGTAATGCGCAAGAAATGGTACGGAAACCCCGTATTTACATATCTGCCACTGTGCAGGAGAATCCGTATAGGTGTTCGAGTGTTCGAACCGTAATGCGCAAGAAATGGTACGGAAACCCCGTATTTACATATCTGCCACTGTGCAGGAGAATCCGCATAGGTGTTCGAGTGTTCGAACCGTAATGCGCAAGAAATGGTATGTAAACCCCGTATTTACATATCTGCCACTGTGCAGGAGAATCCGTATAGGTGTTCGAGTGTTCGAACCGTAATGCGCAAGAAATGGTACGGAAACCCCGTATTTACATATCTGCCACTGTGCAAGAGAATCCGTATAGGTGTTCGAGTGTTCGAACCGTAATGCGCAAGAAATGGTATGGAAACCCCGTATTTACATATCTGCCACTGTGCAGGAGAATCCGTATAGGTGTTCGAGTGTTCGAACCGTAATGCGCAAGAAATGGTACCGAAATCCCATATTTACATATCTGCCACTGTGCAGGAGAATCCGTATAGGTGTTCGAGTGTTCGAACCGTAATGCGCAAGAAATGGTACGGAAACCCCGTATTTACATATCTGCCACTGTGCAGGAGAATGCGCATAGGTGTTCGAGTGTTCGAACCGTAATGCGCAAGAAATGGTATGTAAACCCCGTATTTACATATCTGCCACTGTGCAGGAGAATCCGTATAGGTGTTCGAGTGTTCGAACTGTAATGCGCAAGAAATGGTACGGAAACCCCGTATTTACATATCTGCCATTGTGCAGGAGAATCCGCATAGGTGTTCGAGTGTTCGAACCGTATTGCGCAAGAAATGGTATGTAAACCCCGTATTTACATATCTGCCACTGTGCAGGAGAATCCGTATATGTGTTCGAGTGCTCGAACCGTAATGCGCAAGAAATGGTACGCAAACCCCGTATTTACATGTCTGCCGCTGTGCAGGAGAATCCGTATAGGTGTTCGAGTGTTCGAATCGTAATGCGCAAGAAATGGTATGTAAACTCCGTATTTACATATCTGTCACTGTGCAGGAGAATCCGTATAGGTGTTCGAGTGTTCGAACCGTAATGCGCAAGAAATGGTATGTAAACCCCGTATTTACATATCTGCCACTGTGCAGGAGAATCCGTATGGGTGTTCGAGTGTTCGAACCGTAATGCGCAAGAAATGGTATGTAAACCCCGTATTTACATATCTGCCACTGTGCAGGAGAATCCGTATAGGTGTTCGAGTGTTCGAACCGTAATGCGCAAGAAATGGTACCGAAACCCCGTATTTACATATCTGCCACTGTGCAGGAGAATCCGTATAGGTGTTCGAGTGTTCGAACCGTAATGCGCAAGAAATGGTATGGAAACCCCGTATTTACATATCTGCCACTGTGCAGGAGAATCCGTATAGGTGTTCGAGTGTTCGAACCGTAATGCGCAAGAAATGGTACGGAAACCCCGTATTTACATATCTGCCACTGTGCAGGAGAATCCGTATAGGTGTTCGAGTGTTCGAACCGTAATGCGCAAGAAATGCTACAGAAACCCCATATTTACATATCTGCCACTGTGCAGGAGAATCCGCATAGGTGTTCGAGTGTTCGAACCGTAATGCGCAAGAAATGGTAGGGAAACCCCGTATTTACATATCTGCCACTGTACAGGAGAATCCGTATAGGTGTTCGAGTGTTCGAACCGTAATGCGCAAGAAATGGTATGGAATCCCCATATTTACATATCTACCACTGTACAGGAGAATCCGTATAGGTGTTCGAGTGTTCGAACCGTAATGCGCAAGAAATGGTATGTAAATCCCGTATTTACATATCTGCCACTGTGCAGGAGAATCCGCATAGGTGTTCGAGTGTTCGAACCGTAATGCGCAAGAAATGGTAGGTAAACCCCGTATTTACATATCTGCCACTGTGCAGGAGAATCCGTATAGCTGTTCGAGTGTTCGAACCGTAATGCGCAAGAAATGGTACGGAAACCCCGTATTTACATATCTGCCACTGTGCAGGAGAATCCGCATAGGTGTTCGAGTGTTCGAACCGTAATGCGCAAGAAATGGTATGTAAACCCCGTATTTACATATCTGCCACTGTGCAGGAGAATCCGTATAGGTGTTCGAGTGTTCGAACCGTAATGCGCAAGAAATGGTACGGAAACCCCGTATTTACATATCTGCCACTGTGCAAGAGAATCCGTATAGGTGTTCGAGTGTTCGAACCGTAATGCGCAAGAAATGGTATGGAAACCCCGTATTTACATATCTGCCACTGTGCAGGAGAATCCGTATAGGTGTTCGAGTGTTCGAACCGTAATGCGCAAGAAATGGTACCGAAATCCCATATTTACATATCTGCCACTGTGCAGGAGAATCCGTATAGGTGTTCGAGTGTTCGAACCGTAATGCGCAAGGAATGGTACGGAAACCCCGTATTTACATATCTGCCACTGTGCAGGAGAATGCGCATAGGTGTTCGAGTGTTCGAACCGTAATGCGCAAGAAATGGTATGTAAACCCCGTATTTACATATCTGCCACTGTGCAGGAGAATCCGTATAGGTGTTCGAGTGTTCGAACTGTAATGCGCAAGAAATGGTACGGAAACCCCGTATTTACATATCTGCCACTGTGCAGGAGAATCCGCATAGGTGTTCGAGTGTTCGAACCGTATTGCGCAAGAAATGGTATGTAAACCCCGTATTTACATATCTGCCACTGTGCAGGAGAATCCGTATATGTGTTCGAGTGCTCGAACCGTAATGCGCAAGAAATGGTACGGAAACCCCGTATTTACATATCTGCCGCTGTGCAGGAGAATCCGTATAGGTGTTCGAGTGTTCGAATCGTAATGCGCAAGAAATGGTATGTAAACCCCGTATTTACATATCTGTCATTGTGCAGGAGAATCCGTATAGGTGTTCGAGTGTTCGAACCGTAACGCGCAAGAAATGGTATGTAAACCCCGTATTTACATATCTGCCACTGTGCAGGAGAATCCGCATAGGTGTTCGAGTGTTCGAACCGTAATGCGCAAGAAATGGTATGTAAACCTCGTATTTACATATCTGCCACTGTGCAGGAGAATCCGTATAGGTGTTCGAGTGTTCGAACCGTAATGCGCAAGAAATGGTACCGAAACCCCGTATTTACATATCTGCCACTGTGCAGGAGAATCCGTATAGGTGTTCGAGTGTTCGAACCGTAATGCGCAAGAAATGGTATGGAAACCCCGTATTAACATATCTGCCACTGTGCAGGAGAATCCGTATAGGTGTTCGAGTGTTCGAACCGTAATGCGCAAGAAATGGTACGGAAACCCCGTATTTACATATCTGCCACTGTGCAGGAGAATCCGTATAGGTGTTCGAGTGTTCGAACCGTAATGCGCAAGAAATGCTACGGAAACCCCATATTTACATATCTGCCACTGTGCAGGAGAATCCGCATAGGTGTTCGAGTGTTCGAACCGTAATGCGCAAGAAATGGTAGGGAAACCCCGTATTTACATATCTGCCACTGTACAGGAGAATCCGTATAGGTGTTCGAGTGTTCGAACCGTAATGCGCAAGAAATGGTATGGAATCCCCATATTTACATATCTGCCACTGTACAGGAGAATCCGTATAGGTGTTCGCGTGTTCGAACCGTAATGCGCAAGAAATGGTATGTAAATCCCGTATTTACATATCTGCCACTGTGCAGGAGAATCCGCATAGGTGTTCGAGTGTTCGAACCGTAATGCGCAAGAAATGGTAGGTAAACCCCGTATTTACATATCTGCCACTGTGCAGGAGAATCCGTATAGCTGTTCGAGTGTTCGAACCGTAATGCGCAAGAAATGGTACGGAAACCCCGTATTTACATATCTGCCACTGTGCAGGAGAATCCGCATAGGTGTTCGAGTGTTCGAACCGTAATGCGCAAGAAATGGTATGTAAACCCCGTATTTACATATCTGCCACTGTGCAGGAGAATCCGTAAAGGTGTTCGAGTGTTCGAACCGTAATGCGCAAGAAATGGTACGAAAACCCCGTATTTACATATCTGCCACTGTGCAGGAGAATCCGTATAGGTGTTCGAGTGTTCGAACCGTAATGCGCAAGAAATGCTACGGAAACCCCATATTTACATATCTGCCACTGTGCAGGAGAATCCGCATAGGTGTTCGAGTGTTCGAACCGTAATGCGCAAGAAATGGTACCGAAACCCCGTATTTACATATCTGCCACAGTGCAGGAGAATCCGTATAGGTGTTCGAGTGTTCGAACCGTAATGCGCAAGAAATGGTACGGAAACCCCGTATTTACATATCTGCCACTGTGCAGGAGAATCCGCATAGGTGTTCGAGTGTTCGAACCGTATTGCGCAAGAAATGGTATGTAAACCCCGTATTTAAATATCTGCCACTGTGCTGGAGAATCCGTATAGGTGATCGAGTGTTCGAACCGTAATGCGCAAGAAATGGTATGGAAACCCCGTATTTACATATCTGCCACTGTGCAGGAGAATCCGTATAGGTGTTCGAGTGTTCGAACCGTAATGCGCAAGAAATGGTACCGAAACCCCGTATTTACATATCTGCCACTGTGCAGGAGAATCCGTATAGGTGTTCGAGTGTTCGAACCGTAATGCGCAAGAAATGGTACGGAAACCCCATATTTACATATCTGCCACTGTGCAGGAGAATCCGCATAGGTGTTCGAGTGTTCGAACCGTAATGCGCAAGAAATGGTATGGAAACCCCGTATTTACATATCTGCCACTGTGCAGGAGAATCCGTATAGGTGTTCGAGTGTTCGAACCGTAATGCGCAAGAAATGGTATGGAAACCCCGTATTTACATATCTGCCACTGTACAGGAGAATCCGTATAGGTGTTCGAGTGTTCGAACAGTAATGCGCAAGAAATGGTACGGAAACCCCGTATTTACATATCTGCCACTGTGCAGGAGAATCCGCATAGGTGTTCGAGTGTTCGAACCGTAATGCGCAAGAAATGGTATGTAAACCCCGTATTTACATATCTGTCACTGTGCAGGAGAATCCGTATAGGTGTTCGAGTGTTCGAACCGTAATGCGCAAGAAATGGTATGTAAACCCCGTATTTACATATCTGCCACTGTGCAGGAGAATCCGTATAGGTGTTCGAGTGTTTGAACCGTAATGCGCAAGAAATGGTATGGAAACCCCGTATTTACATATCTGCCACTGTGCAGGAGAATCCGTATAGGTGTTCGAGTGTTCGAACCGTAATGCGCAAGAAATGGTACGGAAACCCCGTATTTACATATCTGCCACTGTGCAGGAGAATCCGCATAGGTGTTCGAGTGTTCGAACCGTAATACGCAAGAAATGGTATGTAAACCCCGAATTTACATATCTGCCACTGTGCAGTAGAATCCGTATAGCTGTTCGAGTGTTCGAACCGTAATGCGCAAGAAATGGTACGGAAACCCCGTATTTACATATCTGCCACTGTGCAGGAGAATCCGCATTGGTGTTCGAGTGTTCGAACCGTAATGCGCAAGAAATGGTATGTAAACCCTGTATTTACATACCTGCCACTATGCAGGAGAATCCGTATAGGTGTTCGAGTGTTCGAACCGTAATGTGCAAGAAATGGTACGGAAACCCCGTATTTACATATCTGCCACTGTGTAGGAGAATCCGTATAGGTGTTCGATTGTTCGAACCGTAATGCGCAAGAAATGGTATGTAAACCCCGTATTTACATATCTGCCACTGTGCAGGAGAATCCGTATAGGTGTTCGAGTGTTCGAACCGTAATGCGCAAGAAATGGTACGGAAACCCCGTATTTACATATCTGCCACTGTGGAGGAGAATCCGCATAGGTGTTCGAGTGTTCGAACCGTAATACGCAAGAAATGGTATGTAAACCCCGAATTTACATATCTGCCACTGTGCAGTAGAATCCGTATAGCTGTTCGAGTGTTCGAACCGTAATGCGCAAGAAATGGTACGGAAACCCCGTATTTACATATCTGCCACTGTGCAGGAGAATCCGCATGGGTGTTCGAGTGTTCGAACCGTAATGCGCAAGAAATGGTATGTAAACCCTGTATTTACATACCTGCCACTATGCAGGAGAATCCGTATAGGTGTTCGAGTGTTCGAACCGTAATGTGCAAGAAATGGTACGGAAACCCCGTATTTACATATCTGCCACTGTGCAGGAGAATCCGTATAGGTGTTCGATTGTTCGAACCGTAATGCGCAAGAAATGGTATGTAAACCCCGTATTTACATATCTGCCACTGTGCAGGAGAATCCGTATAGGTGTTCGAGTGTTCGAACCGTAATGCGCAAGAAATGGTATGGAAACCCCGTATTTACATATCTGCCACTGTGCAGGAGAATCCGTATAGGTGTTCGAGTGTTCGAACCGTAATGCGCAGGAAATGGTACCGAAACCCCGTATTTACATATCCGTCACTGTGCAGGAGAATTCGTATAGGTGTTCGAGTGTTCGAACCGTAATGCGCAAGAAATGCTACGGAAACCCCATATTTACATATCTGCCACTGTGCAGGAGAATCCGCATAGGTGTTCGAGTGTTCGAACCGTAATGCGCAAGAAATGGTACCGAAACCCCGTATTTACATATCTGCCACAGTGCAGGAGAATCCGTATAGGTGTTCGAGTGTTCGAACCGTAATGCGCAAGAAATGGTACGGAAACCCCGTATTTACATATCTGCCACTGTGCAGGAGAATCCGCATAGGTGTTCGAGTGTTCGAACCGTATTGCGCAAGAAATGGTATGTAAACCCCGTATTTAAATATCTGCCACTGTGCTGGAGAATCCGTATAGGTGATCGAGTGTTCGAACCGTAATGCGCAAGAAATGGTATGGAAACCCCGTATTTACATATCTGCCACTGTGCAGGAGAATCCGTATAGGTGTTCGAGTGTTCGAACCGTAATGCGCAAGAAATGGTACGGAAACCCCGTATTTACATATCTGCCACTGTGCAGGAGAATCCGTATAGGTGTTCGAGTGTTCGAACCGTAATGCGCAAGAAATGGTACGGAAACCCCATATTTACATATCTGCCACTGTGCAGGAGAATCCGCATAGGTGTTCGAGTGTTCGAACCGTAATGCGCAAGAAATGGAATGGAAACCCCGTATTTACATATCTGCCACTGTGCAGGAGAATCCGTATAGGTGTTCGAGTGTTCGAACCGTAATGCGCAAGAAATGGTACGGAAACCCCGTATTTACATATCTGCCACTATGCAGGAGAATCCGCATAGGTGTTCGAGTGTTCGAACCGTAAGACGCAAGAAATGGTATGTAAACCCCGAATTTACATATCTGCCACTGTGCAGTAGAATCCGTATAGCTGTTCGAGTGTTCGAACCGTAATGCGCAAGAAATGGTAAGGAAACCCCGTATTTACATATCTGCCACTGTGCAGGAGAATCCGCATGGGTGTTCGAGTGTTCGAACCGTAATGCGCAAGAAATGGTTTGTAAACCCCGTATTTGCATACCTGCCACTATGCAGGAGAATCCGTATAGGTGTTCGAGTGTTCGAACCGTAATGTGCAAGAAATGGTACGGAAACCCCGTATTTACATATCTGCCACTGTGCAGGAGAATCCGTATAGGTGTTCGATTGTTCGAACCGTAATGCGCAAGAAATGGTATGTAAACCCCGTATTTACATATCTGCCACTGTGCAGGAGAATCCGTATAGGTGTTCGAGTGTTCGAACCGTAATGCGCAAGAAATGGTATGGAAACCCCGTATTTACATATCTGCCACTGTGCAGGAGAATCCGTATAGGTGTTCGAGTGTTCGAACCGTAATGCGCAGGAAATGGTACCGAAACCCCGTATTTACATATCCGTCACTGTGCAGGAGAATTCGTATAGGTGTTCGAGTGTTCGAACCGTAATGCGCAAGAAATGCTACGGAAACCCCATATTTACATATCTGCCACTGTGCAGGAGAATCCGCATAGGTGTTCGAGTGTTCGAACCGTAATGCGCAAGAAATGGTACCGAAACCCCGTATTTACATATCTGCCACAGTGCAGGAGAATCCGTATAGGTGTTCGAGTGTTCGAACCGTAATGCGCAAGAAATGGTACGGAAACCCCGTATTTACATATCTGCCACTGTGCAGGAGAATCCGCATAGGTGTTCGAGTGTTCGAACCGTATTGCGCAAGAAATGGTATGTAAACCCCGTATTTAAATATCTGCCACTGTGCTGGAGAATCCGTATAGGTGATCGAGTGTTCGAACCGTAATGCGCAAGAAATGGTATGGAAACCCCGTATTTACATATCTGCCACTGTGCAGGAGAATCCGTATAGGTGTTCGAGTGTTCGAACCGTAATGCGCAAGAAATGGTACCGAAACCCCGTATTTACATATCTGCCACTGTGCAGGAGAATCCGTATAGGTGTTCGAGTGTTCGAACCGTAATGCGCAAGAAATGGTACGGAAACCCCATATTTACATATCTGCCACTGTGCAGGAGAATCCGCATAGGTGTTCGAGTGTTCGAACCGTAATGCGCAAGAAATGGTATGGAAACCCCGTATTTACATATCTGCCACTGTGCAGGAGAATCCGTATAGGTGTTCGAGTGTTCGAACCGTAATGCGCAAGAAATGGTACCGAAACCCCGTATTTACATATCTGCCACTGTACAGGAGAATCCGTATTGGTGTTCGAGTGTTCGAACAGTAATGCGCAAGAAATGGTACGGAAACCCCGTATTTACATATCTGCCACTGTGCAGGAGAATCCGCATAGGTGTTCGAGTGTTCGAACCGTAATGCGCAAGAAATGGTATGTAAACCCCGTATTTACATATCTGTCACTGTGCAGGAGAATCCGTATAGGTGTTCGAGTGTTCGAACCGTAATGCGCAAGAAATGGTATGTAAACCCCGTATTTACATATCTGCCACTGTGCAGGAGAATCCGTATAGGTGTTCGAGTGTTTGAACCGTAATGCGCAAGAAATGGTATGGAAACCCCGTATTTACATATCTGCCACTGTGCAGGAGAATCCGTATAGGTGTTCGAGTGTTCGAACCGTAATGCGCAAGAAATGGTATCGAAACCCCGTATTTACATATCTGCCACTGTGCAGGAGAATCCGTATAGGTGTTCGAGTGTTCGAACCGTAATGCGCAAGAAATGGTACGGAAACCCCGTATTTACATATCTGCCACTGTGCAGGAGAATCCGCATAGGTGTTCGAGTGTTCGAACCGTAATACGCAAGAAATGGTATGTAAACCCCGAATTTACATATCTGCCACTGTGCAGTAGAATCCGTATAGCTGTTCGAGTGTTCGAACCGTAATGCGCAAGAAATGGTACGGAAACCCCGTATTTACATATCTGCCACTGTGCAGGAGAATCCGCATGGGTGTTCGAGTGTTCGAACCGTAATGCGCAAGAAATGGTATGTAAACCCCGTATTTACATACCTGCCACTATGCAGGAGAATCCGTATAGGTGTTCGAGTGTTCGAACCGTAATGTGCAAGAAATGGTACGGAAACCCCGTATTTACATATCTGCCACTGTGCAGGAGAATCCGTATAGGTGTTCGATTGTTCGAACCGTAATGCGCAAGAAATGGTATGTAAACCCCGTATTTACATATCTGCCACTTTGCAGGAGAATCCGTATAGGTGTTCGAGTGTTCGAACCGTAATGCGCAAGAAATGGTATGGAAACCCCGTATTTACATATCTGCCACTGTGCAGGAGAATCCGTATAGGTGTTCGAGTGTTCGAACCGTAATGCGCAGGAAATGGTACCGAAACCCCGTATTTACATATCCGTCACTGTGCAGGAGAATTCGTATAGGTGTTCGAGTGTTCGAACCGTAATGCGCAAGAAATGGTATGGAAACCCCATATTTAAATATCTGTCACTGTGCAGGAGAATCCGAATAGGTGTTCGAGTGTTCGAACCGTAATGCGCAAGAAATGGTACGGAAACCCCGTATTTACATATCTGCCATTGTGCAGGAGAAGCCGCATAGGTATTCGAGTGTTCGAACCGTAATGCGCAAGAAATGGTACGGAAACCCTGTATTTACATATCTGCCACTGTGCAGGAGAATCCGCATAGGTGTTCGAGTGTTCGAACCGTAATGCGCAAGAAATGGTACCGAAACCCCGTATTTACATATCTGCCACTGTGCAGGAGAATCCGTATAGGTGTTCGAGTGTTCGAACCGTAATGCGCAAGAAATGGTACCGAAACCCCGTATATACATATCTGCCACTGTGCAGGAGAATCCGTATAGGTGTTCGAGTGTTCGAACCGTAATGCGCAAGAAATGGTATGGAAACCCCGTATTTACATATCTGCCACTGTACAGGAGAATCCGTATAGGTGTTCGAGTGTTCGAACAGTAATGCGCAAGAAATGGTACGGAAACGCCGTATTTACATATCTGCCACTGTGCAGGAGAATCCGCATAGGTGTTCGAGTGTTCGAACCGTAATGCGCAAGAAATGGTACCGAAACCCCGTATTTACATATCTGCCACAGTGCAGGAGAATCCGTATAGGTGTTCGAGTGTTCGAACCGTAATGCGCAAGAAATGGTATGTAAACCCCGTATTTACATATCTGCCACTGTACAGGAGAATCCGTATAGGTGTTCGAGTGTTCGAACAGTAATGCGCAAGAAATGGTACGGAAACCCCGTATTTACATATCTGCCACTGTGCAGGAGAATCCGCATAGGTGTTCGAGTGTTCGAACCGTAATGCGCAAGAAATGGTATGTAAACCCCGTATTTACATATCTGTCACTGTGCAGGAGAATCCGTATAGGTGTTCGAGTGTTCGAACCGTAATGCGCAAGAAATGGTATGTAAACCCGGTATTTACATATCTGCCACTGTGCAGGAGAATCCGTATAGGTGTTCGAGTGTTTGAACCGTAATGCGCAAGAATTGGTATGGAAACCCCGTATTTACATATCTGCCACTGTGCAGGAGAATCCGTATAGGTGTTCGAGTGTTCGAACCGTAATGCGCAAGAAATGGTATGGAAACCCCGTATTTACATATCTGCCACTGTGCAGGAGAATCCGTATAGGTGTTCGAGTGTTCGAACCGTAATGCGCAAGAAATGGTACGGAAACCCCGTATTTACATATCTGCCACTGTGCAGGAGAATCCGCATAGGTGTTCGAGTGTTCGAACCGTAATACGCAAGAAATGGTATGTAAACCCCGAATTTACATATCTGCCACTGTGCAGTAGAATCCGTATAGCTGTTCGAGTGTTCGAACCGTAATGCGCAAGAAATGGTACGGAAACCCCGTATTTACATATCTGCCACTGTGCAGGAGAATCCGCATGGGTGTTCGAGTGTTCGAACCGTAATGCGCAAGAAATGGTATGTAAACCCCGTATTTACATACCTGCCACTATGCAGGAGAATCCGTATAGGTGTTCGAGTGTTCGAACCGTAATACGCAAGAAATGGTACAGAAACCCCGTATTTACATATCTGCCACTGTGCAGGAGAATCCGTATAGGTGTTCGAGTGTTCGAACCGTAATGCGCAAGAAATGGTATGGAAACCCCGTATTTACATATCTGCCACTGTGCAGGAGAATCCGTATAGGTGTTCGAGTGTTCGAACCGTAATGCGCAAGAAATGGTATGTAAACCGCGTATTTACATATCTGCCACTGTGCAGGAGAATCCGTATAGGTGTTCGAGTGTTCGAACCGTAATACGCAAGAAATGGTACAGAAACCCCGTATTTACATATCTGCCACTGTGCAGGAGAATCCGCATAGGTGTTCGAGTGTTCGAACTGTAATGCGCAAGAAATGGTACGGAAACCCCGTATTTACATATCTGCCACTGTGCAGGAGAATCCGTATAGGTGTTCGATTGTTCGAACCGTAATGCGCAAGAAATGGTATGTAAACCCCGTATTTACATATCTGCCACTGTGCAGGAGAATCCGTATAGGTGTTCGAGTGTTCGAACCGTAATGCGCAAGAAATGGTACCGAAACCCCGTATTTACATATCTGCCACTGTGCAGGAGAATCCGTATAGGTGTTCGAGTGTTCGAACCGTAATGCGCAAGAAATGGTACCGAAACCCCGTATTTACATATCTGCCACTGTGCAGGAGAATCCGTATAGGTGTTCGAGTGTTCGAACCGTAATGCGCAAGAAATGGTATGGAAACCCCGTATTTACATATCTGCCACTGTACAGGAGAATCCGTATAGGTGTTCGAGTGTTCGAACAGTAATGCGCAAGAAATGGTACGGAAACCCCGTATTTACATATCTGCCACTGTGCAGGAGAATCCGCATAGGTGTTCGAGTGTTCGAACCGTAATGCGCAAGAAATGGTACCGAAACCCCGTATTTACATATCTGCCACGGTGCAGGAGAATCCGTATAGGTGTTCGAGTGTTCGAACCGTAATGCGCAAGAAATGGTATGTAAACCCTGTATTTACATATCTGCCACTGTGCAGGAGAATCCGTATAGGTGTTCGAGTGTTCGAACCGTAATGCGCAAGAAATGGTACCGAAACCCCGTATTTACATATCTGCCACTGTGCAGGAGAATCCGTATAGGTGATCGAGTGTTCGAACCGTAATGCGCAAGAAATGGTATGGAAACCCCGTATTTACATATCTGCCACTGTGCAGGAGAATCCGTATAGGTGTTCGAGTGTTCGAACCGTAATGCGCAAGAAATGGTACCGAAACCCCGTATTTACATATCTGCCACTGTGCAGGAGAATCCGTATAGGTGTTCGAGTGTTCGAACCGTAATGCGCAAGAAATGGTACGGAAACCCCATATTTACATATCTGCCACTGTGCGGGAGAATCCGCGTAGGTGTTCGAGTGTTCGAACCGTAATGCGCAAGAAATGGTACGGAAACCCCGTATTTACATATCTGCCACTGTGCAGGAGAATCCGCATAGGTGTTCGAGTGTTCGAACCGTAATACGCAAGAAATGGTATGTAAACCCCGAATTTACATATCTGCCACTGTGCAGTAGAATCCGTATAGCTGTTCGAGTGTTCGAACCGTAATGCGCAAGAAATGGTACGGAAACCCCGTATTTACATATCTTCCACTGTGCAGGAGAATCCGCATGGGTGTTCGAGTGTTCGAACCGTAATGCGCAAGAAATGGTATGTAAACCCCGTATTTACATACCTGCCACTATGCAGGAGAATCCGTATAGGTGTTCGAGTGTTCGAACCGTAATGTGCAAGAAATGGTACGGAAACCCCGTATTTACATATCTGCCACTGTGCAGGAGAATCCGTATAGGTGTTCGATTGTTCGAACCGTAATGCGCAAGAAATGGTATGTAAACCCCGTATTTACATATCTGCCACTGTGCAGGAGGATCCGTATAGGTGTTCGAGTGTTCGAACCGTAATGCGCAAGAAATGGTATGGAAACCCCGTATTTACATATCTGCCACTGTGCAGGAGAATCCGTATAGGTGTTCGAGTGTTCGAACCGTAATGCGCAGGAAATGGTACCGAAACCCCGTATTTACAAATCCGTCACTGTGCAGGAGAATTCGTATAGGTGTTCGAGTGTTCGAACCGTAATGCGCAAGAAATGGTATGGAAACCCCATATTTAAATATCTGTCACTGTGCAGGAGAATCCGAATAGGTGTTCGAGTGTTCGAACCGTAATGCGCAAGAAATGGTACGGAAACCCCGTATTTACATATCTGCCATTGTGCAGGAGAATCCGCATAGGTATTCGAGTGTTCGAACCGTAATGCGCAAGAAATGGTACGGAAACCCTGTATTTACATATCTGCCACTGTGCAGGAGAATCCGCATAGGTGTTCGAGTGTTCGAACCGTAATGCGCAAGAAATGGTACCGAAACCCCGTATTTACATATCTGCCACTGTGCAGGAGAATCCGTATAGGTGTTCGAGTGTTCGAACCGTAATGCGCAAGAAATGGTACCGAAACCCCGTATTTACATATCTGCCACTGTGCAGGAGAATCCGTATAGGTGTTCGAGTGTTCGAACCGTAATGCGCAAGAAATGGTATGGAAACCCCGTATTTACATATCTGCCACTGTACAGGAGAATCCGTATAGGTGTTCGAGTGTTCGAACAGTAATGCGCAAGAAATGGTACGGAAACCCCGTATTTACATATCTGCCACTGTGCAGGAGAATCCGCATAGGTGTTCGAGTGTTCGAACCGTAATGCGCAAGAAATGGTACCGAAACCCCGTATTTACATATCTGCCACAGTGCAGGAGAATCCGTATAGGTGTTCGAGTGTTCGAACCGTAATGCGCAAGAAATGGTATGTAAACCGCGTATTTACATATCTGCCACTGTGCAGGAGAATCCGTATAGGTGTTCGAGTGTTCGAACCGTAATACGCAAGAAATGGTACAGAAACCCCGTATTTACATATCTGCCACTGTGCAGGAGAATCCGCATAGGTGTTCGAGTGTTCGAACTGTAATGCGCAAGAAATGGTACGGAAACCCCGTATTTACATATCTGCCACTGTGCAGGAGAATCCGTATAGGTGTTCGATTGTTCGAACCGTAATGCGCAAGAAATGGTATGTAAACCCCGTATTTACATATCTGTCACTGTGCAGGAGAATCCGTATAGGTGTTCGAGTGTTCGAACCGTAATGCGCAAGAAATGGTACCGAAACCCCGTATTTACATATCTGCCACTGTGCAGGAGAATCCGTATAGGTGTTCGAGTGTTCGAACCGTAATGCGCAAGAAATGGTACCGAAACCCCGTATTTACATATCTGCCACTGTGCAGGAGAATCCGTATAGGTGTTCGAGTGTTCGAACCGTAATGCGCAAGAAATGGTATGGAAACCCCGTATTTACATATCTGCCACTGTACAGGAGAATCCGTATAGGTGTTCGAGTGTTCGAACAGTAATGCGCAAGAAATGGTACGGAAACCCCGTATTTACATATCTGCCACTGTGCAGGAGAATCCGCATAGGTGTTCGAGTGTTCGAACCGTAATGCGCAAGAAATGGTACCGAAACCCCGTATTTACATATCTGCCACAGTGCAGGAGAATCCGTATAGGTGTTCGAGTGTTCGAACCGTAATGCGCAAGAAATGGTATGTAAACCCCGTATTTACATATCTGCCACTGTGCAGGAGAATCCGTATAGGTGTTCGAGTGTTCGAACCGTAATGCGCAAGAAATGGTACCGAAACCCCGTATTTACATATCTGCCACTGTGCAGGAGAATCCGTATAGGTGTTCGAGTGTTCGAACCGTAATGCGCAAGAAATGGTATGGAAACCCCGTATTTACATATCTGCCACTGTGCAGGAGAATCCGTATAGGTGTTCGAGTGTTCGAACCGTAACGCGCAAGAAATGGTATGGAAACCCCGTATTTACATATCTGCCACTGTGCAGGAGAATCCGTATAGGTGTTCGAGTGTTCGAACCGTAATGCGCAAGAAATGGTATGGAAACCCCGTATTTACATATCTGCCACTGTACAGGAGAATCCGTATAGGTGTTCGAGTGTTCGAACAGTAATGCGCAAGAAATGGTACGGAAACCCCGTATTTACATATCTGCCACTGTGCAGGAGAATCCGCATAGGTGTTCGAGTGTTCGAACCGTAATGCGCAAGAAATGGTATGTAAACCCCGTATTTACATATCTGTCACTGTGCAGGAGAATCCGTATAGGTGTTCGAGTGTTCGAACCGTAATGCGCAAGAAATGGTATGTAAACCCCGTATTTACATATCTGCCACTGTGCAGGAGAATCCGTATAGGTGTTCGAGTGTTTGAACCGTAATGCGCAAGAATTGGTATGGAAACCCCGTATTTACATATCTGCCACTGTGCAGGAGAATCCGTATAGGTGTTCGAGTGTTCGAACCGTAATGCGCAAGAAATGGTATGGAAACCCCGTATTTACATATCTGCCACTGTGCAGGAGAATCCGTATAGGTGTTCGAGTGTTCGAACCGTAATGCGCAAGAAATGGTACGGAAACCCCGTATTTACATATCTGCCACTGTGCAGGAGAATCCGCATAGGTGTTCGAGTGTTCGAACCGTAATACGCAAGAAATGGTATGTAAACCCCGAATTTACATATCTGCCACTGTGCAGTAGAATCCGTATAGCTGTTCGAGTGTTCGAACCGTAATGCGCAAGAAATGGTACGGAAACCCCGTATTTACATATCTGCCACTGTGCAGGAGAATCCGCATGGGTGTTCGAGTGTTCGAACCGTAATGCGCAAGAAATGGTATGTAAACCCCGTATTTACATACCTGCCACTATGCAGGAGAATCCGTATAGGTGTTCGAGTGTTCGAACCGTAATACGCAAGAAATGGTACAGAAACCCCGTATTTACATATCTGCCACTGTGCAGGAGAATCCGTATAGGTGTTCGAGTGTTCGAACCGTAATGCGCAAGAAATGGTATGGAAACCCCGTATTTACATATCTGCCACTGTGCAGGAGAATCCGTATAGGTGTTCGAGTGTTCGAACCGTAATGCGCAAGAAATGGTATGTAAACCGCGTATTTACATATCTGCCACTGTGCAGGAGAATCCGTATAGGTGTTCGAGTGTTCGAACCGTAATACGCAAGAAATGGTACAGAAACCCCGTATTTACATATCTGCCACTGTGCAGGAGAATCCGCATAGGTGTTCGAGTGTTCGAACTGTAATGCGCAAGAAATGGTACGGAAACCCCGTATTTACATATCTGCCACTGTGCAGGAGAATCCGTATAGGTGTTCGATTGTTCGAACCGTAATGCGCAAGAAATGGTATGTAAACCCCGTATTTACATATCTGCCACTGTGCAGGAGAATCCGTATAGGTGTTCGAGTGTTCGAACCGTAATGCGCAAGAAATGGTACCGAAACCCCGTATTTACATATCTGCCACTGTGCAGGAGAATCCGTATAGGTGTTCGAGTGTTCGAACCGTAATGCGCAAGAAATGGTACCGAAACCCCGTATTTACATATCTGCCACTGTGCAGGAGAATCCGTATAGGTGTTCGAGTGTTCGAACCGTAATGCGCAAGAAATG
Source organism: Camellia sinensis (assembly GCF_055761805.1). NCBI lineage: Eukaryota > Viridiplantae > Streptophyta > Magnoliopsida > Ericales > Theaceae > Camellia > Camellia sinensis. Next base: position 622,843 of record NC_138971.1, read on the forward strand.
GTATGGAAACCCCGTATTTACATATCTGCCACTGTACAGGAGAATCCGTATAGGTGTTCGAGTGTTCGAACAGTAATGCGCAAGAAATGGTACGGAAACCCCGTATTTACATATCTGCCACTGTGCAGGAGAATCCGCATAGGTGTTCGAGTGTTCGAACCGTAATGCGCAAGAAATGGTACCGAAACCCCGTATTTACATATCTGCCACAGTGCAGGAGAATCCGTATAGGTGTTCGAGTGTTCGAACCGTAATGCGCAAGAAATGGTATGTAAACCCCGTATTTACATATCTGCCACTGTGCAGGAGAATCCGTATAGGTGTTCGAGTGTTCGAACCGTAATGCGCAAGAAATGGTACCGAAACCCCGTATTTACATATCTGCCACTGTGCAGGAGAATCCGTATAGGTGATCGAGTGTTCGAACCGTAATGCGCAAGAAATGGTATGGAAACCCCGTATTTACATATCTGCCACTGTGCAGGAGAATCCGTATAGGTGTTCGAGTGTTCGAACCGTAATGCGCAAGAAATGGTACCGAAACCCCGTATTTACATATCTGCCACTGTGCAGGAGAATCCGTATAGGTGTTCGAGTGTTCGAACCGTAATGCGCAAGAAATGGTACGGAAACCCCATATTTACATATCTGCCACTGTGCGGGAGAATCCGCGTAGGTGTTCGAGTGTTCGAACCGTAATGCGCAAGAAATGGTATGGAAACCCCGTATTTACATATCTGCCACTGTGCAGGAGAATCCGTATAGGTGTTCGAGTGTTTGAACCGTAATGCGCAAGAAATGGTATGGAAACCCCGTATTTACATATCTGCCACTGTACAGGAGAATCCGTATAGGTGTTCGAGTGTTCGAACAGTAATGCGCAAGAAATGGTACGGAAACCCCGTATTTACATATCTGCCACTGTGCAGGAGAATCCGCATAGGTGTTCGAGTGTTCGAACCGTAATGCGCAAGAAATGGTATGTAAACCCCGTATTTACATATCTGTCACTGTGCAGGAGAATCCGTATAGGTGTTCGAGTGTTCGAACCGTAATGCGCAAGAAATGGTATGTAAACCCCGTATTTACATATCTGCCACTGTGCAGGAGAATCCGTATAGGTGTTCGAGTGTTCGAACCGTAATGCGCAAGAAATGGTAAGGAAACCCCGTATTTACATATCTGCCACTGTGCAGGAGAATCCGTATAGGTGTTCGAGTGTTCGAACCGTAATGCGCAAGAAATGGTATGGAAACCCCGTATTTACATATCTGTCACTGTGCAGGAGAATCCGTATAGGTGTTCGAGTGTTCGAACCGTAATGCGCAAGAAATGGTACGGAAACCCCGTATTTACATATCTGCCACTGTGCAGGAGAATCCGCATAGGTGTTCGAGTGTTCGAACCGTAATACGCAAGAAATGGTATGTAAACCCCGAATTTACATATCTGCCACTGTGCAGGAGAATCCGTATAGGTGTTCGAGTGTTCGAACCGTAATGCGCAAGAAATGGTACGGAAACCCCGTATTTACATATCTGCCACTGTGCAGGAGAATCCGCATGGGTGTTCGAGTGTTCGAACCGTAATACGCAAGAAACGGTATGTAAACCCCGTATTTACATATCTGCCACTATGCAGGAGAATCCGTATAGGTGTTCGAGTGTTCGAACCGTAATGCGCAAGAAATGGTATGTAAACCCCGTATTTACATATCTGCCACTGTGCAGGAGAATCCGTATAGGTGTTCGAGTGTTCGAACCGTAATGCGCAAGAAATGGTATGTAAACCCCGTATTTACATATCTGCCACTGTGCAGGAGAATCCGTATAGGTGTTCGAGTGTTTGAACCGTAATGCGCAAGAAATGGTATGTAAACCCCGTATTTACATATCTGTCACTGTGCAGGAGAATCCGTATAGGTGTTCGAGTGTTCGAACCGTAATGCGCAAGAAATGGTATGTAAACCCCGTATTTACACATCTGCCACTGTGCAGGAGAATCCGTATAGGTGTTCGAGTGTTTGAACCGTAATGCGCAAGAAATGGTATGGAAACCCCGTATTTACATATCTGCCACTGTGCAGGAGAATCCGTATAGGTGTTCGAGTGTTCGAACCGTAATGCGCAAGAAATGGTATGGAAACCCCGTATTTACATATCTGCCACTGTGCAGGAGAATCCGCATAGGTGTTCGAGTGTTCGAACCGTAATGCGCAAGAAATGGTATGTAAACCCCGTATTTACATATCTGCCACTGTGCAGGAGAATCCGTATAGGTGTTCGAGTGTTCGAACCGTAATGCGCAAGAAATGGTACAGAAACCCCGTATTTACATATCTGCCACTGTGCAGGAGAATCCGCATAGGTGTTCGAGTGTTCGAACCGTAATGCGCAAGAAATGGTATGTAAACCCCGTATTTACATATCTGCCACTGTGCAGGAGAATCCGTATAGGTGTTCGAGTGTTCGAACCGTAATGCGCAAGAAATGGTACCGAAAGCCCGTATTTACATATCTGCCACTGTGCAGGAGAATCCGTATAGGTGTTCGACTGTTCGAACCGTAATGCGCAAGAAATGGTACCGAAACCCCGTATTTACATATCTGCCACTGTGCAGGAGAATTCGTATAGGTGTTCGAGTGTTCGAACCGTAATGCGCAAGAAATGGTATGGAAACCCCGTATTTACATATCTGCCACTGTGCAAGAGAATCCGTATATGTGTTCGAGCGTTCGAACCTTAATGCGCAAGAAATGGTACGGAAACCCCGTATTTACATATCTGCCGCTGTGCAGGAGAATCCGTTTTGGTGTTCGAGTGTTCGAACCGTAATGCGCAAGAAATGGTTTGGAAACCCCGTATTTACATATCTGCCACTGTGCAGGAGAATCCGAATAGGTGTTCGAGTGTTCGAACCGTAATGCGCAAGAAATGGTATGGAAACCCCGTGTTTACATATCTGCCACTGTGCAGGAGAATCCATATAGGTGTTCGAGCGTTCGAACCGTAATGCGCAAGAAATGGTACCGAAACCCCGTATTTACATATCTGCCACTGTGCAGGAGAATCCGTATAGGTGTTCGAGTGTTCGAACCGTAATGCGCAAGAAATGGTACCGAAACCCCGTATTTACATATCTGCCACTGTGCAGGAGAATCCGTATAGGTGTTCGAGTGTTCGAACCGTAATTCGCAAGAAATGGTACGGAAACCCCGTATTTACATATCTGCCACTGTGCAGGAGAATCCGCATAGGTGTTCGAGTGTTCGAACCGTAATGCGCAAGAAATGGTATGTAAACCCCGTATTTACATATCTGTCACTGTGCAGGAGAATCCGTATAGGTGTTCGATTGTTCGAACCGTAATGCGCAAGAAATGGTACCGAAACCCCGTATTTACATATCTGCCACTGTGCAGGAGAATCCGCATAGGTGTTCGAGTGTTCGAACCGTATTGCGCAAGAAATGGTATGTAAACCCCGTATTTACATATCTGCCACTGTGCAGGAGAATTCGTATAGGTGTTCGAGTGTTCGAACCGTAATGCGCAAGAAATGGTACCGAAACCCCGTATTTACAAATCTGCCACTGTGCAGGAGAATCCGTATAGGTGTTCGAGTGTTCGAACCGTAATGCGCAAGAAATGGTACCGAAACCCCGTATTTACATATCTGCCACTGTGCAGGAGAATCCGTATAGGTGTTCGAGTGTTCGAACCGTAATGCGCAAGAAATGGCACCGAAACCCCGTATTTACATATCTGCCACTGTGCAGGAGAATCCGCATAGGTGTTCGAGTGTTCGAACCGTATTGCGCAAGAAATGGTATGTAAACCCCGTATTTACATATCTGCCACTGTGCAGGAGAATCCGTATAGGTGTTCGAGTGTTCGAACCGTAATGCGCAAGAAATGGTACCGAAACCCCGTATTTACAAATCTGCCACTGTGCAGGAGAATCCGTATAGGTGTTCGAGTGTTCGAACCGTAATGCGCAAGAAATGGTACCGAAACCCCGTATTTACATATCTGCCACTGTGCAGGAGAATCCGTATTGGTGTTCGAGTGTTCCAACCGTAATGCGCAAGAAATGGTTTGGAAACCCCGTATTTACATATCTGCCACTGTGCAGGAGAACCCGAATAGGTGTTCGAGTGTTCGAACCGTAATGCGCAAGAAATGGTATGGAAACCCCGTATTTACATATCTGCCACTGTGCAGGAGAATCCGTATAGGTGTTCGAGTGTTCGAACCGTAATTCGCAAGAAATGGTACGGAAACCCCGTATTTACATATCTGCCACTGTGCAGGAGAATCCGCATAGGTGTTCGAGTGTTCGAACCGTAATGCGCAAGAAATGGTATGTAAACCCCGTATTTACATATCTGCCACTGTGCAGGAGAATCCGTATAGGTGTTCGAGTGTTCGAACCGTAATGCGCAAGAAATGGTACAGAAACCCCGTATTTACATATCTGCCACTGTGCAGGAGAATCCGCATAGGTGTTCGAGTGTTCGAACCGTAATGCGCAAGAAATGGTATGTAAACCCCGTATTTACATATCTGCCACTGTGCAGGAGAATCCGTATAGGTGTTCGAGTGTTCGAACCGTAATGCGCAAGAAATGGTACCGAAAGCCCGTATTTACATATCTGCCACTGTGCAGGAGAATCCGTATAGGTGTTCGACTGTTCGAACCGTAATGCGCAAGAAATGGTACCGAAACCCCGTATTTACATATCTGCCACTGTGCAGGAGAATTCGTATAGGTGTTCGAGTGTTCGAACCGTAATGCGCAAGAAATGGTATGGAAACCCCGTATTTACATATCTGCCACTGTGCAAGAGAATCCGTATATGTGTTCGAGCGTTCGAACCTTAATGCGCAAGAAATGGTACGGAAACCCCGTATTTACATATCTGCCGCTGTGCAGGAGAATCCGTTTTGGTGTTCGAGTGTTCGAACCGTAATGCGCAAGAAATGGTTTGGAAACCCCGTATTTACATATCTGCCACTGTGCAGGAGAATCCGAATAGGTGTTCGAGTGTTCGAACCGTAATGCGCAAGAAATGGTATGGAAACCCCGTGTTTACATATCTGCCACTGTGCAGGAGAATCCATATAGGTGTTCGAGTGTTCGAACCGTAATGCGCAAGAAATGGTACCGAAACCTCGTATTTACATATCTGCCACTGTGCAGGAGAATCCGTATAGGTGTTCGAGTGTTCGAACCGTAATGCGCAAGAAATGGTACCGAAACCCCGTATTTACATATCTGCCACTGTGCAGGAGAATCCGTATAGGTGTTCGAGTGTTCGAACCGTAATTCGCAAGAAATGGTACGGAAACCCCGTATTTACATATCTGCCACTGTGCAGGAGAATCCGCATAGGTGTTCGAGTGTTCGAACCGTAATGCGCAAGAAATGGTATGTAAACCCCGTATTTACATATCTGTCACTGTGCAGGAGAATCCGTATAGGTGTTCGATTGTTCGAACCGTAATGCGCAAGAAATGGTACCGAAACCCCGTATTTACATATCTGCCACTGTGCAAGAGAATCCGTATATGTGTTCGAGCGTTCGAACCTTAATGCGCAAGAAATGGTACGGAAACCCCGTATTTACATATCTGCCGCTGTGCAGGAGAATCCGTTTTGGTGTTCGAGTGTTCGAACCGTAATGCGCAAGAAATGGTTTGGAAACCCCGTATTTACATATCTGCCACTGTGCAGGAGAATCCGAATAGGTGTTCGAGTGTTCGAACCGTAATGCGCAAGAAATGGTATGGAAACCCCGTGTTTACATATCTGCCACTGTGCAGGAGAATCCATATAGGTGTTCGAGTGTTCGAACCGTAATGCGCAAGAAATGGTACCGAAACCTCGTATTTACATATCTGCCACTGTGCAGGAGAATCCGTATAGGTGTTCGAGTGTTCGAACCGTAATGCGCAAGAAATGGTACCGAAACCCCGTATTTACATATCTGCCACTGTGCAGGAGAATCCGTATAGGTGTTCGAGTGTTCGAACCGTAATGCGCAAGAAATGGCACCGAAACCCCGTATTTACATATCTGCCACTGTGCAGGAGAATCCGCATAGGTGTTCGAGTGTTCGAACCGTAATGCGCAAGAAATGGTACCGAAACCCCGTATTTACAAATCTGCCACTGTGCAAGAGAATCCGTATAGGTGTTCGGGTGTTCGAACCGTAATGCGCAAGAAATGGTACCGAAACCCCGTATTTACATATCTGCCACTGTGCAGGAGAATCCGTATAGGTGTTCGAGTGTTCGAACCGTAATGCGCAAGAAATGGTACCGAAACCCCGTATTTACATATCTGCCACTGTGCAGGAGAATCCGTATTGGTGTTCGAGTGTTCGAACCGTAATGCGCAAGAAATGGTTTGGAAACCCCGTATTTACATATCTGCCACTGTGCAGGAGAGTCCGAATAGGTGTTCGAGTGTTCGAACCGTAATGCGCAAGAAATGGTATGGAAACCCCGTATTTACATATCTGCCACTGTGCAGGAGAATCCGTATAGGTGTTCGAGTGTTCGAACCGTAATTCGCAAGAAATGGTACGGAAACCCCGTATTTACATATCTGCCACTGTGCAGGAGAATCCGCATAGGTGTTCGAGTGTTCGAACCGTAATGCGCAAGAAATGGTATGAAAACCCCGTATTTACATATCTGTCACTGTGCAGGAGAATCCGTATAGGTGTTCGAGTGTTCGAACCGTAATGCGCAAGAAATGGTACAGAAACCCCGTATTTACATATCTGCCACTGTGCAGGAGAATCCGCATAGGTGTTCGAGTGTTCGAACCGTAATGCGCAAGAAATGGTATGTAAACCCCGTATTTACAAATCTGCCACTGTGTAGGAGAATCCGTATAGGTGTTCGAGTGTTCGAACCGTAATGCGCAAGAAATGGTACCGAAACCCCGTATTTACATATCTGCCACTGTGCAGGAGAATCCGTATAGGTGTTCGAGTGTTCGAACCGTAATGCGCAAGAAATGGCACCGAAACCCCGTATTTACATATCTGCCACTGTGCAGGAGAATCCGCATAGGTGTTCGAGTGTTCGAACCGTATTGCGCAAGAAATGGTATGTAAACCCCGTATTTACATATCTGCCACTGTGCAGGAGAATCCGTATAGGTGTTCGAGTGTTCGAACCGTAATGCGCAAGAAATGGTACCGAAACCCCGTATTTACAAATCTGCCACTGTGCAGGAGAATCCGTATAGGTGTTCGAGTGTTCGAACCGTAATGCGCAAGAAATGGTACCGAAACCCCGTATTTACATATCTGCCACTGTGCAGGAGAATCCGTATTGGTGTTCGAGTGTTCCAACCGTAATGCGCAAGAAATGGTTTGGAAACCCCGTATTTACATATCTGCCACTGTGCAGTAGAATCCGAATAGGTGTTCGAGTGTTCGAACCGTATTGCGCAAGAAATGGTATGTAAACCCCGTATTTACATATCTGCCACTGTGCAGGAGAATCCGTATAGGTGTTCGAGTGTTCGAACCGCAATGCGCAAGAAATGGTACCGAAACCCCGTATTTACAAATCTGCCACTGTGCAAGAGAATCCGTATAGGTGTTCGGGTGTTCGAACCGTAATGCGCAAGAAATGGTACCGAAACCCCGTATTTACATATCTGCCACTGTGCAGGAGAATCCGTATAGGTGTTCGAGTGTTCGAACCGTAATGCGCAAGAAATGGTACCGAAACCCCGTATTTACATATCTGCCACTGTGCAGGAGAATCCGTATTGGTGTTCGAGTGTTCGAACCGTAATGCGCAAGAAATGGTTTGGAAACCGCGTATTTACATATCTGCCACAGTGCAGGAGAATCCGAATAGGTGTTCGAGTGTTCGAACCGTAATGCGCAAGAAATGGTATGGAAACCCCGTATTTACATATCTGCCACTGTGCAGGAGAATCCGTATAGGTGTTCGAGTGTTCGAACCGTAATTCGCAAGAAATGGTACGGAAACCCCGTATTTACATATCTGCCACTGTGCAGGAGAATCCGCATAGGTGTTCGAGTGTTCGAACCGTAATGCGCAAGAAATGGTATGTAAACCCCGTATTTACATATCTGTCACTGTGCAGGAGAATCCGTATAGGTGTTCGAGTGTTCGAACCGTAATGCGCAAGAAATGGTACAGAAACCCCGTATTTACATATCTGCCACTGTGCAGGAGAATCCGCATAGGTGTTCGAGTGTTCGAACCGTAATGCGCAAGAAATGGTATGTAAACCCCGTATTTACAAATCTGCCACTGTGTAGGAGAATCCGTATAGGTGTTCGAGTGTTCGAACCGTAATGCGCAAGAAATGGTACCGAAACCCCGTATTTACATATCTGCCACTGTGCAGGAGAATCCGTATAGGTGTTCGAGTGTTCGAACCGTAATGCGCAAGAAATGGCACCGAAACCCCGTATTTACATATCTGCCACTGTGCAGGAGAATCCGCATAGGTGTTCGAGTGTTCGAACCGTATTGCGCAAGAAATGGTATGTAAACCCCGTATTTACATATCTGCCACTGTGCAGGAGAATCCGTATAGGTGTTCGAGTGTTCGAACCGTAATGCGCAAGAAATGGTACCGAAACCCCGTATTTACAAATCTGCCACTGTGCAAGAGAATCCGTATAGGTGTTCGGGTGTTCGAACCGTAATGCGCAAGAAATGGTACCGAAACCCCGTATTTACATATCTGCCACTGTGCAGGAGAATCCGTATAGGTGTTCGAGTGTTCGAACCGTAATGCGCAAGAAATGGTACCGAAACCCCGTATTTACATATCTGCCACTGTGCAGGAGAATCCGTATTGGTGTTCGAGTGTTCGAACCGTAATGCGCAAGAAATGGTTTGGAAACCCCGTATTTACATATCTGCCACTGTGCAGGAGAGTCCGAATAGGTGTTCGAGTGTTCGAACCGTAATGCGCAAGAAATGGTATGGAAACCCCGTATTTACATATCTGCCACTGTGCAGGAGAATCCGTATAGGTGTTCGAGTGTTCGAACCGTAATTCGCAAGAAATGGTACGGAAACCCCGTATTTACATATCTGCCACTGTGCAGGAGAATCCGCATAGGTGTTCGAGTGTTCGAACCGTAATGCGCAAGAAATGGTATGAAAACCCCGTATTTACATATCTGTCACTGTGCAGGAGAATCCGTATAGGTGTTCGAGTGTTCGAACCGTAATGCGCAAGAAATGGTACAGAAACCCCGTATTTACATATCTGCCACTGTGCAGGAGAATCCGCATAGGTGTTCGAGTGTTCGAACCGTAATGCGCAAGAAATGGTATGTAAACCCCGTATTTACAAATCTGCCACTGTGTAGGAGAATCCGTATAGGTGTTCGAGTGTTCGAACCGTAATGCGCAAGAAATGGTACCGAAACCCCGTATTTACATATCTGCCACTGTGCAGGAGAATCCGTATAGGTGTTCGAGTGTTCGAACCGTAATGCGCAAGAAATGGCACCGAAACCCCGTATTTACATATCTGCCACTGTGCAGGAGAATCCGCATAGGTGTTCGAGTGTTCGAACCGTATTGCGCAAGAAATGGTATGTAAACCCCGTATTTACATATCTGCCACTGTGCAGGAGAATCCGTATAGGTGTTCGAGTGTTCGAACCGTAATGCGCAAGAAATGGTACCGAAACCCCGTATTTACAAATCTGCCACTGTGCAGGAGAATCCGTATAGGTGTTCGAGTGTTCGAACCGTAATGCGCAAGAAATGGTACCGAAACCCCGTATTTACATATCTGCCACTGTGCAGGAGAATCCGTATTGGTGTTCGAGTGTTCCAACCGTAATGCGCAAGAAATGGTTTGGAAACCCCGTATTTACATATCTGCCACTGTGCAGTAGAATCCGAATAGGTGTTCGAGTGTTCGAACCGTATTGCGCAAGAAATGGTATGTAAACCCCGTATTTACATATCTGCCACTGTGCAGGAGAATCCGTATAGGTGTTCGAGTGTTCGAACCGCAATGCGCAAGAAATGGTACCGAAACCCCGTATTTACAAATCTGCCACTGTGCAAGAGAATCCGTATAGGTGTTCGGGTGTTCGAACCGTAATGCGCAAGAAATGGTACCGAAACCCCGTATTTACATATCTGCCACTGTGCAGGAGAATCCGTATAGGTGTTCGAGTGTTCGAACCGTAATGCGCAAGAAATGGTACCGAAACCCCGTATTTACATATCTGCCACTGTGCAGGAGAATCCGTATTGGTGTTCGAGTGTTCGAACCGTAATGCGCAAGAAATGGTTTGGAAACCGCGTATTTACATATCTGCCACAGTGCAGGAGAATCCGAATAGGTGTTCGAGTGTTCGAACCGTAATGCGCAAGAAATGGTATGGAAACCCCGTATTTACATATCTGCCACTGTGCAGGAGAATCCGTATAGGTGTTCGAGTGTTCGAACCGTAATTCGCAAGAAATGGTACGGAAACCCCGTATTTACATATCTGCCACTGTGCAGGAGAATCCGCATAGGTGTTCGAGTGTTCGAACCGTAATGCGCAAGAAATGGTATGTAAACCCCGTATTTACATATCTGTCACTGTGCAGGAGAATCCGTATAGGTGTTCGAGTGTTCGAACCGTAATGCGCAAGAAATGGTACAGAAACCCCGTATTTACATATCTGCCACTGTGCAGGAGAATCCGCATAGGTGTTCGAGTGTTCGAACCGTAATGCGCAAGAAATGGTATGTAAACCCCGTATTTACAAATCTGCCACTGTGTAGGAGAATCCGTATAGGTGTTCGAGTGTTCGAACCGTAATGCGCAAGAAATGGTACCGAAACCCCGTATTTACATATCTGCCACTGTGCAGGAGAATCCGTATAGGTGTTCGAGTGTTCGAACCGTAATGCGCAAGAAATGGCACCGAAACCCCGTATTTACATATCTGCCACTGTGCAGGAGAATCCGCATAGGTGTTCGAGTGTTCGAACCGTATTGCGCAAGAAATGGTATGTAAACCCCGTATTTACATATCTGCCACTGTGCAGGAGAATCCGTATAGGTGTTCGAGTGTTCGAACCGTAATGCGCAAGAAATGGTACCGAAACCCCGTATTTACAAATCTGCCACTGTGCAAGAGAATCCGTATAGGTGTTCGGGTGTTCGAACCGTAATGCGCAAGAAATGGTACCGAAACCCCGTATTTACATATCTGCCACTGTGCAGGAGAATCCGTATAGGTGTTCGAGTGTTCGAACCGTAATGCGCAAGAAATGGTACCGAAACCCCGTATTTACATATCTGCCACTGTGCAGGAGAATCCGTATTGGTGTTCGAGTGTTCGAACCGTAATGCGCAAGAAATGGTTTGGAAACCCCGTATTTACATATCTGCCACTGTGCAGGAGAGTCCGAATAGGTGTTCGAGTGTTCGAACCGTAATGCGCAAGAAATGGTATGGAAACCCCGTATTTACATATCTGCCACTGTGCAGGAGAATCCGTATAGGTGTTCGAGTGTTCGAACCGTAATTCGCAAGAAATGGTACGGAAACCCCGTATTTACATATCTGCCACTGTGCAGGAGAATCCGCATAGGTGTTCGAGTGTTCGAACCGTAATGCGCAAGAAATGGTATGAAAACCCCGTATTTACATATCTGTCACTGTGCAGGAGAATCCGTATAGGTGTTCGAGTGTTCGAACCGTAATGCGCAAGAAATGGTACAGAAACCCCGTATTTACATATCTGCCACTGTGCAGGAGAATCCGCATAGGTGTTCGAGTGTTCGAACCGTAATGCGCAAGAAATGGTATGTAAACCCCGTATTTACAAATCTGCCACTGTGTAGGAGAATCCGTATAGGTGTTCGAGTGTTCGAACCGTAATGCGCAAGAAATGGTACCGAAACCCCGTATTTACATATCTGCCACTGTGCAGGAGAATCCGTATAGGTGTTCGAGTGTTCGAACCGTAATGCGCAAGAAATGGCACCGAAACCCCGTATTTACATATCTGCCACTGTGCAGGAGAATCCGCATAGGTGTTCGAGTGTTCGAACCGTATTGCGCAAGAAATGGTATGTAAACCCCGTATTTACATATCTGCCACTGTGCAGGAGAATCCGTATAGGTGTTCGAGTGTTCGAACCGTAATGCGCAAGAAATGGTACCGAAACCCCGTATTTACAAATCTGCCACTGTGCAGGAGAATCCGTATAGGTGTTCGAGTGTTCGAACCGTAATGCGCAAGAAATGGTACCGAAACCCCGTATTTACATATCTGCCACTGTGCAGGAGAATCCGTATTGGTGTTCGAGTGTTCCAACCGTAATGCGCAAGAAATGGTTTGGAAACCCCGTATTTACATATCTGCCACTGTGCAGTAGAATCCGAATAGGTGTTCGAGTGTTCGAACCGTATTGCGCAAGAAATGGTATGTAAACCCCGTATTTACATATCTGCCACTGTGCAGGAGAATCCGTATAGGTGTTCGAGTGTTCGAACCGTAATGCGCAAGAAATGGTACCGAAACCCCGTATTTACAAATCTGCCACTGTGCAAGAGAATCCGTATAGGTGTTCGGGTGTTCGAACCGTAATGCGCAAGAAATGGTACCGAAACCCCGTATTTACATATCTGCCACTGTGCAGGAGAATCCGTATAGGTGTTCGAGTGTTCGAACCGTAATGCGCAAGAAATGGTACCGAAACCCCGTATTTACATATCTGCCACTGTGCAGGAGAATCCGTATTGGTGTTCGAGTGTTCGAACCGTAATGCGCAAGAAATGGTTTGGAAACCCCGTATTTACATATCTGCCACTGTGCAGGAGAATCCGAATAGGTGTTCGAGTGTTCGAACCGTAATGCGCAAGAAATGGTATGGAAACCCCGTATTTACATATCTGCCACTGTGCAGGAGAATCCGTATAGGTGTTCGAGTGTTCGAACCGTAATTCGCAAGAAATGGTACGGAAACCCCGTATTTACATATCTGCCACTGTGCAGGAGAATCCGCATAGGTGTTCGAGTGTTCGAACCGTAATGCGCAAGAAATGGTATGTAAACCCCGTATTTACATATCTGTCACTGTGCAGGAGAATCCGTATAGGTGTTCGAGTGTTCGAACCGTAATGCGCAAGAAATGGTACAGAAACCCCGTATTTACATATCTGCCACTGTGCAGGAGAATCCGCATAGGTGTTCGAGTGTTCGAACCGTAATGCGCAAGAAATGGTATGAAAACCCCGTATTTACAAATCTGCCACTGTGTAGGAGAATCCGTATAGGTGTTCGAGTGTTCGAACCGTAATGCGCAAGAAATGGTACCGAAACCCCGTATTTACATATCTGCCACTGTGCAGGAGAATCCGTATAGGTGTTCGAGTGTTCGAACCGTAATGCGCAAGAAATGGCACCGAAACCCCGTATTTACATATCTGCCACTGTGCAGGAGAATCCGCATAGGTGTTCGAGTGTTCGAACCGTATTGCGCAAGAAATGGTATGTAAACCCCGTATTTACATATCTGCCACTGTGCAGGAGAATCCGTATAGGTGTTCGAGTGTTCGAACCGTAATGCGCAAGAAATGGTACCGAAACCCCGTATTTACAAATCTGCCACTGTGCAGGAGAATCCGTATAGGTGTTCGAGTGTTCGAACCGTAATGCGCAAGAAATGGTACCGAAACCCCGTATTTACATATCTGCCACTGTGCAGGAGAATCCGTATTGGTGTTCGAGTGTTCCAACCGTAATGCGCAAGAAATGGTTTGGAAACCCCGTATTTACATATCTGCCACTGTGCAGTAGAATCCGAATAGGTGTTCGAGTGTTCGAACCGTAATGCGCAAGAAATGGTATGGAAACCCCGTATTTACATATCTGCCACTGTGCAGGAGAATCCGTATAGGTGTTCGAGTGTTCGAACCGTAATTCGCAAGAAATGGTACGGAAACCCCGTATTTACATATCTGCCACTGTGCAGGAGAATCCGCATAGGTGTTCGAGTGTTCGAACCGTAATGCGCAAGAAATGGTATGTAAACCCCGTATTTACATATCTGTCACTGTGGAGGAGAATCCGTATAGGTGTTCGAGTGTTCGAACCGTAATGCGCAAGAAATGGTACCGAAACCCCGTATTTACATATCTGCCACTGTGCAGGAGAATCCGCATAGGTGTTCGAGTGTTCGAACCGTATTGCGCAAGAAATGGTATGTAAACCCCGTATTTACATATCTGCCACTGTGCAGGAGAATCCGTATAGGTGTTCGAGTGTTCGAACCGTAATGCGCAAGAAATGTTACCGAAACCCCGTATTTACAAATCTGCCACTGTGCAGGAGAATCCGTATAGGTGTTCGAGTGTTCGAACCGTAATGCGCAAGAAATGGTACCGAAACCCCGTATTTACATATCTGCCACTGTGCAGGAGAATCCGTATAGGTGTTCGAGTGTTCGAACCGTAATGCGCAAGAAATGGCACCGAAACCCCGTATTTACATATCTGCCACTGTGCAGGAGAATCCGCATAGGTGTTCGAGTGTTCGAACCGTATTGCGCAAGAAATGGTATGTAAACCCCGTATTTACATATCTGCCACTGTGCAGGAGAATCCGTATAGGTGTTCGAGTGTTCAAACCGTAATGCGCAAGAAATGGTACCGAAACCCCGTATTTACAAATCTGCCACTGTGCAAGAGAATCCGTATAGGTGTTCGGGTGTTCGAACCGTAATGCGCAAGAAATGGTACCGAAACCCCGTATTTACATATCTGCCACTGTGCAGGAGAATCCGTATAGGTGTTCGAGTGTTCGAACCGTAATGCGCAAGAAATGGTACCGAAACCCCGTATTTACATATCTGCCACTGTGCAGGAGAATCCGTATTGGTGTTCGAGTGTTCGAACCGTAATGCGCAAGAAATGGTTTGGAAACCCCGTATTTACATATCTGCCACTGTGCAGGAGAATCCGAATAGGTGTTCGAGTGTTCGAACCGTAATGCGCAAGAAATGGTATGGAAACCCCGTATTTACATATCTGCCACTGTGCAGGAGAATCCGTATAGGTGTTCGAGTGTTCGAACCGTAATTCGCAAGAAATGGTACGGAAACCCCGTATTTACATATCTGCCACTGTGCAGGAGAATCCGCATAGGTGTTCGAGTGTTCGAACCGTAATGCGCAAGAAATGGTATGTAAACCCCGTATTTACATATCTGTCACTGTGCAGGAGAATCCGTATAGGTGTTCGAGTGTTCGAACCGTAATGCGCAAGAAATGGTTTGGAAACCCCGTATTTACATATCTGCTACTGTGCAGGAGAATCCGAATAGGTGTTCGAGTGTTCGAACCGTAATGCGCAAGAAATGGTATGGAAACCCCGTATTTACATATCTGCCACTGTGCAGGAGAATCCGTATAGGTGTTCGACTGTTCGAACCGTAATTCGCAAGAAATGGTACGGAAACCCCGTATTTACATATCTGCCACTGTGCAGGAGAATCCGCATAGGTGTTCGAGTGTTCGAACCGTAATGCGCAAGAAATGGTATGTAAACCCCGTATTTACATATCTGTCACTGTGCAGGAGAATCCGTATAGGTGTTCGAGTGTTCGAACCGTAATGCGCAAGAAATGGTACCGAAACCCCGTATTTACATATCTGCCACTGTGCAGGAGAATCCGCATAGGTGTTCGAGTGTTCTAACCGTATTGCGCAAGAAATGGTATGTAAACCCCGTATTTACATATCTGCCACTGTGCAGGAGAATCCGTATAGGTGTTCGAGTGTTCGAACCGTAATGCGCAAGAAATGGTACCGAAACCCCGTATTTACAAATCTGCCACTGTGCAGGAGAATCCGTATAGGTGTTCGAGTGTTCGAACCGTAATGCGCAAGAAATGGGACCGAAACCCCGTATTTACATATCTGCCACTGTGCAGGAGAATCCGTATAGGTGTTCGAGTGTTCGAACCGTAATGCGCAAGAAATGGCACCGAAACCCCGTATTTACATATCTGCCACTGTGCAGGAGAATCCGCATAGGTGTTCGAGTGTTCGAACCGTATTGCGCAAGAAATGGTATGTAAACCCCGTATTTACATATCTGCCACTGTGCAGGAGAATCCGTATAGGTGTTCGAGTGTTCGAACCGTAATGCGCAAGAAATGGTACCGAAACCCCGTATTTACAAATCTGCCACTGTGCAAGAGAATCCGTATAGGTGTTCGGGTGTTCGAACCGTAATGCGCAAGAAATGGTACCGAAACCCCGTATTTACATATCTGCCACTGTGCAGGAGAATCCGTATAGGTGTTCGAGTGTTCGAACCGTAATGCGCAAGAAATGGTACCGAAACCCCGTATTTACATATCTGCCACTGTGCAGGAGAATCCGTATTGGTGTTCGAGTGTTCGAACCGTAATGCGCAAGAAATGGTTTGGAAACCCCGTATTTACATATCTGCCACTGTGCAGGAGAATCCGAATAGGTGTTCGAGTGTTCGAACCGTAATGCGCAAGAAATGGTATGGAAACCCCGTATTTACATATCTGCCACTGTGCAGGAGAATCCGTATAGGTGTTCGAGTGTTCGAACCGTAATTCGCAAGAAATGGTACGGAAACCCCGTATTTACATATCTGCCACTGTGCAGGAGAATCCGCATAGGTGTTCGAGTGTTCGAACCGTAATGCGCAAGAAATGGTATGTAAACCCCGTATTTACATATCTGTCACTGTGCAGGAGAATCCGTATAGGTGTTCGAGTGTTCGAACCGTAATGCGCAAGAAATGGTTTGGAAACCCCGTATTTACATATCTGCCACTGTGCAGGAGAATCCGAATAGGTGTTCGAGTGTTCGAACCGTAATGCGCAAGAAATGGTATGGAAACCCCGTATTTACATATCTGCCACTGTGCAGGAGAATCCGTATAGGTGTTCGAGTGTTCGAACCGTAATTCGCAAGAAATGGTACGGAAACCCCGTATTTACATATCTGCCACTGTGCAGGAGAATCCGCATAGGTGTTCGAGTGTTCGAACCGTAATGCGCAAGAAATGGTATGTAAACCCCGTATTTACATATCTGTCACTGTGCAGGAGAATCCGTATAGGTGTTCGAGTGTTCGAACCGTAATGCGCAAGAAATGGTACCGAAACCCCATATTTACATATCTGCCACTGTGCAGGAGAATCCGCATAGGTGTTCGAGTGTTCGAACCGTATTGCGCAAGAAATGGTATGTAAACCCCGTATTTACATATCTGCCACTGTGCAGGAGAATCCGTATAGGTGTTCGAGTGTTCGAACCGTAATGCGCAAGAAATGGTACCGAAACCCCGTATTTACAAATCTGCCACTGTGCAGGAGAATCCGTATAGGTGTTCGAGTGTTCGAACCGTAATGCGCAAGAAATGGTACCGAAACCCCGTATTTACATATCTGCCACTGTGCAGGAGAATCCGTATAGGTGTTCGAGTGTTCGAACCGTAATGCGCAAGAAATGGCACCGAAACCCCGTATTTACATATCTGCCACTGTGCAGGAGAATCCGCATAGGTGTTCGAGTGTTCGAACCGTATTGCGCAAGAAATGGTATGTAAATCCCGTATTTACATATCTGCCACTGTGCAGGAGAATCCGTATAGGTGTTCGAGTGTTCGAACCGTAATGCGCAAGAAATGGTACCGAAACCCCGTATTTACAAATCTGCCACTGTGCAAGAGAATCCGTATAGGTGTTCGGGTGTTCGAACCGTAATGCGCAAGAAATGGTACCGAAACCCCGTATTTACATATCTGCCACTGTGCAGGAGAATCCGTATAGGTGTTCGAGTGTTCGAACCGTAATGCGCAAGAAATGGTACCGAAACCCCGTATTTACATATCTGCCACTGTGCAGGAGAATCCGTATTGGTGTTCGAGTGTTCGAACCGTAATGCGCAAGAAATGGTTTGGAAACCCCGTATTTACATATCTGCCACTGTGCAGGAGAATCCGAATAGGTGTTCGAGTGTTCGAACCGTAATGCGCAAGAAATGGTATGGAAACCCCGTATTTACATATCTGCCACTGTGCAGGAGAATCCGTATAGGTGTTCGAGTGTTCGAAAGGTAATTCGCAAGAAATGGTACGGAAACCCCGTATTTACATATCTGCCACTGTGCAGGAGAATCCGCATAGGTGTTCGAGTGTTCGAACCGTAATGCGCAAGAAATGGTATGTAAACCCCGTATTTACATATCTGTCACTGTGCAGGAGAATCCGTATAGGTGTTCGAGTGTTCGAACCGTAATGCGCAAGAAATGGTACAGAAACCCCGTATTTACATATCTGCCACTGTGCAGGAGAATCCGCATAGGTGTTCGAGTGTTCGAACCGTAATGCGCAAGAAATGGTATGTAAACCCCGTATTTACATATCTGCCACTGTGCAGGAGAATCCGTATAGGTGTTCAAGTGTTCGAACCGTAATGCGCAAGAAATGGTACCGAAAGCCCGTATTTACATATCTGCCACTGTGCAGGAGAATCCGTATAGGTGTTCGAGTGTTCGAACCGTAATGCGCAAGAAATGGTACCGAAACCCCGTATTTACATATCTGCCACTGTGCAGGAGAATTCGTATAGGTGTTCGAGTGTTCGAACCGTAATGCGCAAGAAATGGTATGGAAACCCCGTATTTACATATCTGCCACTGTGCAAGAGAATCTGTATATGTGTTCGAGTGTTCGAACCGTAATGCGCAAGAAATGGTACGGAAACCCCGTATTTACATATCTGCCGCTGTGCAGGAGAATCCGTTTTGGTGTTCGAGTGTTCGAACCGTAATGCGCAAGAAATGGTTTGGAAACCCCGTATTTACATATCTGCCACTGTGCAGGAGAATCCGAATAGGTGTTCGAGTGTTCGAACCGTAATGCGCAAGAAATGGTATGGAAACCCCGTATTTACATATCTGCCACTGTGCAGGAGAATCCGTATAGGTGTTCGAGTGTTCGAACCGTAATTCGCAAGAAATGGTACGGAAACCCCGTATTTACATATCAGCCACTGTGCAGGAGAATCCGCATAGGTGTTCGAGTGTTCGAACCGTAATGCGCAAGAAATGGTATGTAAACCCCGTATTTACATATCTGCCACTGTGCAGGAGAATCCGTATAGGTGTTCGAGTGTTCGACCCGTAATGCGCAAGAAATGGTACGGAAACCCCGTATTTACATATCTGCCACTGTGCAGGAGAATCCGCATAGGTGTTCGAGTGTTCGAACCGTAATGCGCAAGAAATGGTACCGAAACCCCGTATTTACATATCTGTCACTGTGCAGGAGAATTCGTATAGGTGTTCGAGTGTTCGAACCGTAATGCGCAAGAAATGGTATGGAAACCCCGTATTTACATATCTGCCACTGTGCAGGAGAATCCGTATATGTGTTCGAGTGTTCGAACCGTAATGCGCAAGAAATGGTACGGAAACCCCGTATTTACATATCTGCCGCTGTGCAGGAGAATCCGTATTGGTGTTCGAGTGTTCGAACCGTAATGCGCAAGAAATGGTTTGGAAACCCCGTATTTACATATCTGCCACTGTGCAGGAGAATCCGAATAGGTGTTCGAGTGTTCGAACCGTAATGCGCAAGAAATGGTATGGAAACCCCGTATTTACATATCTGCCACTGTGCAGGAGAATCCGTTTTGGTGTTCGAGTGTTCGAACCGTAATGCGCAAGAAATGGTTTGGAAACCCCGTATTTACATATCTGCCACTGTGCAGGAGAATCCGAATAGGTGTTCGAGTGTTCGAACCGTAATGCGCAAGAAATGGTATGGAAACCCCGTATTTACATATCTGCCACTGTGCAGGAGAATCCGTATAGGTGTTCGAGTGTTCGAACCGTAATTCGCAAGAAATGGTACGGAAACCCCGTATTTACATATCAGCCACTGTGCAGGAGAATCCGCATAGGTGTTCGAGTGTTCGAACCGTAATGCGCAAGAAATGGTATGTAAACCCCGTATTTACATATCTGCCACTGTGCAGGAGAATCCGTATAGGTTTTCGAGTGTTCGACCCGTAATGCGCAAGAAATGGTACGGAAACCCCGTATTTACATATCTGCCACTGTGCCGGAGAATCCGCATAGGTGTTCGAGTGTTCGAACCGTAATGCGCAAGAAATGGTACCGAAACCCCGTATTTACATATCTGCCACTGTGCAGGAGAATTCGTATAGGTGTTCGAGTGTTCGAACCGTAATGCGCAAGAAATGGTATGGAAACCCCGTATTTACATATCTGCCACTGTGCAGGAGAATCCGTATATGTGTTCGAGTGTTCGAACCGTAATGCGCAAGAAATGGTACGGAAACCCCGTATTTACATATCTGCCGCTGTGCAGGAGAATCCGTATTGGTGTTCGAGTGTTCGAACCGTAATGCGCAAGAAATGGTTTGGAAACCCCGTATTTACATATCTGCCACTGTGCAGGAGAATCCGAATAGGTGTTCGAGTGTTCGAACCGTAATGCGCAAGAAATGGTATGGAAACCCCGTATTTACATATCTGCCACTGTGCAGGAGAATCCGTATAGGTGTTCGAGTGTTCGAACCGTAATTCGCAAGAAATGGTACGGAAACCCCGTATTTACATATCTGCCACTGTGCAGGAGAATCCGCATAGGTGTTCAAGTGTTCGAACCGTAATGCGCAAGAAATGGTATGTAAACCCCGTATTTACATATCTGTCACTGTGCAGGAGAATCCGTATAGGTGTTCGAGTGTTCGAACCGTAATGCGCAAGAAATGGTACAGAAACCCCGTATTTACATATCTGCCACTGTGCAGGAGAATCCGCATAGGTGTTCGAGTGTTCGAACCGTAATGCGCAAGAAATGGTATGTAAACCCCGTATTTACATATCTGCCACTGTGCAGGAGAATCCGTATAGGTGTTCGAGTGTTCGAACCGTAATGCGCAAGAAATGGTACCGAAACCCCGTATTTACATATCTGCCACTGTGCAGGAGAATCCGTATAGGTGTTCGAGTGTTCGAACCGTAATGCGCAAGAAATGGTACCGAAACCCCGTATTTACATATCTGCCACTGTGCAGGAGAATTCGTATAGGTGTTCGAGTGTTCGAACCGTAATGCGCAAGAAATGGTACGGAAACCCCGTATTTACATATCTGCCACTGTGCAGGAGAATCCGCATAGGTGTTCGAGTGTTCGAACCGTAATGCGCAAGAAATGGTACCGAAACCCCGTATTTACATATCTGCCACTGTGCAGGAGAATTCGTATAGGTGTTCGAGTGTTCGAACCGTAATGCGCAAGAAATGGTATGGAAACCCCGTATTTACATATCTGCCACTGTGCAGGAGAATCCGTATATGTGTTCGAGTGTTCGAACCGTAATGCGCAAGAAATGGTACGGAAACCCCGTATTTACATATCTGCCGCTGTGCAGCAGAATCCGTATTGGTGTTCGAATGTTCGAACCGTAATGCGCAAGAAATGGTATGGAAACCCCGTATTTACATATCTGCCACTGTGCAGGAGAATCCGTATATGTGTTCGAGTGTTCGAACCGTAATGCGCAAGAAATGGTACGGAAACCCCGTATTTACATATCTGCCGCTGTGCAGCAGAATCCGTATTGGTGTTCGAGTGTTCGAACCGTAATGCGCAAGAAATGGTTTGGAAACCCCGTATTTACATATCTGCCACTGTGCAGGAGAATCCGAATAGGTGTTCGAGTGTTCGAACCGTAATGCGCAAGAAATGGTATGGAAACCCCGTATTTACATATCTGCCACTGTGCAGGAGAATCCGTATAGGTGTTCGAGTGTTCGAACCGTAATTCGCAAGAAATGGTACGGAAACCCCGTATTTACATATCTGCCACTGTGCAGGAGAATCCGCATAGGTGTTCGAGTGTTCGAACCGTAATGCGCAAGAAATGGTATGTAAACCCCGTATTTACATATCTGCCACTGTGCAGGAGAATCCGTATAGGTGTTCGAGTGTTCGAACCGTAATGCGCAAGAAATGGTACGGAAACCCCGTATTTACATATCTGCCACTGTGCAGGAGAATCCGCATAGGTGTTCGAGTGTTCGAACCGTAATGCGGAAGAAATGGTATGTAAACCCCGTATTTACATATCTGCCACTGTGCAGGAGAATCCGTATAGGTGTTCGAGTGTTCGAACCGTAATGCGCAAGGAATGGTACCGAAACCCCGTATTTACATATCTGCCACTGTGCAGGAGAATCCGTATAGGTGTTCGAGTGTTCGAACCGTAATGCGCAAGAAATGGTACCGAAACCCCGTATTTACATATCTGCCACTGTGCAGGAGAATTCGTATAGGTGTTCGAGTGTTCGAACCGTAATGCGCAAGAAATGGTATGGAAACCCCGTATTTACATATCTGCCACTGTGCAGGAGAATCCGTATATGTGTTCGAGTGTTCGAACCGTAATGCGCAAGAAATGGTACCGAAACCCCGTATTTACATATCTGCCGCTGTGCAGGAGAATCCGTATTGGTGTTCGAGTGTTCGAACCGTAATGCACAAGAAATGGTTTGGAAACCCCGTATTTACATATCTGCCACTGTGCAGGAGAATCCGAATAGGTGTTCGAGTGTTCGAACCGTAATGCGCAAGAAATGGTATGGAAACCCCGTATTTACATATCTGCCACTGTGCAGGAGAATCCGAATAGGTGTTCGAGTGTTCGAACCGTAATGCGCAAGAAATGGTATGGAAACCCCGTATTTACATATCTGCCACTGTGCAGGAGAATCCGTATAGGTGTTCGAGTGTTCGAACCGTAATTCGCAAGAAATGGTACGGAAACCCCGTATTTACATATCTGCCACTGTGCAGGAGAATCCGCATAGGTGTTCGAGTGTTCGAACCGTAATGCGCAAGAAATGCTATGTAAACCTCGTATTTACATATCTGTCACTGTGCAGGAGAATCCGTATATGTGTTCGAGTGTTCGAACCGTAATGCGCAAGAAATGGTACAGAAACCCCGTATTTACATATCTGCCACTGTGTAGGAGAATCCGCATAGGTGTTCGAGTGTTCGAAATGTAATGCGCAAGAAATGGTATGTAAACCCCGTATTTACATATCTGCCACTGTGCAGGAGAATCCGTATAGGTGTTCGAGTGTTCGAACCGTAATGCGCAAGAAATGGTACCGAAACCCCGTATTTACATATCTGCCACTGTGCAGGAGAATCCGTATAGGTGTTCGAGTGTTCGAACCGTAATGCGCAAGAAATGGTACCGAAACCCCGTATTTACATATCTGCCACTGTGCAGGAGAATTCGTATAGGTGTTCGAGTGTTCGAACCGTAATGCGCAAGAAATGGTATGGAAACCCCGTATTTACATATCTGCCACTGTGCAAGAGAATCCGTATATGTGTTCGAGTGTTCGAACCGTAATGCGCAAGAAATGGTACGGAAACCCCGTATTTACATATTTGCCGCTGTGCAGGAGAATCCGTTTTGGTGTTCGAGTGTTCGAACCGTAATGCGCAAGAAATGGTTTGGAAACCCCGTATTTACATATCTGCCACTGTGCAGGAGAATCCGAATAGGTGTTCGAGTGTTCGAACCGTAATGCGCAAGAAATGGTATGGAAACCCCGTATTTACATATCTGCCACTGTGCAGGAGAATCCGTATAGGTGTTCGAGTGTTCGAACCGTAATTCGCAAGAAACGGTACGGAAATCCCGTATTTACATATCAGCCACTGTGCAGGAGAATCCGCATAGGTGTTCGAGTGTTCGAACCGTAATGCGCAAGAAATGGTATGTAAACCCCGTATTTACATATCTGCCACTGTGCAGGAGAATCCGTATAGGTGTTCGAGTGTTCGAACCGTAATGCGCAAGAAATGGTACGGAAACCCCGTATTTACATATCTGCCACTGTGCAGGAGAATCCGCATAGGTGTTCGAGTGTTCGAACCGTAATGCGCAAGAAATGGTACCGAAACCCCGTATTTACATATCTGCCACTGTGCAGGAGAATTCGTATAGGTGGTCGAGTGTTCGAACCGTAATGCGCAAGAAATGGTATGGAAACCCCGTATTTACATATCTGCCACTGTGCAGGAGAATCCGTATATGTGTTCGAGTGTTCGAACCGTAATGCGCAAGAAATGGTACGGAAACCCCGTATTTACATATCTGCCGCTGTGCAGGAGAATCCGTATTGGTGTTCGAGTGTTCGAACCGTAATGCGCAAGAAATGGTTTGGAAACCCCGTATTTACATATCTGTCACTGTGCAGGAGAATCCGAATAGGTGTTCGAGTGTTCGAACCGTAATGCGCAAGAAATGGTATGGAAACCCCGTATTTACATATCTGCCACTGTGCAGGAGAATCCGTATAGGTGTTCGAGTGTTCGAACCGTAATTCGCAAGAAATGGTACGGAAACCCCGTATTTACATATCTGCCACTGTGCAGGAGAATCCGCATAGGTGTTCGAGTGTTCGAACCGTAATGCGCAAGAAATGGTATGTAAACCCCGTATTTACATATCTGTCACTGTGCAGGAGAATCCGTATAGGTGTTCGAGTGTTCGAACCGTAATGCGCAAGAAATGATGCAGAAACCCCGTATTTACATATCTGCCACTGTGCAGGAGAATCCGCATAGGTGTTCGAGTGTTCGAACCGTAATGCGCAAGAAATGGTATGTAAACCCCGTATTTACATATCTGCCACTGTGCAGGAGAATCCGTATAGGTGTTCTAGTGTTCGAACCGTAATGCGCAAGAAATGGTACCGAAACCCCGTATTTACATATCTGCCACTGTGCAGGAGAATCCGTATAGGTGTTCGAGTGTTCGAACCGTAATGCGCAAGAAATGGTACCGAAACCCCGTATTTACATATCTGCCACTGTGCAGGAGAATTCGTATAGGTGTTCGAGTGTTCGAACCGTAATGCGCAAGAAATGGTATGGAAACCCCGTATTTACATATCTGCCACTGTGCAGGAGAATCCGTATATGTGTTCGAGTGTTCGAACCGTAATGCGCAAGAAATGGTACGGAAACCCCGTATTTACATATCTACCGCTGTGCAGGAGAATCCGTATTGGTGTTCGAGTGTTCGAACCGTAATGCGCAAGAAATGGTTTGGAAACCCCGTATTTACATATCTGCCACTGTGTAGGAGAATCCGAATAGGTGTTCGAGTGTTCGAACCGTAATGCGCAAGAAATGGTATGGAAACCCCGTATTTACATATCTGCCACTGTGCAGGAGAATCCGTATAGGTGTTCGAGTGTTCGAACCGTAATTCGCAAGAAATGGTACGGAAACCCCGTATTTACATATCTGCCACTGTGCAGGAGAATCCGCATAGGTGTTCGAGTGTTCGAACCGTAATGCGCAAGAAATGGTATGTAAACCCCGTATTTACATATCTGCCACTGTGCAGGAGAATCCGTATAGGTGTTCGAGTGTTCGAACCGTAATGCGCAAGAAATGGTACGGAAACCCCGTATTTACATATCTGCCACTGTGCAGGAGAATCCGCATAGGTGTTCGAGTGTTCGAACCGTAATGCGCAAGAAATGGTACCGAAACCCCGTATTTACATATCTGCCACTGTGCAGGAGAATTCGTATAGGTGTTCGAGTGTTCGAACCGTAATGCGCAAGAAATGGTATGGAAACCCCGTATTTACATATCTGCCACTGTGCAGGAGAATCCGTATATGTGTTCGAGTGTTCGAACCGTAATGCGCAAGAAATGGTACGGAAACCCCGTATTTACATATCTGCCGCTGTGCAGCAGAATCCGTATTGGTGTTCGAGTGTTCGAACCGTAATGCGCAAGAAATGGTTTGGAAACCCCGTATTTACATATCTGCCACTGTGCAGGAGAATCCGAATAGGTGTTCGAGTGTTCGAACCGTAATGCGCAAGAAATGGTATGGAAACCCCGTATTTACATATCTGCCACTGTGCAGGAGAATCCGTATAGGTGTTCGAGTGTTCGAACCGTAATTCGCAAGAAATGGTACGGAAACCCCGTATTTACATATCTGCCACTGTGCAGGAGAATCCGCATAGGTGTTCGAGTGTTCGAACCGTAATGCGCAAGAAATGGTATGTAAACCCCGTATTTACATATCTGTCACTGTGCAGGAGAATCCGTATAGGTGTTCGAGTGTTCGAACCGTAATGCGCAAGAAATGGTACAGAAACCCCGTATTTACATATCTGCCACTGTGCAGGAGAATCCACATAGGTGTTCGAGTGTTCGAACCGTAATGCGCAAGAAATGGTATGTAAACCCCGTATTTACATATCTGCCACTGTGCAGGAGAATCCGTATAGGTGTTCGAGTGTTCGAACCGTAATGCGCAAGGAATGGTACCGAAACCCCGTATTTACATATTTGCCACTGTGCAGGAGAATCCGTATAGGTGTTCGAGTGTTCGAACCGTAATGCGCAAGAAATGGTACCGAAACCCCGTATTTACATATCTGCCACTGTGCAGGAGAATTCGTATAGGTGTTCGAGTGTTCGAACCGTAATGCGCAAGAAATGGTATGGAAACCCCGTATTTACATATCTGCCACTGTGCAGGAGAATCCGTATATGTGTTCGAGTGTTCGAACCGTAATGCGCAAGAAATGGTACCGAAACCCCGTATTTACATATCTGCCGCTGTGCAGGAGAATCCGTATTGGTGTTCGAGTGTTCGAACCGTAATGCGCAAGAAATGGTTTGGAAACCCCGTATTTACATATCTGCCACTGTGCAGGAGAATCCGAATTGGTGTTCGAGTGTTCGAACCGTAATGCGCAAGAAATGGTATGGAAACCCCGTATTTACATATCTGCCACTGTGCAGGAGAATCCGAATAGGTGTTCGAGTGTTCGAACCGTAATGCGCAAGAAATGGTATGGAAACCCCGTATTTACATATCTGCCACTGTGCAGGAGAATCCGTACAGGTGTTCGAGTGTTCGAACCGTAATTCGCAAGAAATGGTACGGAAACCCCGTATTTACATATCTGCCACTGTGCAGGAGGATCCGCATAGTTGTTCGAGTGTTCGAACCGTAATGCGCAAGAAATGGTATGTAAACCCCGTATTTACATATCTGCCACTGTGCAGGAGAATCCGTATAGGTGTTCGAGTGTTCGAACCGTAATGCGCAAGAAATGGTACGGAAACCCCGTATTTACATATCTGCCACTGTGCAGGAGAATCCGCATAGGTGTTCGAGTGTTCGAACCGTAATGCGCAAGAAATGGTACCGAAACCCCGTATTTACATATCTGCCACTGTGCAGGAGAATTCGTATAGGTGTTCGAGTGTTCGAACCGTAATGCGCAAGAAATGGTACGGAAACCCCGTATTTACATATCTGCCACTGTGCAGGAGAATCCGTATATGTGTTCGAGTGTTCGAACCGTAATGCGCCAGAAATGGTACGGAAACCCCGTATTTACATATCTGCCGCTGTGCAGGAGAATCCGTATTGGTGTTCGAGTGTTCGAACCGTAATGCGCAAGAAATGGTTTGGAAACCCCGTATTTACATATCTGCCACTGTGCAGGAGAATCCGAATAGGTGTTCGAGTGTTCGAACCGTAATGCGCAAGAAATGGTATGGAAACCCCGTATTTACATATCTGCCACTGTGCAGGAGAATCCGTATAGGTGTTCGAGTGTTCGAACGGTAATTCGCAAGAAATGGTACGGAAACCCCGTATTTACATATCTGCCACTGTGCAGGAGAATCCGCATAGGTGTTCGAGTGTTCGAACCGTAATGCGCAAGAAATGGTATGTAAACCCCGTATTTACATATCTGTCACTGTGCAGGAGAATCCGTATAGGTGTTCGAGTGTTCGAACCGTAATGCGCAAGAAATGGTACAGAAACCCCGTATTTACATATCTGCCACTGTGCAGGAGAATCCGCATAGGTGTTCGAGTGTTCGAACCGTAATGCGCAAGAAATGGTATGTAAACCCCGTATTTGCATATCTGCCACTGTGCAGGAGAATCCGTATAGGTGTTCGAGTGTTCCAACCGTAATGCGCAAGAAATGGTACCAAAACCCCGTATTTACATATCGGCCACTGTGCAGGGGAATCCGTATAGGTGTTCGAGTGTTCGAACCGTAATGCGCAAGAAATGTTATGTAAACCCCGTATTTACATATCTGCCACTGTGCAGGAGAATCCGTTTAGGTGTTCGAGTGTTCGAACCGTAATGCGCAAGAAATGGTACCGAAACCCCGTATTTACATATCTGCCACTGTTTAGGAGAATCCGTATAGGTGTTCGAGTGTTCGAACCGTATTGCGCAAGAAATGGTATGTAAACCCCGTATTTACATATCTGCCACTGTGTAGGAGAATCCGTATAGGTGTTCGAGTGTTCGAACCGTAATGCGCAAGAAATGGTACGGAAACCCCGTATTTACATATCTGCCACTGTGCAGGAGAATCCGCATAGGTGTTCGAGTGTTCGAACCGTATTGCGCAAGAAATGGTACGTAAACCCCGTATTTAAATATCTGCCACTGTGCTGGAGAATCCGTTTAGGTGTTCGAGTGTTCGAACCGTAATGCGCAAGAAATGGTTTGGAAACCCCGTATTTACATATCTGCCACTGTGCAGGAGAATCCGAATAGGTGTTCGAGTGTTCGAACTGTAATGCGCAAGAAATGGTATGGAAACCCCGTATTTACATATCTGCCACCGTGCAGGAGAATCCGTATAGGTGTTCGAGTGTTCGAACCGTAATTCGCAAGAAATGGTACGGAAACCCCGTATTTACAGATCTGCCACTGTGCAGGAGAATCCGCATAGGTGTTCGAGTGTTCGAACCATAATGCGCAAGAAATGGTATGTAAACCCCGTATTTACATATTTGCCACTGTGCAGGAGAATCCGTATAGGTGTTCGAGTGTTCGAACCGTAATGCGCAAGAAATGGTACGGAAACCCCGTATTTACATATCTGCCACTGTGCAGGAGAATCCGCATAGGTGTTCGAGTGTTCGAACCGTAATGCGCAAGAAATGGTACCGAAACCCCGTATTTACATATCTGCCACTGTGCAGGAGAATTCGTATAGGTGTTCGAGTGTTCGAACCGTAATGCGCAAGAAATGGTATGGAAACCCCGTATTTACATATCTGCCACTGTGCAGGAGAATCCGTATATGTGTTCGAGTGTTCGAACCGTAATGCGCAAGAAATGGTACGGAAACCCCGTATTGACATATCTGCCGCTGTGCAGGAGAATCCGTATTGGTGTTCGAGTGTTCGAACCGTAATGCGCAAGAAATGGTTTGGAAACCCCGTATTTACATATCTGCCACTGTGCAGGAGAATCCGAATAGGTGTTCGAGTGTTCGAACCGTAATGCGCAAGAAATGGTATGGAAAACCCGTATTTACATATCTGCCACTGTGCAGGAGAATCCGTATAGGTGTTCGAGTGTTCGAACCGTAATTCGCAAGAAATGGTACGGAAACCCCGTATTTACATATCTGCCACTGTGCAGGAGAATCCGCATAGGTGTTCGAGTGTTCGAACCGTAATGCGCAAGAAATGGTATGTAAACCCCGTATTTACATATCTGTCACTGTGCAAGAGAATCCGTATAGGTGTTCGAGTGTTCGAACCGTAATGCGCAAGAAATGGTACAGAAATCCCGTATTTACATATCTGCCACTGTGCAGGAGAATCCGCATAGGTGTTCGAGTGTTCGAACCGTAATGCGCAAGAAATGGTATGTAAACCCCGTATTTACATATCTGCCACTGTGCAGGAGAATCCGTATAGGTGTTCGAGTGTTCCAACCGTAATGCGCAAGAAATGGTACCAAAACCCCGTATTTACATATCTGCCACTGTGCAGGAGAATCCGTATAGGTGTTCGAGTGTTCGAACCGTAATGCGCAAGAAATGGCACCGAAACCCCGTATTTACATATCTGCCACTGTGCAGGAGAATCCGTATAGGTGTTCGAGTGTTCGAACCGTAATGCGCAAGAAATGGTATGTAAACCCCGTATTTACATATCTGCCACTGTGCAGGAGAATTCGTATTGGTGTTCGTGTGTTCGAACCGTAATGCGCAAGAAATGGTATGGAAACCCCGTATTTACATATCTGCCACTGTGCAGGAGAATCCGTATGTGTTCGAGTGTTCGAACCGTAATGCGCAAGAAATGGTACGGAAACCCCGTATTTACATATCTGCCGCTGTGCAGGAGAATCCGTATTGGTGTTCGAGTGTTCGAACCGTAATGCGCAAGAAATGGTTTGGAAACCCCGTATTTACATATCTGCCACTGTGCAGGAGAATCCGAATAGGTGTTCGAGTGTTCGAACCGTAATGCGCAAGAAATGGTATGGAAACCCCGTATTTACATATCTGCCACTGTGCAGGAGAATCCGTATAGGTGTTCGAGTGTTCGAACGGTAATTCGCAAGAAATGGTACGGAAACCCCGTATTTACATATCTGCCACTGTGCAGGAGAATCCGCATAGGTGTTCGAGTGTTCGAACCGTAATGCGCAAGAAATGGTATGTAAACCCCGTATTTACATATCTGTCACTGTGCAGGAGAATCCGTATAGGTGTTCGAGTGTTCGAACCGTAATGCGCAAGAAATGGTACAGAAACCCCGAATTTACATATCTGCCACTGTGCAGGAGAATCCGCATAGGTGTTCGAGTGTTCGAACCGTAATGCGCAAGAAATGGTATGTAAACCCCGTATTTGCATATCTGCCACTGTGCAGGAGAATCCGTATAGGTGTTCGAGTGTTCCAACCGTAATGCGCAAGAAATGGTACCAAAACCCCGTATTTACATATCGGCCACTGTGCAGGGGAATCCGTATAGGTGTTCGAGTGTTCGAACCGTAATGCGCAAGAAATGTTATGTAAACCCCGTATTTACATATCTGCCACTGTGCAGGAGAATCCGTTTAGGTGTTCGAGTGTTCGAACCGTAATGCGCAAGAAATGGTACCGAAACCCCGTATTTACATATCTGCCACTGTTTAGGAGAATCCGTATAGGTGTTCGAGTGTTCGAACCGTATTGCGCAAGAAATGGTATGTAAACCCCGTATTTACATATCTGCCACTGTGTAGGAGAATCCGTATAGGTGTTCGAGTGTTCGAACCGTAATGCGCAAGAAATGGTACGGAAACCCCGTATTTACATATCTGCCACTGTGCAGGAGAATCCGCATAGGTGTTCGAGTGTTCGAACCGTATTGCGCAAGAAATGGTATGTAAACCCCGTATTTAAATATCTGCCACTGTGCTGGAGAATCCGTTTAGGTGTTCGAGTGTTCGAACCGTAATGCGCAAGAAATGGTTTGGAAACCCCGTATTTACATATCTGCCACTGTGCAGGAGAATCCGAATAGGTGTTCGAGTGTTCGAACTGTAATGCGCAAGAAATGGTATGGAAACCCCGTATTTACATATCTGCCACTGTGCAGGAGAATCCGTATATGTGTTCGAGTGTTCGAACCGTAATTCGCAAGAAATGGTACGGAAACCCCGTATTTACAGATCTGCCACTGTGCAGGAGAATCCGCATAGGTGTTCGAGTGTTCGAACCATAATGCGCAAGAAATGGTATGTAAACCCCGTATTTACATATTTGCCACTGTGCAGGAGAATCCGTATAGGTGTTCGAGTGTTCGAACCGTAATGCGCAAGAAATGGTACGGAAACCCCGTATTTACATATCTGCCACTGTGCAGGAGAATCCGCATAGCTGTTCGAGTGTTCGAACCGTAATGCGCAAGAAATGGTACCGAAACCCCGTATTTACATATCTGCCACTGTGCAGGAGAATTCGTATAGGTGTTCGAGAGTTCGAACCGTAATGCGCAAGAAATGGTATGGAAACCCCGTATTTACATATCTGCCACTGTGCAGGAGAATCCGTATATGTGTTCGAGTGTTCGAACCGTAATGCGCAAGAAATGGTACGGAAACCCCGTATTTACATATCTGCCGCTGTGCAGGAGAATCCGTATTGGTGTTCGAGTGTTCGAACCGTAATGCGCAAGAAATGGTTTGGAAACCCCGTATTTACATATCTGCCACTGTGCAGGAGAATCCGAATAGGTGTTCGAGTGTTCGAACCGTAATGCGCAAGAAATGGTATGGAAAACCCGTATTTACATATCTGCCACTGTGCAGGAGAATCCGTATAGGTGTTCGAGTGTTCGAACCGTAATTCGCAAGAAATGGTACGGAAACCCCGTATTTACATATCTGCCACTGTGCAGGAGAATCCGCATAGGTGTTCGAGTGTTCGAACCGTAATGCGCAAGAAATGGTATGTAAACCCCGTATTTACATATCTGTCACTGTGCAAGAGAATCCGTATAGGTGTTCGAGTGTTCGAACCGTAATGCGCAAGAAATGGTACAGAAACCCCGTATTTACATATCTGCCACTGTGCAGGAGAATCCGCATAGGTGTTCGAGTGTTCGAACCGTAATGCGCAAGAAATGGTATGTAAACCCCGTATTTACATATCTGCCACTGTGCAGGAGAATCCGTATAGGTGTTCGAGTGTTCCAACCGTAATGCGCAAGAAATGGTACCAAAACCCCGTATTTACATATCTGCCACTGTGCAGGAGAATCCGTATAGGTGTTCGAGTGTTCGAACCGTAATGCGCAAGAAATGGCACCGAAACCCCGTATTTACATATCTGCCACTGTGCAGGAGAATCCGTATAGGTGTTCGAGTGTTCGAACCGTAATGCGCAAGAAATGGTATGTAAACCCCGTATTTACATATCTGCCACTGTGCAGGAGAATTCGTATTGGTGTTCGTGTGTTCGAACCGTAATGCGCAAGAAATGGTATGGAAACCCCGTATTTACATATCTGCCACTGTGCAGGAGAATCCGTATGTGTTCGAGTGTTCGAACCGTAATGCGCAAGAAATGGTACGGAAACCCCGTATTTACATATCTGCCGCTGTGCAGGAGAATCCGTATTGGTGTTCGAGTGTTCGAACCGTAATGCGCAAGAAATGGTTTGGAAACCCCGTATTTACATATCTGCCACTGTGCAGGAGAATCCGAATAGGTGTTCGAGTGTTCGAACCGTAATGCGCAAGAAATGGTAGGGAAACCCCGTATTTACATATCTGCCACTGTGCAGGAGAATCCGTATAGGTGTTCGAGTGTTCGAACCGTAATGCGCAAGAAATGGTACCGAAACCCCGTATTTACATATCTGCCACTGTGCAGGAGAATCCGGATAGGTGTTTGAGTGTTCGAACCGTAATGCGCAAGAAATGGTACCGAAACCCCGTATTTACATATCTGCCACTGTGCAGGAGAATCCGCATAGGTGTTCGAGTGTTCGAACCGTATTGCACAAGAAATGGTATGTAAACCCCGTATTTACATATCTGCCACTGTGCAGGAGAATCCGTATAGGTGTTCGAGTGTTCGAACCGTAATGCGCAAGAAATGGTATGGAAACCCCGTATTTACATATCTGCCACTGTGCAGGAGAATCCGTATAGGTGTTCGAGTGTTCGAACCGTAATCCGCAAGAAATGGTACGGAAACCCCGTATTTACATATCTGCCACTGTGGAGGAGAATCCGTATAGGTGTTCGAGTGTTCGAACCGTAATGCGCAAGAAATGGTGCCGAAACCCCGTATTTACATATCTGCCACTGTGCAGGAGAATCCGCATAGGTGTTCGAGTGTTCGAACCGTAATGCGCCAGAAATGGTATGTAAACCCCGTATTTACATATCTGCCACTGTGTAGGAGAATCCGTATAGGTGTTCGAGTGTTCGAACCGTAATGCGCAAGAAATGGTACGGAAACCCCGTACTTACATATCTGCCACTGTGCAGGAGAATCCGCATAGGTGTTCGAGTGTTCGAACCGTAATGCGCAAGAAATGGTATGTAAACCCCGTATTTACATAGCTGCCACTGTGCAGGAGAATCCGTATAGGTGTTCGAGTGTTCGAACCGTAATGCGCAAGAAATGGTACGGAAACCCCGTATTTACATATCTGCCACTGTGCAGGAGAATCCGTATAGGTGTTCGAGTGTTCGAACCGTAATGCGCAAGAAATGGTGCCGAAACCCCGTATTTACATATCTGCCACTGTGCAGGAGAATCCGCATAGGTGTTCGAGTGTTCGAACCGTAATGCGCAAGAAATGGTATGTAAACCCCGTATTTACATATCTGCCACTGTGCAGGAGAATCCGGATAGGTGTTTGAGTGTTCGAACCGTAATGCGCAAGAAATGGTACCGAAACCCCGTATTTACATATCTGCCACTGTGCAGGAGAATCCGCATAGGTGTTCGAGTGTTCGAACCGTATTGCACAAGAAATGGTATGTAAACCCCGTATTTACATATCTGCCACTGTGCAGGAGAATCCGTATAGGTGTTCGAGTGTTCGAACCGTAATGCGCAAGAAATGGTATGGAAACCCCGCATTTACATATCTGCCACTGTGCAGGAGAATCCGTATAGGTGTTCGAGTGTTCGAACCGTAATCCGCAAGAAATGGTACGGAAACCCCGTATTTACATATCTGCCACTGTGGAGGAGAATCCGTATAGGAGTTCGAGTGTTCGAACCGTAATGCGCAAGAAATGGTGCCGAAACCCCGTATTTACATATCTGCCACTGTGCAGGAGAATCCGCATTGGTGTTCGAGTGTTCGAACCGTAATGCGCCAGAAATGGTATGTAAACCCCGTATTTACATATCTGCCACTGTGTAGGAGAATCCGTATAGGTGTTCGAGTGTTCGAACCGTAATGCGCCAGAAATGGTACGGAAACCCCGTATTTACATATCTGCCACTGTGCAGGAGAATCCGCATAGGTGTTCGAGTGTTCGAACCGTAATGCGCAAGAAATGGTATGTAAACCCCGTATTTACATATCTGCCACTGTGCAGGAGAATCCGTATAGGTGTTCGAGTGTTCGAACCGTAATGCGCAAGAAATGGTACGGAAACCCCGTATTTACATATCTGCCACTGTGCAGGAGAATCCGTATAGGTGTTCGAGTGTTCGAACCGTAATGCGCAAGAAATGGTGCCGAAACCCCGTATTTACATATCTGCCACTGTGCAGGAGAATCCGCGTAGGTGTTCGAGTGTTCGAACCGTAATGCGCAAGAAATGGTATGTAAACCCCGTATTTACATATCTGCCACTGTGCAGGAGAATCCGTATAGGTGTTCGAGTGTTCGAACCGTAATGCGCAAGAAATGGTACGGAAACCCCGTATTTACATATCTGCCACTGTGCAGGAGAATCCGTATAGGTGTTCGAGTGTTCGAACCGTAATGCGCAAGAAATGGTACCGAAACCCCGTATTTACATATCTGCCACTGTGCAGGAGAATCCGCATAGGTGTTCGAGTGTTCGAACCGTGATGCGCAAAAAATGGTATGTAAACCCCGTATTTACATATCTGCCACTGTGCAGGAGAATCCGTATAGGTGTTCGAGTGTTCGAACCGTAATGCGCAAGAAATGGTACGGAAACCCCGTATTTACATATCTGCCACTGTGCAGGAGAATCCGCATAGGTGTTCGAGTGTTCGAACCGTATTGCGCAAGAAATGGTATGTAAACCCCGTATTTACATATCTGCCACTGTGCAGGAGAATCCGGATAGGTGTTTGAGTGTTCGAACCGTAATGCGCAAGAAATGGTACCGAAACCCCGTATTTACATATCTGCCACTGTGCAGGAGAATCCGCATAGGTGTTCGAGTGTTCGAACCGTAATGCGCAAGAAATGGTATGTAAACCCCGTATTTACATATCTGCCACTGTGCAGGAGAATCCGGATAGGTGTTTGAGTGTTCGAACCGTAATGCGCAAGAAATGGTACCGAAACCCCGTATTTACATATCTGCCACTGTGCAGGAGAATCCGCATAGGTGTTCGAGTGTTCGAACCGTATTGCACAAGAAATGGTATGTAAACCCCGTATTTACATATCTGCCACTGTGCAGGAGAATCCGTATAGGTGTTCGAGTGTTCGAACCGTAATGCGCAAGAAATGGTATGGAAACCCCGCATGTACATATCTGCCACTGTGCAGGAGAATCCGTATAGGTGTTCGAGTGTTCGAACCGTAATCCGCAAGAAATGGTACGGAAACCCCGTATTTACATATCTGCCACTGTGGAGGAGAATCCGTATAGGTGTTCGAGTGTTCGAACCGTAATGCGCAAGAAATGGTGCCGAAACCCCGTATTTACATATCTGCCACTGTGCAGGAGAATCCGCATAGGTGTTCGAGTGTTCGAACCGTAATGCGCCAGAAATGGTATGTAAACCCCGTATTTACATATCTGCCACTGTGTAGGAGAATCCGTATAGGTGTTCGAGTGTTCGAACCGTAATGCGCCAGAAATGGTACGGAAACCCCGTATTTACATATCTGCCACTGTGCAGGAGAATCCGCATAGGTGTTCGAGTGTTCGAACCGTAATGCGCAAGAAATGGTATGTAAACCCCGTATTTACATATCTGCCACTGTGCAGGAGAATCCGTATAGGTGTTCGAGTGTTCGAACCGTAATGCGCAAGAAATGGTACGGAAACCCCGTATTTACATATCTGCCACTGTGCAGGAGAATCCGTATAGGTGTTCGAGTGTTCGAACCGTAATGCGCAAGAAATGGTGCCGAAACCCCGTATTTACATATCTGCCACTGTGCAGGAGAATCCGCGTAGGTGTTCGAGTGTTCGAACCGTAATGCGCAAGAAATGGTATGTAAACCCCGTATTTACATATCTGCCACTGTGCAGGAGAATCCGTATAGGTGTTCGAGTGTTCGAACCGTAATGCGCAAGAAATGGTACGGAAACCCCGTATTTACATATCTGCCACTGTGCAGGAGAATCCGTATAGGTGTTCGAGTGTTCGAACCGTAATGCGCAAGAAATGGTACCGAAACCCCGTATTTACATATCTGCCACTGTGCAGGAGAATCCGCATAGGTGTTCGAGTGTTCGAACCGTAATGCGCAAGAAATGGTATGTAAACCCCGTATTTACATATCTGCCACTGTGCAGGAGAATCCGTATAGGTGTTCGAGTGTTCGAACCGTAATGCGCAAGAAATGGTACGGAAACCCCGTATTTACATATCTGCCACTGTGCAGGAGAATCCGCATAGGTGTTCGAGTGTTCGAACCGTATTGCGCAAGAAATGGTATGTAAACCCCGTATTTACATATCTGCCACTGTGCAGGAGAATCCGGATAGGTGTTTGAGTGTTCGAACCGTAATGCGCAAGAAATGGTACCGAAACCCCGTATTTACATATCTGCCACTGTGCAGGAGAATCCGCATAGGTGTTCGAGTGTTCGAACCGTATTGCACAAGAAATGGTATGTAAACCCCGTATTTACATATCTGCCACTGTGCAGGAGAATCCGTATAGGTGTTCGAGTGTTCGAACCGTAATGCGCAAGAAATGGTATGGAAACCCCGCATTTACATATCTGCCACTGTGCAGGAGAATCCGTATAGGTGTTCGAGTGTTCGAACCGTAATCCGCAAGAAATGGTACGGAAACCCCGTATTTACATATCTGCCACTGTGGAGGAGAATCCGTATAGGTGTTCGAGTGTTCGAACCGTAATGCGCAAGAAATGGTGCCGAAACCCCGTATTTACATATCTGCCACTGTGCAGGAGAATCCGCATAGGTGTTCGAGTGTTCGAACCGTAATGCGCCAGAAATGGTATGTAAACCCCGTATTTACATATCTGCCACTGTGTAGGAGAATCCGTATAGGTGTTCGAGTGTTCGAACCGTAATGCGCCAGAAATGGTACGGAAACCCCGTATTTACATATCTGCCACTGTGCAGGAGAATCCGCATAGGTGTTCGAGTGTTCGAACCGTAATGCGCAAGAAATGGTATGTAAACCCCGTATTTACATATCTGCCACTGTGCAGGAGAATCCGTATAGGTGTTCGAGTGTTCGAACCGTAATGCGCAAGAAATGGTACGGAAACCCCGTATTTACATATCTGCCACTGTGCAGGAGAATCCGTATAGGTGTTCGAGTGTTCGAACCGTAATGCGCAAGAAATGGTGCCGAAACCCCGTATTTACATATCTGCCACTGTGCAGGAGAATCCGCGTAGGTGTTCGAGTGTTCGAACCGTAATGCGCAAGAAATGGTATGTAAACCCCGTATTTACATATCTGCCACTGTGCAGGAGAATCCGTATAGGTGTTCGAGTGTTCGAACCGTAATGCGCAAGAAATGGTACGGAAACCCCGTATTTACATATCTGCCACTGTGCAGGAGAATCCGTATAGGTGTTCGAGTGTTCGAACCGTAATGCGCAAGAAATGGTACCGAAACCCCGTATTTACATATCTGCCACTGTGCAGGAGAATCCGCATAGGTGTTCGAGTGTTCGAACCGTAATGCGCAAGAAATGGTATGTAAACCCCGTATTTACATATCTGCCACTGTGCAGGAGAATCCGTATAGGTGTTCGAGTGTTCGAACCGTAATGCGCAAGAAATGGTACGGAAACCCCGTATTTACATATCTGCCACTGTGCAGGAGAATCCGCATAGATGTTCGAGTGTTCGAACCGTAATGCGGAAGAAATGGTATGTAAACCCCGTATTTACATATCTGCCACTGTGCAGGAGAATCCGCATAGGTGTTCGAGTGTTCGAACCGTAATGCGCATGAAATGGTATGTAAACCCCGTATTTACATATCTGCCACTGTGCAGGAGAATCCGTATAGGTGTCCGAGTGTTCCAACCGTAATGCGCAAGAAATGGTACCGAAACCCCGTATTTACATATCTGCCACTGTGCAGGAGAATCCGTATAGGTGTTCGAGTGTTCGAACCGTAATGCGCAAGAAATGGTACCGAAACCCCGTATTTACAT
The DNA here is from genome assembly GCF_055761805.1 of Camellia sinensis. Taxonomy (NCBI): domain Eukaryota; kingdom Viridiplantae; phylum Streptophyta; class Magnoliopsida; order Ericales; family Theaceae; genus Camellia; species Camellia sinensis. The sequence continues at coordinate 661,844 of NC_138971.1, forward strand.
ATCTGCCACTGTGCAGGAGAATCCGCATAGGTGTTCGAGTGTTCGAACCGTAATGCGCAAGAAATGGTACCGAAACCCCGTATTTACATATCTGCCACTGTGCAGGAGAATCCGCATAGGTGTTCGAGTGTTCGAACCGTAATGCGCAAGAAATGGTACCGAAACCCCGTATTTACATATCTGCCACTGTGCAGGAGAATCCGCATAGGTGTTCGAGTGTTCGAACCGTAATGCGCAAGAAATGGTATGTAAACCCCGTATTTACATATCTGCCATTGTGCAGGAGAATCCGCATAGGTGTTCGAGTGTTCGAACCGTAATGCGCAAGAAATGGTACCGAAACCCCGTATTTACATATCTGCCACTGTTTAGGAGAATCCGTATAGGTGTTCGAGTGTTCGAACCGTAATGCGCAAGAAATGGTACCGAAACCCCGTATTTACATATCTGCCACTGTACAGGAGAATCCGTATAGGTGTTCGAGTGTTCGAACCGTAATGCGCAAGAAATGGTACCGAAACCCCGTATTTACATATCTGCCACTGTGCAGGAGAATCCGCATAGGTGTTCGAGTGTTCGAACCGTAATGCGCAAGAAATGGTATGTAAACCCCGTATTTACATATCTGCCATTGTGCAGGAGAATCCGCATAGGTGTTCGAGTGTTCGAACCGTAATGCGCAAGAAATGGTACCGAAACCCCGTATTTACATATCTGCCACTGTTTAGGAGAATCCGTATAGGTGTTCGAGTGTTCGAACCGTAATGCGCAAGAAATGGTACCGAAACCCCGTATTTACATATCTGCCACTGTACAGGAGAATCCGTATAGGTGTTCGAGTGTTCGAACCGTAATGCGCAAGAAATGGTACCGAAACCCCGTATTTACATATCTGCCACTGTGCAGGAGAATCCGCATAGGTGTTCGAGTGTTCGAACCGTATTGCGCAAGAAATGGTATGTAAACCCCGTGTTTACATATCTGCCACTGTGCAGGAGAATCCGCATAGGTGTTCGAGTGTTCGAACCGTAATGCGCAAGAAATGGTATGTAAACCCCGTATTTACATATCTGCCACTGTGCAGGAGAATCCGTATAGGTGTGCGAGTGTTCGAACCGTAATGCGCAAGAAATGGTACCGAAACCCCGTATTAACATATCTGCCACTGTTTAGGAGAATTCGTATAGGTGTTCGAGTGTTCGAATCGTAATGCGCAAGAAATGGTACCGAAACCCCGTATTTACATATCTGCCACTGTTTAGGAGAATCCGTATAGGTGTTCGAGTGTTCGAACCGTAATGCGCAAGAAATGGTACCGAAACCCCGTATTTACATATCTGCCACTGTACAGGAGAATCCGTATAGGTGTTCGAGTGTTCGAACCGTAATGCGCAAGAAATGGTACCGAAACCCCGTATTTACATATCTGCCACTGTGCAGGAGAATCCGCATAGGTGTTCGAGTGTTCGAACCGTATTGCACAAGAAATGGTATGTAAACCCCGTATTTACATATCTGCCACTGTGCAGGAGAATCCGTATAGGTGTTCGAGTGTTCGAACCGTAATGCGCAAGAAATGGTATGGAAACCCCGTATTTACATATCTGCCACTGTGCAGGAGAATCCGTATAGGTGTTCGAGAGTTCGAACCGTAATGCGCAAGAAATGGTACGGAAACCCCGTATTTACATATCTGCCACTGTGCAGGAGAATCCGTATAGGTGTTCGAGTGTTCGAACCGTAATGCGCAAGAAATGGTGCCGAAACCCCGTATTTACATATCTGCCACTGTGCAGGAGAATCCGCATAGGTGTTCGAGTGTTCGAACCGTAATGCGCAAGAAATGGTATGTAAACCCCGTATTTACATATCTGCCACTGTGCAGGAGAATCCGTATAGGTGTTCGAGTGTTCGAACCGTAATGCGCAAGAAATGGTACGGAAACCCCGTATTTACATATCTGCCACTGTGCAGGAGAATCCGGATAGGTGTTCGAGTGTTCGAACCGTAATGCGCAAGAAATGGTATGTAAACCCCGTATTTACATATCTGCCACTGTACAGGAGAATCCGTATAGGTGTTCGAGTGTTCGAACCGTAATGCGCAAGAAATGGTACGGAAACCCCGTATTTACATATCTGCCACTGTGCAGGAGAATCCGTATAGGTGTTCGAGTGTTCGAACCGTAATGCGCAAGAAATGGTACCGAAACCCCGTATTTACATATCTGCCACTGTGCAGGAGAATCCGCATAGGTGTTCGAGTGTTCGAACCGTAATGCGCAAGAAATGGTATGTAAACCCCGTATTTACATATCTGCCACTGTGCCGGAGAATCCGTATAGGTGTTCGAGTGTTCGAACCGTAATGCGCAAGAAATGGTACGGAAACCCCGTATTTACATATCTGCCACTGTGCAGGAGAATCCGCATAGGTGTTCGAGTGTTCGAACCGTAATGCGCAAGAAATGGTATGTAAACCCCGTATTTACATATCTGCCACTGTGCAGGAGAATCCGCATAGGTGTTCGAGTGTTCGAACCGTAATGCGCAAGAAATGGTATGTAAACCCCGTATTTACATATCTGCCACTGTGCAGGAGAATCCGTATAGGTGTTCGAGTGTTCGAACCGTAATGCGCAAGAAATGGTACCGAAACCCCGTATTTACATATCTTCCACTGTTTAGGAGAATCCGTATAGGTGTTCGACTGTTCGAACCGTAATGCGCAAGAAATGGTACCGAAACCCCGCATTTACATATCTGCCACTGTTTAGGAGAATCCGTATAGGTGTTCGAGTGTTCGAACCGTAATGCGCAAGAAATGGTACCGAAACCCCGTATTTACATATCTGCCACTGTACAGGAGAATCCGTATAGGTGTTCGAGTGTTCGAACCGTAATGCGCAAGAAATGCTACCGAAACCCCGTATTTACATATCTGCCACTGTGCAGGAGAATCCGCATAGGTGTTCGAGTGTTCGAACCGTATTGCACAAGAAATGGTATGTAAACCCCGTATTTACATATCTGCCACTGTGCAGGAGAATCCGTATAGGTGTTCGAGTGTTCGAACCGTAATGCGCAAGAAATGGTATGGAAACCCCGTATTTACATATCTGCCACTGTGCAGGAGAATCCGTATAGGTGTTCGAGTGTTCGAACCGTAATGCGCAAGAAATGGTACGGAAACCCCGTATTTACATATCTGCCACTGTGCAGGAGAATCCGTATAGGTGTTCGAGTGTTCGAACCGTAATGCGCAAGAAATGGTGCCGAAACCCCGTATTTACATATCTGCCACTGTGCAGGAGAATCCGCATAGGTGTTCGAGTGTTCGAACCGTAATGCGCAAGAAATGGTATGTAAACCCCGTATTTACATATCTGCCACTGTGCAGGAGAATCCGTATAGGTGTTCGAGTGTTCGAACCGTAATGCGCAAGAAATGGTACGGAAACCCCGTATTTACATATCTGCCACTGTGCAGGAGAATCCGGATAGGTGTTCGAGTGTTCGAACCGTAATGCGCAAGAAATGGTATGTAAACCCCGTATTTACATATCTGCCACTGTGCAGGAGAATCCGTATAGGTGTTCGAGTGTTCGAACCGTAATGCGCAAGAAATGGTACGGAAACCCCGTATTTACATATCTGCCACTGTGCAGGAGAATCCGTATAGGTGTTCGAGTGTTCGAACCGTAATGCGCAAGAAATGGTACCGAAACCCCGTATTTACATATCTGCCACTGTGCAGGAGAATCCGCATAGGTGTTCGAGTGTTCGAACCGTAATGCGCAAGAAATGGTATGTAAACCCCGTATTTACATATCTGCCACTGTGCAGGAGAATCCGTATAGGTGTTCGAGTGTTCGAACCGTAATGCGAAAGAAATGGTACGGAAACCCCGTATTTATATATCTGCCACTGTGCAGGAGAATCCGCATAGGTGTTCGAGTGTTCGAACCGTAATGCGCAAGAAATGGTATGTAAACCCCGTATTTACATATCTGCCACTGTGCAGGAGAATCCGCATAGGTGTTCGAGTGTTCGAACCGTAATGCGCAAGAAATGGTATGTAAACCCCGTATTTACATATCTGCCACTGTGCAGGAGAATCCGTATAGGTGTTCGAGTGTTCGAACCGTAATGCGCAAGAAATGGTACCGAAACCCCGTATTTACATATCTGCCACTGTGCAGGAGAATCCGCATAGGTGTTCGAGTGTTCGAACCGTAATGCGCAAGAAATGGTATGTAAACCCCGTATTTACATATCTGCCACTGTGCCGGAGAATCCGTATAGGTGTTCGAGTGTTCGAACCGTAATGCGCAAGAAATGGTACGGAAACCCCGTATTTACATATCTGCCACTGTGCAGGAGAATCCGCATAGGTGTTCGAGTGTTCGAACCGTAATGCGCAAGAAATGGTATGTAAACCCCGTATTTACATATCTGCCACTGTGCAGGAGAATCCGCATAGGTGTTCGAGTGTTCGAACCGTAATGCGCAAGAAATGGTATGTAAACCCCGTATTTACATATCTGCCACTGTGCAGGAGAATCCGTATAGGTGTTCGAGTGTTCGAACCGTAATGCGCAAGAAATGGTACCGAAACCCCGTATTTACATATCTTCCACTGTTTAGGAGAATCCGTATAGGTGTTCGACTGTTCGAACCGTAATGCGCAAGAAATGGTACCGAAACCCCGTATTTACATATCTGCCACTGTTTAGGAGAATCCGTATAGGTGTTCGAGTGTTCGAACCGTAATGCGCAAGAAATGGTACCGAAACCCCGTATTTACATATCTGCCACTGTACAGGAGAATCCGTATAGGTGTTCGAGTGTTCGAACCGTAATGCGCAAGAAATGCTACCGAAACCCCGTATTTACATATCTGCCACTGTGCAGGAGAATCCGCATAGGTGTTCGAGTGTTCGAACCGTATTGCACAAGAAATGGTATGTAAACCCCGTATTTACATATCTGCCACTGTGCAGGAGAATCCGTATAGGTGTTCGAGTGTTCGAACCGTAATGCGCAAGAAATGGTATGGAAACCCCGTATTTACATATCTGCCACTGTGCAGGAGAATCCGTATAGGTGTTCGAGTGTTCGAACCGTAATGCGCAAGAAATGGTACGGAAACCCCGTATTTACATATCTGCCACTGTGCAGGAGAATCCGTATAGGTGTTCGAGTGTTCGAACCGTAATGCGCAAGAAATGGTGCCGAAACCCCGTATTTACATATCTGCCACTGTGCAGGAGAATCCGCATAGGTGTTCGAGTGTTCGAACCGTAATGCGCAAGAAATGGTATGTAAACCCCGTATTTACATATCTGCCACTGTGCAGGAGAATCCGTATAGGTGTTCGAGTGTTCGAACCGTAATGCGCAAGAAATGGTACGGAAACCCCGTATTTACATATCTGCCACTGTGCAGGAGAATCCGGATAGGTGTTCGAGTGTTCGAACCGTAATGCGCAAGAAATGGTATGTAAACCCCGTATTTACATATCTGCCACTGTGCAGGAGAATCCGTATAGGTGTTCGAGTGTTCGAACCGTAATGCGCAAGAAATGGTACGGAAACCCCGTATTTACATATCTGCCACTGTGCAGGAGAATCCGTATAGGTGTTCGAGTGTTCGAACCGTAATGCGCAAGAAATGGTACCGAAACCCCGTATTTACATATCTGCCACTGTGCAGGAGAATCCGCATAGGTGTTCGAGTGTTCGAACCGTAATGCGCAAGAAATGGTATGTAAACCCCGTATTTACATATCTGCCACTGTGCAGGAGAATCCGTATAGGTGTTCGAGTGTTCGAACCGTAATGCGCAAGAAATGGTACGGAAACCCCGTATTTATATATCTGCCACTGTGCAGGAGAATCCGCATAGGTGTTCGAGTGTTCGAACCGTAATGCGCAAGAAATGGTATGTAAACCCCGTATTTACATATCTGCCACTGTGCAGGAGAATCCGCATAGGTGTTCGAGTGTTCGAACCGTAATGCGCAAGAAATGGTATGTAAACCCCGTATTTACATATCTGCCACTGTGCAGGAGAATCCGTATAGGTGTTCGAGTGTTCGAACCGTAATGCGCAAGAAATGGTACCGAAACCCCGTATTTACATATCTGCCACTGTTTAGGAGAATCCGTATAGGTGTTCGAGTGTTCGAACCGTAATGCGCAAGAAATGGTACCGAAACCCCGTATTTACATATCTGCCACTGTGCAGGACAATCCGTATAGGTGTTCGAGTGTTCGAACCGTAATGCGCAAGAAATGGTACCGTAACCCCGTATTTACATATCTGCCACTGTGCAGGAGAATCCGCATAGGTGTTCGAGTGTTCGAACCGTAATGCGCAAGAAATGGTATGGAAACCCCGTATTTACATATCTGCCACTGTGCAGGAGAATCCGTATAGGTGTTCGAGTGTTCAAACCGTAATGCGCAAGAAATTGTACGGAAACCCCGTATTTACATATCTGCCACTGTGCAGGAGAATCCGTATAGGTGTTCGAGTGTTCGAACCGTAATGCGCAAGAAATGGTATGGAAACCCCGTATTTACATATCTGCCACTGTGCAGGAGAATCCGTATAGGTGTTCGAGTGTTCGAACCGTAATGCGCAAGAAATGGTACGGAAACCCCGTATTTACATATCTGCCACTGTGCAGGAGAATCCGTATAGGTGTTCGAGTGTTCGAACCGTAATGCGCAAGAAATGGTACGGAAACCCCGTATTTACATATCTGCCACTGTGCAGGAGAATCCGCATAGGTGTTCGAGTGTTCGAACCGTAATGCGCAAGAAATGGTATGTAAACCCCGTATTTACATATCTGCCACTGTGCAGGAGAATCCGCATAGGTGTTCGAGTGTTCGAACCGTAATGCGCAAGAAATGGTATGTAAACCCCGTATTTACATATCTGCCACTGTGCAGGAGAATCCGTATAGGTGTTCGAGTGTTCGAACCGTAATGCGCAAGAAATGGTACCGAAACCCCGTATTTACATATCTGCCACTGTTTAGGAGAATCCGTATAGGTGTTCGAGTGTTCGAACCGTAATGCGCAAGAAATGGTACCGAAACCCCGTATTTACATATCTGCCACTGTGCAGGAGAATCCGCATAGGTGTTCGAGTGTTCGAACCGTAATGCGCAAGAAATGGTATGTAAACCCCGTATTTACATATCTGCCACTGTGCAGGAGAATCCGTATAGGTGTTCGAGTGTTCGAACCGTAATGCGCAAGAAATGGTATGGAAACCCCGTATTTACATATCTGCCACTGTGCAGGAGAATCCGCATAGGTGTTCGAGTGTTCGAACCGTAATGCGCAAGAAATGGTACGGAAACCCCGTATTTACATATCTGCCACTGTGCAGGAGAATCCGGATAGGTGTTCGAGTGTTCGAACCGTAATGCGCAAGAAATGGTATGTAAACCCCGTATTTACATATCTGCCACTGTGCAGGAGAATCCGTATAGGTGTTCGAGTGTTCGAACCGTAATGCGCAAGAAATGGTACGGAAACCCCGTATTTACATATCTGCCACTGTGCAGGAGAATCCGTATAGGTGTTCGAGTGTTCGAACCGTAATGCGCAAGAAATGGTGCCGAAACCCCGTATTTACATATCTGCCACTGTGCAGGAGAATCCGCATAGGTGTTCGAGTGTTCGAACCGTAATGCGCAAGAAATGGTATGTAAACCCCGTATTTACATATCTGCCACTGTGCAGGAGAATCCGTATAGGTGTTCGAGTGTTCGAACCGTAATGCGCAAGAAATGGTACGGAAACCCCGTATTTACATATCTGCCACTGTGCAGGAGAATCCGGATAGGTGTTCGAGTGTTCGAACCGTAATGCGCAAGAAATGGTATGTAAACCCCGTATTTACATATCTGCCACTGTGCAGGAGAATCCGTATAGGTGTTCGAGTGTTCGAACCGTAATGCGCAAGAAATGGTACGGAAACCCCGTATTTACATATCTGCCACTGTGCAGGAGAATCCGTATAGGTGTTCGAGTGTTCGAACCGTAATGCGCAAGAAATGGTACCGAAACCCCGTATTTACATATCTGCCACTGTGCAGGAGAATCCGCATAGGTGTTCGAGTGTTCGAACCGTAATGCGCAAGAAATGGTATGTAAACCCCGTATTTACATATCTGCCACTGTGCAGGAGAATCCGTATAGGTGTTCGAGTGTTCGAACCGTAATGCGAAAGAAATGGTACGGAAACCCCGTATTTATATATCTGCCACTGTGCAGGAGAATCCGCATAGGTGTTCGAGTGTTCGAACCGTAATGCGCAAGAAATGGTATGTAAACCCCGTATTTACATATCTGCCACTGTGCAGGAGAATCCGCATAGGTGTTCGAGTGTTCGAACCGTAATGCGCAAGAAATGGTATGTAAACCCCGTATTTACATATCTGCCACTGTGCAGGAGAATCCGTATAGGTGTTCGAGTGTTCGAACCGTAATGCGCAAGAAATGGTACCGAAACCCCGTATTTACATATCTGCCACTGTGCAGGAGAATCCGCATAGGTGTTCGAGTGTTCGAACCGTAATGCGCAAGAAATGGTATGTAAACCCCGTATTTACATATCTGCCACTGTGCCGGAGAATCCGTATAGGTGTTCGAGTGTTCGAACCGTAATGCGCAAGAAATGGTACGGAAACCCCGTATTTACATATCTGCCACTGTGCAGGAGAATCCGCTTAGGTGTTCGAGTGTTCGAACCGTAATGCGCAAGAAATGGTATGTAAACCCCGTATTTACATATCTGCCACTGTGCAGGAGAATCCGCATAGGTGTTCGAGTGTTCGAACCGTAATGCGCAAGAAATGGTATGTAAACCCCGTATTTACATATCTGCCACTGTGCAGGAGAATCCGTATAGGTGTTCGAGTGTTCGAACCGTAATGCGCAAGAAATGGTACCGAAACCCCGTATTTACATATCTTCCACTGTTTAGGAGAATCCGTATAGGTGTTCGACTGTTCGAACCGTAATGCGCAAGAAATGGTACCGAAACCCCGTATTTACATATCTGCCACTGTTTAGGAGAATCCGTATAGGTGTTCGAGTGTTCGAACCGTAATGCGCAAGAAATGGTACCGAAACCCCGTATTTACATATCTGCCACTGTACAGGAGAATCCGTATAGGTGTTCGAGTGTTCGAACCGTAATGCGCAAGAAATGCTACCGAAACCCCGTATTTACATATCTGCCACTGTGCAGGAGAATCCGCATAGGTGTTCGAGTGTTCGAACCGTATTGCACAAGAAATGGTATGTAAACCCCGTATTTACATATCTGCCACTGTGCAGGAGAATCCGTATAGGTGTTCGAGTGTTCGAACCGTAATGCGCAAGAAATGGTATGGAAACCCCGTATTTACATATCTGCCACTGTGCAGGAGAATCCGTATAGGTGTTCGAGTGTTCGAACCGTAATGCGCAAGAAATGGTACGGAAACCCCGTATTTACATATCTGCCACTGTGCAGGAGAATCCGTATAGGTGTTCGAGTGTTCGAACCGTAATGCGCAAGAAATGGTGCCGAAACCCCGTATTTACATATCTGCCACTGTGCAGGAGAATCCGCATAGGTGTTCGAGTGTTCGAACCGTAATGCGCAAGAAATGGTATGTAAACCCCGTATTTACATATCTGCCACTGTGCAGGAGAATCCGTATAGGTGTTCGAGTGTTCGAACCGTAATGCGCAAGAAATGGTACGGAAACCCCGTATTTACATATCTGCCACTGTGCAGGAGAATCCGGATAGGTGTTCGAGTGTTCGAACCGTAATGCGCAAGAAATGGTATGTAAACCCCGTATTTACATATCTGCCACTGTGCAGGAGAATCCGTATAGGTGTTCGAGTGTTCGAACCGTAATGCGCAAGAAATGGTACGGAAACCCCGTATTTACATATCTGCCACTGTGCAGGAGAATCCGTATAGGTGTTCGAGTGTTCGAACCGTAATGCGCAAGAAATGGTACCGAAACCCCGTATTTACATATCTGCCACTGTGCAGGAGAATCCGCATAGGTGTTCGAGTGTTCGAACCGTAATGCGCAAGAAATGGTATGTAAACCCCGTATTTACATATCTGCCACTGTGCAGGAGAATCCGTATAGGTGTTCGAGTGTTCGAACCGTAATGCGCAAGAAATGGTACGGAAACCCCGTATTTATATATCTGCCACTGTGCAGGAGAATCCGCATAGGTGTTCGAGTGTTCGAACCGTAATGCGCAAGAAATGGTATGTAAACCCCGTATTTACATATCTGCCACTGTGCAGGAGAATCCGCATAGGTGTTCGAGTGTTCGAACCGTAATGCGCAAGAAATGGTATGTAAACCCCGTATTTACATATCTGCCACTGTGCAGGAGAATCCGTATAGGTGTTCGAGTGTTCGAACCGTAATGCGCAAGAAATGGTACCGAAACCCCGTATTTACATATCTGCCACTGTTTAGGAGAATCCGTATAGGTGTTCGAGTGTTCGAACCGTAATGCGCAAGAAATGGTACCGAAACCCCGTATTTACATATCTGCCACTGTGCAGGACAATCCGTATAGGTGTTCGAGTGTTCGAACCGTAATGCGCAAGAAAAGGTACCGTAACCCCGTATTTACATATCTGCCACTGTGCAGGAGAATCCGCATAGGTGTTCGAGTGTTCGAACCGTAATGCGCAAGAAATGGTATGGAAACCCCGTATTTACATATCTGCCACTGTGCAGGAGAATCCGTATAGGTGTTCGAGTGTTCAAACCGTAATGCGCAAGAAATTGTACGGAAACCCCGTATTTACATATCTGCCACTGTGCAGGAGAATCCGTATAGGTGTTCGAGTGTTCGAACCGTAATGCGCAAGAAATGGTATGGAAACCCCGTATTTACATATCTGCCACTGTGCAGGAGAATCCGTATAGGTGTTCGAGTGTTCGAACCGTAATGCGCAAGAAATGGTACGGAAACCCCGTATTTACATATCTGCCACTGTGCAGGAGAATCCGTATAGGTGTTCGAGTGTTCGAACCGTAATGCGCAAGAAATGGTACGGAAACCCCGTATTTACATATCTGCCACTGTGCAGGAGAATCCGCATAGGTGTTCGAGTGTTCGAACCGTAATGCGCAAGAAATGGTATGTAAACCCCGTATTTACATATCTGCCACTGTGCAGGAGAATCCGCATAGGTGTTCGAGTGTTCGAACCGTAATGCGCAAGAAATGGTATGTAAACCCCGTATTTACATATCTGCCACTGTGCAGGAGAATCCGTATAGGTGTTCGAGTGTTCGAACCGTAATGCGCAAGAAATGGTACCGAAACCCCGTATTTACATATCTGCCACTGTTTAGGAGAATCCGTATAGGTGTTCGAGTGTTCGAACCGTAATGCGCAAGAAATGGTACCGAAACCCCGTATTTACATATCTGCCACTGTGCAGGAGAATCCGCATAGGTGTTCGAGTGTTCGAACCGTAATGCGCAAGAAATGGTATGTAAACCCCGTATTTACATATCTGCCACTGTGCAGGAGAATCCGTATAGGTGTTCGAGTGTTCGAACCGTAATGCGCAAGAAATGGTATGGAAACCCCGTATTTACATATCTGCCACTGTGCAGGAGAATCCGCATAGGTGTTCGAGTGTTCGAACCGTAATGCGCAAGAAATGGTACGGAAACCCCGTATTTACATATCTGCCACTGTGCAGGAGAATCCGGATAGGTGTTCGAGTGTTCGAACCGTAATGCGCAAGAAATGGTATGTAAACCCCGTATTTACATATCTGCCACTGTGCAGGAGAATCCGTATAGGTGTTCGAGTGTTCGAACCGTAATGCGCAAGAAATGGTACGGAAACCCCGTATTTACATATCTGCCACTGTGCAGGAGAATCCGTATAGGTGTTCGAGTGTTCGAACCGTAATGCGCAAGAAATGGTGCCGAAACCCCGTATTTACATATCTGCCACTGTGCAGGAGAATCCGCATAGGTGTTCGAGTGTTCGAACCGTAATGCGCAAGAAATGGTATGTAAACCCCGTATTTACATATCTGCCACTGTGCAGGAGAATCCGTATAGGTGTTCGAGTGTTCGAACCGTAATGCGCAAGAAATGGTACGGAAACCCCGTATTTACATATCTGCCACTGTGCAGGAGAATCCGGATAGGTGTTCGAGTGTTCGAACCGTAATGCGCAAGAAATGGTATGTAAACCCCGTATTTACATATCTGCCACTGTGCAGGAGAATCCGTATAGGTGTTCGAGTGTTCGAACCGTAATGCGCAAGAAATGGTACGGAAACCCCGTATTTACATATCTGCCACTGTGCAGGAGAATCCGTATAGGTGTTCGAGTGTTCGAACCGTAATGCGCAAGAAATGGTACCGAAACCCCGTATTTACATATCTGCCACTGTGCAGGAGAATCCGCATAGGTGTTCGAGTGTTCGAACCGTAATGCGCAAGAAATGGTATGTAAACCCCGTATTTACATATCTGCCACTGTGCAGGAGAATCCGTATAGGTGTTCGAGTGTTCGAACCGTAATGCGAAAGAAATGGTACGGAAACCCCGTATTTATATATCTGCCACTGTGCAGGAGAATCCGCATAGGTGTTCGAGTGTTCGAACCGTAATGCGCAAGAAATGGTATGTAAACCCCGTATTTACATATCTGCCACTGTGCAGGAGAATCCGCATAGGTGTTCGAGTGTTCGAACCGTAATGCGCAAGAAATGGTATGTAAACCCCGTATTTACATATCTGCCACTGTGCAGGAGAATCCGTATAGGTGTTCGAGTGTTCGAACCGTAATGCGCAAGAAATGGTACCGAAACCCCGTATTTACATATCTGCCACTGTGCAGGAGAATCCGCATAGGTGTTCGAGTGTTCGAACCGTAATGCGCAAGAAATGGTATGTAAACCCCGTATTTACATATCTGCCACTGTGCCGGAGAATCCGTATAGGTGTTCGAGTGTTCGAACCGTAATGCGCAAGAAATGGTACGGAAACCCCGTATTTACATATCTGCCACTGTGCAGGAGAATCCGCTTAGGTGTTCGAGTGTTCGAACCGTAATGCGCAAGAAATGGTATGTAAACCCCGTATTTACATATCTGCCACTGTGCAGGAGAATCCGCATAGGTGTTCGAGTGTTCGAACCGTAATGCGCAAGAAATGGTATGTAAACCCCGTATTTACATATCTGCCACTGTGCAGGAGAATCCGTATAGGTGTTCGAGTGTTCGAACCGTAATGCGCAAGAAATGGTACCGAAACCCCGTATTTACATATCTTCCACTGTTTAGGAGAATCCGTATAGGTGTTCGACTGTTCGAACCGTAATGCGCAAGAAATGGTACCGAAACCCCGTATTTACATATCTGCCACTGTTTAGGAGAATCCGTATAGGTGTTCGAGTGTTCGAACCGTAATGCGCAAGAAATGGTACCGAAACCCCGTATTTACATATCTGCCACTGTACAGGAGAATCCGTATAGGTGTTCGAGTGTTCGAACCGTAATGCGCAAGAAATGCTACCGAAACCCCGTATTTACATATCTGCCACTGTGCAGGAGAATCCGCATAGGTGTTCGAGTGTTCGAACCGTATTGCACAAGAAATGGTATGTAAACCCCGTATTTACATATCTGCCACTGTGCAGGAGAATCCGTATAGGTGTTCGAGTGTTCGAACCGTAATGCGCAAGAAATGGTATGGAAACCCCGTATTTACATATCTGCCACTGTGCAGGAGAATCCGTATAGGTGTTCGAGTGTTCGAACCGTAATGCGCAAGAAATGGTACGGAAACCCCGTATTTACATATCTGCCACTGTGCAGGAGAATCCGTATAGGTGTTCGAGTGTTCGAACCGTAATGCGCAAGAAATGGTGCCGAAACCCCGTATTTACATATCTGCCACTGTGCAGGAGAATCCGCATAGGTGTTCGAGTGTTCGAACCGTAATGCGCAAGAAATGGTATGTAAACCCCGTATTTACATATCTGCCACTGTGCAGGAGAATCCGTATAGGTGTTCGAGTGTTCGAACCGTAATGCGCAAGAAATGGTACGGAAACCCCGTATTTACATATCTGCCACTGTGCAGGAGAATCCGGATAGGTGTTCGAGTGTTCGAACCGTAATGCGCAAGAAATGGTATGTAAACCCCGTATTTACATATCTGCCACTGTGCAGGAGAATCCGTATAGGTGTTCGAGTGTTCGAACCGTAATGCGCAAGAAATGGTACGGAAACCCCGTATTTACATATCTGCCACTGTGCAGGAGAATCCGTATAGGTGTTCGAGTGTTCGAACCGTAATGCGCAAGAAATGGTACCGAAACCCCGTATTTACATATCTGCCACTGTGCAGGAGAATCCGCATAGGTGTTCGAGTGTTCGAACCGTAATGCGCAAGAAATGGTATGTAAACCCCGTATTTACATATCTGCCACTGTGCAGGAGAATCCGTATAGGTGTTCGAGTGTTCGAACCGTAATGCGCAAGAAATGGTACGGAAACCCCGTATTTATATATCTGCCACTGTGCAGGAGAATCCGCATAGGTGTTCGAGTGTTCGAACCGTAATGCGCAAGAAATGGTATGTAAACCCCGTATTTACATATCTGCCACTGTGCAGGAGAATCCGCATAGGTGTTCGAGTGTTCGAACCGTAATGCGCAAGAAATGGTATGTAAACCCCGTATTTACATATCTGCCACTGTGCAGGAGAATCCGTATAGGTGTTCGAGTGTTCGAACCGTAATGCGCAAGAAATGGTACGGAAACCCCGTATTTACATATCTGCCACTGTGCAGGAGAATCCGGATAGGTGTTCGAGTGTTCGAACCGTAATGCGCAAGAAATGGTATGTAAACCCCGTATTTACATATCTGCCACTGTGCAGGAGAATCCGTATAGGTGTTCGAGTGTTCGAACCGTAATGCGCAAGAAATGGTACGGAAACCCCGTATTTACATATCTGCCACTGTGCAGGAGAATCCGTATAGGTGTTCGAGTGTTCGAACCGTAATGCGCAAGAAATGGTACCGAAACCCCGTATTTACATATCTGCCACTGTGCAGGAGAATCCGCATAGGTGTTCGAGTGTTCGAACCGTAATGCGCAAGAAATGGTATGTAAACCCCGTATTTACATATCTGCCACTGTGCAGGAGAATCCGTATAGGTGTTCGAGTGTTCGAACCGTAATGCGAAAGAAATGGTACGGAAACCCCGTATTTATATATCTGCCACTGTGCAGGAGAATCCGCATAGGTGTTCGAGTGTTCGAACCGTAATGCGCAAGAAATGGTATGTAAACCCCGTATTTACATATCTGCCACTGTGCAGGAGAATCCGCATAGGTGTTCGAGTGTTCGAACCGTAATGCGCAAGAAATGGTATGTAAACCCCGTATTTACATATCTGCCACTGTGCAGGAGAATCCGTATAGGTGTTCGAGTGTTCGAACCGTAATGCGCAAGAAATGGTACGGAAACCCCGTATTTACATATCTGCCACTGTGCAGGAGAATCCGCTTAGGTGTTCGAGTGTTCGAACCGTAATGCGCAAGAAATGGTATGTAAACCCCGTATTTACATATCTGCCACTGTGCAGGAGAATCCGCATAGGTGTTCGAGTGTTCGAACCGTAATGCGCAAGAAATGGTATGTAAACCCCGTATTTACATATCTGCCACTGTGCAGGAGAATCCGTATAGGTGTTCGAGTGTTCGAACCGTAATGCGCAAGAAATGGTACCGAAACCCCGTATTTACATATCTTCCACTGTTTAGGAGAATCCGTATAGGTGTTCGACTGTTCGAACCGTAATGCGCAAGAAATGGTACCGAAACCCCGTATTTACATATCTGCCACTGTTTAGGAGAATCCGTATAGGTGTTCGAGTGTTCGAACCGTAATGCGCAAGAAATGGTACCGAAACCCCGTATTTACATATCTGCCACTGTACAGGAGAATCCGTATAGGTGTTCGAGTGTTCGAACCGTAATGCGCAAGAAATGCTACCGAAACCCCGTATTTACATATCTGCCACTGTGCAGGAGAATCCGCATAGGTGTTCGAGTGTTCGAACCGTATTGCACAAGAAATGGTATGTAAACCCCGTATTTACATATCTGCCACTGTGCAGGAGAATCCGTATAGGTGTTCGAGTGTTCGAACCGTAATGCGCAAGAAATGGTATGGAAACCCCGTATTTACATATCTGCCACTGTGCAGGAGAATCCGTATAGGTGTTCGAGTGTTCGAACCGTAATGCGCAAGAAATGGTACGGAAACCCCGTATTTACATATCTGCCACTGTGCAGGAGAATCCGTATAGGTGTTCGAGTGTTCGAACCGTAATGCGCAAGAAATGGTGCCGAAACCCCGTATTTACATATCTGCCACTGTGCAGGAGAATCCGCATAGGTGTTCGAGTGTTCGAACCGTAATGCGCAAGAAATGGTATGTAAACCCCGTATTTACATATCTGCCACTGTGCAGGAGAATCCGTATAGGTGTTCGAGTGTTCGAACCGTAATGCGCAAGAAATGGTACGGAAACCCCGTATTTACATATCTGCCACTGTGCAGGAGAATCCGGATAGGTGTTCGAGTGTTCGAACCGTAATGCGCAAGAAATGGTATGTAAACCCCGTATTTACATATCTGCCACTGTGCAGGAGAATCCGTATAGGTGTTCGAGTGTTCGAACCGTAATGCGCAAGAAATGGTACGGAAACCCCGTATTTACATATCTGCCACTGTGCAGGAGAATCCGTATAGGTGTTCGAGTGTTCGAACCGTAATGCGCAAGAAATGGTACCGAAACCCCGTATTTACATATCTGCCACTGTGCAGGAGAATCCGCATAGGTGTTCGAGTGTTCGAACCGTAATGCGCAAGAAATGGTATGTAAACCCCGTATTTACATATCTGCCACTGTGCAGGAGAATCCGTATAGGTGTTCGAGTGTTCGAACCGTAATGCGCAAGAAATGGTACGGAAACCCCGTATTTATATATCTGCCACTGTGCAGGAGAATCCGCATAGGTGTTCGAGTGTTCGAACCGTAATGCGCAAGAAATGGTATGTAAACCCCGTATTTACATATCTGCCACTGTGCAGGAGAATCCGCATAGGTGTTCGAGTGTTCGAACCGTAATGCGCAAGAAATGGTATGTAAACCCCGTATTTACATATCTGCCACTGTGCAGGAGAATCCGTATAGGTGTTCGAGTGTTCGAACCGTAATGCGCAAGAAATGGTACGGAAACCCCGTATTTACATATCTGCCACTGTGCAGGAGAATCCGGATAGGTGTTCGAGTGTTCGAACCGTAATGCGCAAGAAATGGTATGTAAACCCCGTATTTACATATCTGCCACTGTGCAGGAGAATCCGTATAGGTGTTCGAGTGTTCGAACCGTAATGCGCAAGAAATGGTACGGAAACCCCGTATTTACATATCTGCCACTGTGCAGGAGAATCCGTATAGGTGTTCGAGTGTTCGAACCGTAATGCGCAAGAAATGGTACCGAAACCCCGTATTTACATATCTGCCACTGTGCAGGAGAATCCGCATAGGTGTTCGAGTGTTCGAACCGTAATGCGCAAGAAATGGTATGTAAACCCCGTATTTACATATCTGCCACTGTGCAGGAGAATCCGTATAGGTGTTCGAGTGTTCGAACCGTAATGCGAAAGAAATGGTACGGAAACCCCGTATTTATATATCTGCCACTGTGCAGGAGAATCCGCATAGGTGTTCGAGTGTTCGAACCGTAATGCGCAAGAAATGGTATGTAAACCCCGTATTTACATATCTGCCACTGTGCAGGAGAATCCGCATAGGTGTTCGAGTGTTCGAACCGTAATGCGCAAGAAATGGTATGTAAACCCCGTATTTACATATCTGCCACTGTGCAGGAGAATCCGTATAGGTGTTCGAGTGTTCGAACCGTAATGCGCAAGAAATGGTACGGAAACCCCGTATTTACATATCTGCCACTGTGCAGGAGAATCCGCTTAGGTGTTCGAGTGTTCGAACCGTAATGCGCAAGAAATGGTATGTAAACCCCGTATTTACATATCTGCCACTGTGCAGGAGAATCCGCATAGGTGTTCGAGTGTTCGAACCGTAATGCGCAAGAAATGGTATGTAAACCCCGTATTTACATATCTGCCACTGTGCAGGAGAATCCGTATAGGTGTTCGAGTGTTCGAACCGTAATGCGCAAGAAATGGTACCGAAACCCCGTATTTACATATCTTCCACTGTTTAGGAGAATCCGTATAGGTGTTCGACTGTTCGAACCGTAATGCGCAAGAAATGGTACCGAAACCCCGTATTTACATATCTGCCACTGTTTAGGAGAATCCGTATAGGTGTTCGAGTGTTCGAACCGTAATGCGCAAGAAATGGTACCGAAACCCCGTATTTACATATCTGCCACTGTACAGGAGAATCCGTATAGGTGTTCGAGTGTTCGAACCGTAATGCGCAAGAAATGCTACCGAAACCCCGTATTTACATATCTGCCACTGTGCAGGAGAATCCGCATAGGTGTTCGAGTGTTCGAACCGTATTGCACAAGAAATGGTATGTAAACCCCGTATTTACATATCTGCCACTGTGCAGGAGAATCCGTATAGGTGTTCGAGTGTTCGAACCGTAATGCGCAAGAAATGGTATGGAAACCCCGTATTTACATATCTGCCACTGTGCAGGAGAATCCGTATAGGTGTTCGAGTGTTCGAACCGTAATGCGCAAGAAATGGTATGGAAACCCCGTATTTACATATCTGCCACTGTGCAGGAGAATCCGTATAGGTGTTCGAGTGTTCGAACCGTAATGCGCAAGAAATGGTGCCGAAACCCCGTATTTACATATCTGCCACTGTGCAGGAGAATCCGCATAGGTGTTCGAGTGTTCGAACCGTAATGCGCAAGAAATGGTATGTAAACCCCGTATTTACATATCTGCCACTGTGCAGGAGAATCCGTATAGGTGTTCGAGTGTTCGAACCGTAATGCGCAAGAAATGGTACGGAAACCCCGTATTTACATATCTGCCACTGTGCAGGAGAATCCGGATAGGTGTTCGAGTGTTCGAACCGTAATGCGCAAGAAATGGTATGTAAACCCCGTATTTACATATCTGCCACTGTGCAGGAGAATCCGTATAGGTGTTCGAGTGTTCGAACCGTAATGCGCAAGAAATGGTACGGAAACCCCGTATTTACATATCTGCCACTGTGCAGGAGAATCCGTATAGGTGTTCGAGTGTTCGAACCGTAATGCGCAAGAAATGGTACCGAAACCCCGTATTTACATATCTGCCACTGTGCAGGAGAATCCGCATAGGTGTTCGAGTGTTCGAACCGTAATGCGCAAGAAATGGTATGTAAACCCCGTATTTACATATCTGCCACTGTGCAGGAGAATCCGTATAGGTGTTCGAGTGTTCGAACCGTAATGCGCAAGAAATGGTACGGAAACCCCGTATTTATATATCTGCCACTGTGCAGGAGAATCCGCATAGGTGTTCGAGTGTTCGAACCGTAATGCGCAAGAAATGGTATGTAAACCCCGTATTTACATATCTGCCACTGTGCAGGAGAATCCGCATAGGTGTTCGAGTGTTCGAACCGTAATGCGCAAGAAATGGTATGTAAACCCCGTATTTACATATCTGCCACTGTGCAGGAGAATCCGTATAGGTGTTCGAGTGTTCGAACCGTAATGCGCAAGAAATGGTACCGAAACCCCGTATTTACATATCTGCCACTGTTTAGGAGAATCCGTATAGGTGTTCGAGTGTTCGAACCGTAATGCGCAAGAAATGGTACCGAAACCCCGTATTTACATATCTGCCACTGTGCAGGACAATCCGTATAGGTGTTCGAGTGTTCGAACCGTAATGCGCAAGAAATGGTACCGTAACCCCGTATTTACATATCTGCCACTGTGCAG
Source organism: Camellia sinensis (assembly GCF_055761805.1). Taxonomy (NCBI): domain Eukaryota; kingdom Viridiplantae; phylum Streptophyta; class Magnoliopsida; order Ericales; family Theaceae; genus Camellia; species Camellia sinensis. The sequence continues at coordinate 681,885 of NC_138971.1, forward strand.
GAGAATCCGCATAGGTGTTCGAGTGTTCGAACCGTAATGCGCAAGAAATGGTATGGAAACCCCGTATTTACATATCTGCCACTGTGCAGGAGAATCCGTATAGGTGTTCGAGTGTTCAAACCGTAATGCGCAAGAAATTGTACGGAAACCCCGTATTTACATATCTGCCACTGTGCAGGAGAATCCGTATAGGTGTTCGAGTGTTCGAACCGTAATGCGCAAGAAATGGTATGGAAACCCCGTATTTACATATCTGCCACTGTGCAGGAGAATCCGTATAGGTGTTCGAGTGTTCGAACCGTAATGCGCAAGAAATGGTACGGAAACCCCGTATTTACATATCTGCCACTGTGCAGGAGAATCCGTATAGGTGTTCGAGTGTTCGAACCGTAATGCGCAAGAAATGGTACGGAAACCCCGTATTTACATATCTGCCACTGTGCAGGAGAATCCGCATAGGTGTTCGAGTGTTCGAACCGTAATGCGCAAGAAATGGTATGTAAACCCCGTATTTACATATCTGCCACTGTGCAGGAGAATCCGCATAGGTGTTCGAGTGTTCGAACCGTAATGCGCAAGAAATGGTATGTAAACCCCGTATTTACATATCTGCCACTGTGCAGGAGAATCCGTATAGGTGTTCGAGTGTTCGAACCGTAATGCGCAAGAAATGGTACCGAAACCCCGTATTTACATATCTGCCACTGTTTAGGAGAATCCGTATAGGTGTTCGAGTGTTCGAACCGTAATGCGCAAGAAATGGTACCGAAACCCCGTATTTACATATCTGCCACTGTGCAGGAGAATCCGCATAGGTGTTCGAGTGTTCGAACCGTAATGCGCAAGAAATGGTATGTAAACCCCGTATTTACATATCTGCCACTGTGCAGGAGAATCCGTATAGGTGTTCGAGTGTTCGAACCGTAATGCGCAAGAAATGGTATGGAAACCCCGTATTTACATATCTGCCACTGTGCAGGAGAATCCGCATAGGTGTTCGAGTGTTCGAACCGTAATGCGCAAGAAATGGTACGGAAACCCCGTATTTACATATCTGCCACTGTGCAGGAGAATCCGGATAGGTGTTCGAGTGTTCGAACCGTAATGCGCAAGAAATGGTATGTAAACCCCGTATTTACATATCTGCCACTGTGCAGGAGAATCCGTATAGGTGTTCGAGTGTTCGAACCGTAATGCGCAAGAAATGGTACGGAAACCCCGTATTTACATATCTGCCACTGTGCAGGAGAATCCGTATAGGTGTTCGAGTGTTCGAACCGTAATGCGCAAGAAATGGTGCCGAAACCCCGTATTTACATATCTGCCACTGTGCAGGAGAATCCGCATAGGTGTTCGAGTGTTCGAACCGTAATGCGCAAGAAATGGTATGTAAACCCCGTATTTACATATCTGCCACTGTGCAGGAGAATCCGTATAGGTGTTCGAGTGTTCGAACCGTAATGCGCAAGAAATGGTACGGAAACCCCGTATTTACATATCTGCCACTGTGCAGGAGAATCCGGATAGGTGTTCGAGTGTTCGAACCGTAATGCGCAAGAAATGGTATGTAAACCCCGTATTTACATATCTGCCACTGTGCAGGAGAATCCGTATAGGTGTTCGAGTGTTCGAACCGTAATGCGCAAGAAATGGTACGGAAACCCCGTATTTACATATCTGCCACTGTGCAGGAGAATCCGTATAGGTGTTCGAGTGTTCGAACCGTAATGCGCAAGAAATGGTACCGAAACCCCGTATTTACATATCTGCCACTGTGCAGGAGAATCCGCATAGGTGTTCGAGTGTTCGAACCGTAATGCGCAAGAAATGGTATGTAAACCCCGTATTTACATATCTGCCACTGTGCAGGAGAATCCGTATAGGTGTTCGAGTGTTCGAACCGTAATGCGAAAGAAATGGTACGGAAACCCCGTATTTATATATCTGCCACTGTGCAGGAGAATCCGCATAGGTGTTCGAGTGTTCGAACCGTAATGCGCAAGAAATGGTATGTAAACCCCGTATTTACATATCTGCCACTGTGCAGGAGAATCCGCATAGGTGTTCGAGTGTTCGAACCGTAATGCGCAAGAAATGGTATGTAAACCCCGTATTTACATATCTGCCACTGTGCAGGAGAATCCGTATAGGTGTTCGAGTGTTCGAACCGTAATGCGCAAGAAATGGTACCGAAACCCCGTATTTACATATCTGCCACTGTGCAGGAGAATCCGCATAGGTGTTCGAGTGTTCGAACCGTAATGCGCAAGAAATGGTATGTAAACCCCGTATTTACATATCTGCCACTGTGCCGGAGAATCCGTATAGGTGTTCGAGTGTTCGAACCGTAATGCGCAAGAAATGGTACGGAAACCCCGTATTTACATATCTGCCACTGTGCAGGAGAATCCGCTTAGGTGTTCGAGTGTTCGAACCGTAATGCGCAAGAAATGGTATGTAAACCCCGTATTTACATATCTGCCACTGTGCAGGAGAATCCGCATAGGTGTTCGAGTGTTCGAACCGTAATGCGCAAGAAATGGTATGTAAACCCCGTATTTACATATCTGCCACTGTGCAGGAGAATCCGTATAGGTGTTCGAGTGTTCGAACCGTAATGCGCAAGAAATGGTACCGAAACCCCGTATTTACATATCTTCCACTGTTTAGGAGAATCCGTATAGGTGTTCGACTGTTCGAACCGTAATGCGCAAGAAATGGTACCGAAACCCCGTATTTACATATCTGCCACTGTTTAGGTGAATCCGTATAGGTGTTCGAGTGTTCGAACCGTAATGCGCAAGAAATGGTACCGAAACCCCGTATTTACATATCTGCCACTGTACAGGAGAATCCGTATAGGTGTTCGAGTGTTCGAACCGTAATGCGCAAGAAATGCTACCGAAACCCCGTATTTACATATCTGCCACTGTGCAGGAGAATCCGCATAGGTGTTCGAGTGTTCGAACCGTATTGCACAAGAAATGGTATGTAAACCCCGTATTTACATATCTGCCACTGTGCAGGAGAATCCGTATAGGTGTTCGAGTGTTCGAACCGTAATGCGCAAGAAATGGTATGGAAACCCCGTATTTACATATCTGCCACTGTGCAGGAGAATCCGTATAGGTGTTCGAGTGTTCGAACCGTAATGCGCAAGAAATGGTACGGAAACCCCGTATTTACATATCTGCCACTGTGCAGGAGAATCCGTATAGGTGTTCGAGTGTTCGAACCGTAATGCGCAAGAAATGGTGCCGAAACCCCGTATTTACATATCTGCCACTGTGCAGGAGAATCCGCATAGGTGTTCGAGTGTTCGAACCGTAATGCGCAAGAAATGGTATGTAAACCCCGTATTTACATATCTGCCACTGTGCAGGAGAATCCGTATAGGTGTTCGAGTGTTCGAACCGTAATGCGCAAGAAATGGTACGGAAACCCCGTATTTACATATCTGCCACTGTGCAGGAGAATCCGGATAGGTGTTCGAGTGTTCGAACCGTAATGCGCAAGAAATGGTATGTAAACCCCGTATTTACATATCTGCCACTGTGCAGGAGAATCCGTATAGGTGTTCGAGTGTTCGAACCGTAATGCGCAAGAAATGGTACGGAAACCCCGTATTTACATATCTGCCACTGTGCAGGAGAATCCGTATAGGTGTTCGAGTGTTCGAACCGTAATGCGCAAGAAATGGTACCGAAACCCCGTATTTACATATCTGCCACTGTGCAGGAGAATCCGCATAGGTGTTCGAGTGTTCGAACCGTAATGCGCAAGAAATGGTATGTAAACCCCGTATTTACATATCTGCCACTGTGCAGGAGAATCCGTATAGGTGTTCGAGTGTTCGAACCGTAATGCGCAAGAAATGGTACGGAAACCCCGTATTTATATATCTGCCACTGTGCAGGAGAATCCGCATAGGTGTTCGAGTGTTCGAACCGTAATGCGCAAGAAATGGTATGTAAACCCCGTATTTACATATCTGCCACTGTGCAGGAGAATCCGCATAGGTGTTCGAGTGTTCGAACCGTAATGCGCAAGAAATGGTATGTAAACCCCGTATTTACATATCTGCCACTGTGCAGGAGAATCCGTATAGGTGTTCGAGTGTTCGAACCGTAATGCGCAAGAAATGGTACCGAAACCCCGTATTTACATATCTGCCACTGTTTAGGAGAATCCGTATAGGTGTTCGAGTGTTCGAACCGTAATGCGCAAGAAATGGTACCGAAACCCCGTATTTACATATCTGCCACTGTGCAGGACAATCCGTATAGGTGTTCGAGTGTTTGAACCGTAATGCGCAAGAAATGGTACCGTAACCCCGTATTTACATATCTGCCACTGTGCAGGAGAATCCGCATAGGTGTTCGAGTGTTCGAACCGTAATGCGCAAGAAATGGTATGGAAACCCCGTATTTACATATCTGCCATTGTGCAGGAGAATCCGTATAGGTGTTCGAGTGTTCAAACCGTAATGCGCAAGAAATTGTACGGAAACCCCGTATTTACATATCTGCCACTGTGCAGGAGAATCCGTATAGGTGTTCGAGTGTTCGAACCGTAATGCGCAAGAAATGGTATGGAAACCCCGTATTTACATATCTGCCACTGTGCAGGAGAATCCGTATAGGTGTTCGAGTGTTCGAACCGTAATGCGCAAGAAATGGTACGGAAACCCCGTATTTACATATCTGCCACTGTGCAGGAGAATCCGTATAGGTGTTCGAGTGTTCGAACCGTAATGCGCAAGAAATGGTACGGAAACCCCGTATTTACATATCTGCCACTGTGCAGGAGAATCCGCATAGGTGTTCGAGTGTTCGAACCGTAATGCGCAAGAAATGGTATGTAAACCCCGTATTTACATATCTGCCACTGTGCAGGAGAATCCGCATAGGTGTTCGAGTGTTCGAACCGTAATGCGCAAGAAATGGTATGTAAACCCCGTATTTACATATCTGCCACTGTGCAGGAGAATCCGTATAGGTGTTCGAGTGTTCGAACCGTAATGCGCAAGAAATGGTACCGAAACCCCGTATTTACATATCTGCCACTGTTTAGGAGAATCCGTATAGGTGTTCGAGTGTTCGAACCGTAATGCGCAAGAAATGGTACCGAAACCCCGTATTTACATATCTGCCACTGTGCAGGAGAATCCGCATAGGTGTTCGAGTGTTCGAACCGTAATGCGCAAGAAATGGTATGTAAACCCCGTATTTACATATCTGCCACTGTGCAGGAGAATCCGTATAGGTGTTCGAGTGTTCGAACCGTAATGCGCAAGAAATGGTACGGAAACCCCGTATTTACATATCTGCCACTGTGCAGGAGAATCCGCATAGGTGTTCGAGTGTTCGAACCGTAATGCGCAAGAAATGGTATGTAAACCCCGTATTTACATATCTGCCACTGTGCAGGAGAATCCGCATAGGTGTTCGAGTGTTCGAACCGTAATGCGCAAGAAATGGTATGTAAACCCCGTATTTACATATCTGCCACTGTGCAGGAGAATCCGTATAGGTGTTCGAGTGTTCGAACCGTAATGCGCAAGAAATGGTACCGAAACCCCGTATTTACATATCTGCCACTGTTTAGGAGAATCCGTATAGGTGTTCGAGTGTTCGAACCGTAATGCGCAAGAAATGGTACGGAAACCCCGTATTTACATATCTGCCACTGTGCAGGAGAATGCGTATAGGTGTTCGAGTGTTCGAACCGTAATGCGCAAGAAATGGTGCCGAAACCCCGTATTTACATATCTGCCACTGTGCAGGAGAATCCGCATAGGTGTTCGAGTGTTCGAACCGTAATGCGCAAGAAATGGTATGTAAACCCCGTATTTACATATCTGCCACTGTGCAGGAGAATCCGTATAGGTGTTCGAGTGTTCGAACCGTAATGCGCAAGAAATGGTACGGAAACCCCGTATTTACATATCTGCCACTGTGCAGGAGAATCCGGATAGGTGTTCGAGTGTTCGAACCGTAATGCGCAAGAAATGGTATGTAAACCCCGTATTTACATATCTGCCACTGTGCAGGAGAATCCGTATAGGTGTTCGAGTGTTCGAACCGTAATGCGCAAGAAATGGTACGGAAACCCCGTATTTACAAATCTGCCACTGTGCAGGAGAATCCGTATAGGTGTTCGAGTGTTCGAACCGTAATGCGCAAGAAATGGTACCGAAACCCCGTATTTACATATCTGCCACTGTGCAGGAGAATCCGCATAGGTGTTCGAGTGTTCGAACCGTAATGCGCAAGAAATGGTATGTAAACCCCGTATTTACATATCTGCCACTGTGCAGGAGAATCCGTATAGGTGTTCGAGTGTTCGAACCGTAATGCGCAAGAAATGGTACGGAAACCCCGTATTTACATATCTGCCACTGTGCAGGAGAATCCGCATAGGTGTTCGAGTGTTCGAACCGTAATGCGCAAGAAATGGTATGTAAACCCCGTATTTACATATCTGCCACTGTGCAGGAGAATCCGCATAGGTGTTCGAGTGTTCGAACCGTAATGCGCAAGAAATGGTATGTAAACCCCGTATTTACATATCTGCCACTGTGCAGGAGAATCCGTATAGGTGTTCGAGTGTTCGAACCGTAATGCGCAAGAAATGGTACCGAAACCCCGTATTTACATATCTGCCACTGTTTAGGAGAATCCGTATAGGTGTTCGAGTGTTCGAACCGTAATGCGCAAGAAATGGTACCGAAACCCCGTATTTACATATCTGCCACTGTGCAGGAGAATCCGTATAGGTGTTCGAGTGTTCGAACTGTAATGCGCAAGAAATGGTACCGAAACCCCGTATTTACATATCTGCCACTGTGCAGGAGAATCCGCATAAGTGTTCGAGTGTTCGAACCGTAATGCGCAAGAAATGGTATGGAAACCCCGTATTTACATATCTGCCACTGTGCAGGAGAATCCGTATAGGTGTTCGAGTGTTCAAACCGTAATGCGCAAGAAATGGTACGGAAACCCCGTATTTACATATCTGCCACTGTGCAGGAGAATCCGTATAGGTGTTCGAGTGTTCGAACCGTAATGCGCAAGAAATGGTATGGAAACCCCGTATTTACATATCTGCCACTGTGCAGGAGAATCCGTATAGGTGTTCGAGTGTTCGAACCGTAATGCGCAAGAAATGGTACGGAAACCCCGTATTTACATATCTGCCACTGTGCAGGAGAATCCGTATAGGTGTTCGAGTGTTCGAACCGTAATGCGCAAGAAATGGTGCCGAAACCCCGTATTTACATATCTGCCACTGTGCAGGAGAATCCGCATAGGTGTTCGAGTGTTCGAACCGTAATGCGCAAGAAATGGTATGTAAACCCTGTATTTACATATCTGCCACTGTGCAGGAGAATCCGTATAGGTGTTCGAGTGTTTGAACCGTAATGCGCAAGAAATGGTACGGAAACCCCGTATTTACATATCTGCCACTGTGCAGGAGAATCCGGATAGGTGTTCGAGTGTTCGAACCGTAATGCGCAAGAAATGGTATGTAAACCCCGTATTTACATATCTGCCACTGTGCAGGAGAATCCGTATAGGTGTTCGAGTGTTCGAACCGTAATGCGCAAGAAATGGTACGGAAACCCCGTATTTACATATCTGCCACTGTGCAGGAGAATCCGTATAGGTGTTCGAGTGTTCGAACCGTAATGCGCAAGAAATGGTACCGAAACCCCGTATTTACATATCTGCCACTGTGCAGGAGAATCCGCATAGGTGTTCGAGTGTTCGAACCGTAATGCGCAAGAAATGGTATGTAAACCCCGTATTTACATATCTGCCACTGTGCAGGAGAATCCGTATAGGTGTTCGAGTGTTCGAACCGTAATGCGCAAGAAATGGTACGGAAACCCCGTATTTACATATCTGCCACTGTGCAGGAGAATGCGTATAGGTGTTCGAGTGTTCGAACCGTAATGCGCAAGAAATGGTGCCGAAACCCCGTATTTACATATCTGCCACTGTGCAGGAGAATCCGCATAGGTGTTCGAGTGTTCGAACCGTAATGCGCAAGAAATGGTATGTAAACCCCGTATTTACATATCTGCCACTGTGCAGGAGAATCCGTATAGGTGTTCGAGTGTTCGAACCGTAATGCGCAAGAAATGGTACGGAAACCCCGTATTTACATATCTGCCACTGTGCAGGAGAATCCGGATAGGTGTTCGAGTGTTCGAACCGTAATGCGCAAGAAATGGTATGTAAACCCCGTATTTACATATCTGCCACTGTGCAGGAGAATCCGTATAGGTGTTCGAGTGTTCGAACCGTAATGCGCAAGAAATGGTACGGAAACCCCGTATTTACAAATCTGCCACTGTGCTGGAGAATCCGTATAGGTGTTCGAGTGTTCGAACCGTAATGCGCAAGAAATGGTACCGAAACCCCGTATTTACATATCTGCCACTGTGCAGGAGAATCCGCATAGGTGTTCGAGTGTTCGAACCGTAATGCGCAAGAAATGGTATGTAAACCCCGTATTTACATATCTGCCACTGTGCAGGAGAATCCGTATAGGTGTTCGAGTGTTCGAACCGTAATGCGCAAGAAATGGTACGGAAACCCCGTATTTACATATCTGCCACTGTGCAGGAGAATCCGCATAGGTGTTCGAGTGTTCGAACCGTAATGCGCAAGAAATGGTATGTAAACCCCGTATTTACATATCTGCCACTGTGCAGGAGAATCCGCATAGGTGTTCGAGTGTTCGAACCGTAATGCGCAAGAAATGGTATGTAAACCCCGTATTTACATATCTGCCACTGTGCAGGAGAATCCGTATAGGTGTTCGAGTGTTCGAACCGTAATGCGCAAGAAATGGTACCGAAACCCTGTATTTACATATCTGCCACTGTTTAGGAGAATCCGTATAGGTGTTCGAGTGTTCGAACCGTAATGCGCAAGAAATGGTACCGAAACCCCGTATTTACATATCTGCCACTGTGCAGGAGAATCCGTATAGGTGTTCGAGTGTTCGAACTGTAATGCGCAAGAAATGGTACCGAAACCCCGTATTTACATATCTGCCACTGTGCAGGAGAATCCGCATAAGTGTTCGAGTGTTCGAACCGTAATGCGCAAGAAATGGTATGGAAACCCCGTATTTACATATCTGCCACTGTGCAGGAGAATCCGTATAGGTGTTCGAGTGTTCAAACCGTAATGCGCAAGAAATGGTACGGAAACCCCGTATTTACATATCTGCCACTGTGCAGGAGAATCCGTATAGGTGTTCGAGTGTTCGAACCGTAATGCGCAAGAAATGGTATGGAAACCCCGTATTTACATATCTGCCACTGTGCAGGAGAATCCGTATAGGTGTTCGAGTGTTCGAACCGTAATGCGCAAGAAATGGTACGGAAACCCCGTATTTACATATCTGCCACTGTGCAGGAGAATCCGTATAGGTGTTCGAGTGTTCGAACCGTAATGCGCAAGAAATGGTGCCGAAACCCCGTATTTACATATCTGCCACTGTGCAGGAGAATCCGCATAGGTGTTCGAGTGTTCGAACCGTAATGCGCAAGAAATGGTATGTAAACCCCGTATTTACATATCTGCCACTGTGCAGGAGAATCCGTATAGGTGTTCGAGTGTTTGAACCGTAATGCGCAAGAAATGGTACGGAAACCCCGTATTTACATATCTGCCACTGTGCAGGAGAATCCGGATAGGTGTTCGAGTGTTCGAACCGTAATGCGCAAGAAATGGTATGTAAACCCCGTATTTACATATCTGCCACTGTGCAGGAGAATCCGTATAGGTGTTCGAGTGTTCGAACCGTAATGCGCAAGAAATGGTACGGAAACCCCGTATTTACATATCTGCCACTGTGCAGGAGAATCCGTATAGGTGTTCGAGTGTTCGAACCGTAATGCGCAAGAAATGGTACCGAAACCCCGTATTTACATATCTGCCACTGTGCAGGAGAATCCGCATAGGTGTTCGAGTGTTCGAACCGTAATGCGCAAGAAATGGTATGTAAACCCCGTATTTACATATCTGCCACTGTGCAGGAGAATCCGTATAGGTGTTCGAGTGTTCGAACCGTAATGCGCAAGAAATGGTACGGAAACCCCGTATTTACATATCTGCCACTGTGCAGGAGAATCCGCATAGGTGTTCGAGTGTTCGAACCGTAATGCGCAAGAAATGGTATGTAAACCCCGTATTTACATATCTGCCACTGTGCAGGAGAATCCGCATAGGTGTTCGAGTGTTCGAACCGTAATGCGCAAGAAATGGTATGTAAACCCCGTATTTACATATCTGCCACTGTGCAGGAGAATCCGTATAGGTGTTCGAGTGTTCGAACCGTAATGCGCAAGAAATGGTACCGAAACCCTGTATTTACATATCTGCCACTGTTTAGGAGAATCCGTATAGGTGTTCGAGTGTTCGAACCGTAATGCGCAAGAAATGGTACCGAAACCCCGTATTTACATATCTGCCACTGTGCAGGAGAATCCGTATAGGTGTTCGAGTGTTCGAACTGTAATGCGCAAGAAATGGTACCGAAACCCCGTATTTACATATCTGCCACTGTGCAGGAGAATCCGCATAAGTGTTCGAGTGTTCGAACCGTAATGCGCAAGAAATGGTATGGAAACCCCGTATTTACATATCTGCCACTGTGCAGGAGAATCCGTATAGGTGTTCGAGTGTTCAAACCGTAATGCGCAAGAAATGGTACGGAAACCCCGTATTTACATATCTGCCACTGTGCAGGAGAATCCGTATAGGTGTTCGAGTGTTCGAACCGTAATGCGCAAGAAATGGTATGGAAACCCCGTATTTACATATCTGCCACTGTGCAGGAGAATCCGTATAGGTGTTCGAGTGTTCGAACCGTAATGCGCAAGAAATGGTACGGAAACCCCGTATTTACATATCTGCCACTGTGCAGGAGAATCCGTATAGGTGTTCGAGTGTTCGAACCGTAATGCGCAAGAAATGGTGCCGAAACCCCGTATTTACATATCTGCCACTGTGCAGGAGAATCCGCATAGGTGTTCGAGTGTTCGAACCGTAATGCGCAAGAAATGGTATGTAAACCCCGTATTTACATATCTGCCACTGTGCAGGAGAATCCGTATAGGTGTTCGAGTGTTTGAACCGTAATGCGCAAGAAATGGTACGGAAACCCCGTATTTACATATCTGCCACTGTGCAGGAGAATCCGGATAGGTGTTCGAGTGTTCGAACCGTAATGCGCAAGAAATGGTATGTAAACCCCGTATTTACATATCTGCCACTGTGCAGGAGAATCCGTATAGGTGTTCGAGTGTTCGAACCGTAATGCGCAAGAAATGGTACGGAAACCCCGTATTTACATATCTGCCACTGTGCAGGAGAATCCGTATAGGTGTTCGAGTGTTCGAACCGTAATGCGCAAGAAATGGTACCGAAACCCCGTATTTACATATCTGCCACTGTGCAGGAGAATCCGCATAGGTGTTCGAGTGTTCGAACCGTAATGCGCAAGAAATGGTATGTAAACCCCGTATTTACATATCTGCCACTGTGCAGGAGAATCCGTATAGGTGTTCGAGTGTTCGAACCGTAATGCGCAAGAAATGGTACGGAAACCCCGTATTTACATATCTGCCACTGTGCAGGAGAATCCGCATAGGTGTTCGAGTGTTCGAACCGTAATGCGCAAGAAATGGTATGTAAACCCCGTATTTACATATCTGCCACTGTGCAGGAGAATCCGCATAGGTGTTCGAGTGTTCGAACCGTAATGCGCAAGAAATGGTATGTAAACCCCGTATTTACATATCTGCCACTGTGCAGGAGAATCCGTATAGGTGTTCGAGTGTTCGAACCGTAATGCGCAAGAAATGGTACCGAAACCCCGTATTTACATATCTGCCACTGTTTAGGAGAATCCGTATAGGTGTTCGAGTGTTCGAACCGTAATGCGCAAGAACTGGTACCGAAACCCCGTATTTACATATCTGCCACTGTGCAGGAGAATCCGTATAGGTGTTCGAGTGTTCGAACCGTAATGCGCAAGAAATGGTACCGAAACCCCGTATTTACAAATCTGCCACTGTGCAGGAGAATCCGCATAGGTGTTCGAGTGTTCGAACCGTAATGCGCAAGAAATGGTATGGAAACCCCGTATTTACATATCTGCCACTGTGCAGGAGAATCCGTATAGGTGTTCGAGTGTTCAAACCGTAATGCGCAAGAAATGGTACGGAAATCCCGTATTTACATATCTGCCACTGTGCAGGAGAATCCGTATAGGTGTTCGAGTGTTCGAACCGTAATGCGCAAGAAATGGTGCCGAAACCCCGTATTTACATATCTGCCACTGTGCAGGAGAATCCGTATAGGTGTTCGAGTGTTTGAACCGTAATGCGCAAGAAATGGTACGGAAACCCCGTATTTACATATCTGCCACTGTGCAGGAGAATCCGGATAGGTGTTCGAGTGTTCGAACCGTAATGCGCAAGAAATGGTATGTAAACCCCGTATTTACATATCTGCCACTGTGCAGGAGAATCCGTATAGGTGTTCGAGTGTTCGAACCGTAATGCGCAAGAAATGGTACGGAAACCCCGTATTTACATATCTGCCACTGTGCAGGAGAATCCGTATAGGTGTTCGAGTGTTCGAACCGTAATGCGCAAGAAATGGTACCGAAACCCCGTATTTACATATCTGCCACTGTGCAGGAGAATCCGCATAGGTGTTCGAGTGTTCGAACCGTAATGCGCAAGAAATGGTATGTAAACCCCGTATTTACATATCTGCCACTGTGCAGGAGAATCCGTATAGGTGTTCGAGTGTTCGAACCGTAATGCGCAAGAAATGGTACCGAAACCCCGTATTTACATATCTGCCACTGTTTAGGAGAATCCGTATAGGTGTTCGAGTGTTCGAACCGTAATGCGCAAGAAATGGTACCGAAACCCCGTATTTACATATCTGCCACTGTGCAGGAGAATCCGATAGGTGTTCGAGTGTTCGAACTGTAATGCGCAAGAAATGGTACCGAAACCCCGTATTTACATATCTGCCACTGTGCAGGAGAATCCGCATAGGTGTTCGAGTGTTCGAACCGTAATGCGCAAGAAATGGTATGGAAACCCCGTATTTACATATCTGCCACTGTGCAGGAGAATCCGTATAGGTGTTCGAGTGTTCAAACCGAAATGCGCAAGAAATGGTACGGAAACCCCGTATTTACATATCTGCCACTGTGCAGGAGAATCCGTATAGGTGTTCGAGTGTTCGAACCGTAATGCGCAAGAAATGGTATGGAAACCCCGTATTTACATATCTGCCACTGTGCAGGAGAATCCGTATAGGTGTTCGAGTGTTCGAACCGTAATGCGCAAGAAATGGTACGGAAACCCCGTATTTACATATCTGCCACTGTGCAGGAGAATCCGTATAGGTGTTCGAGTGTTCGAACCGTAATGCGCAAGAAATGGTGCCGAAACCCCGTATTTACATATCTGCCACTGTGCAGGAGAATCCGCATAGGTGTTCGAGTGTTCGAACCGTAATGCGCAAGAAATGGTATGTAAACCCCGTATTTACATATCTGCCACTGTGCAGGAGAATCCGTATAGGTGTTCGAGTGTTTGAACCGTAATGCGCAAGAAATGGTACGGAAACCCCGTATTTACATATCTGCCACTGTGCAAGAGAATCCGGATAGGTGTTCGAGTGTTCGAACCGTAATGCGCAAGAAATGGTATGTAAACCCCGTATTTACATATCTGCCACTGTGCAGGAGAATCCGTATAGGTGTTCGAGTGTTCGAACCGTAATGCGCAAGAAATGGTACGGAAACCCCGTATTTACATATCTGCCACTGTGCAGGAGAATCCGTATAGGTGTTCGAGTGTTCGAACCGTAATGCGCAAGAAATGGTACCGAAACCCCGTATTTACATATCTGCCACTGTGCAGGAGAATCCGCATAGGTGTTCGAGTGTTCGAACCGTAATGCGCAAGAAATGGTATGTAAACCCCGTATTTACATATCTGCCACTGTGCAGGAGAATCCGTATAGGTGTTCGAGTGTTCGAACCGTAATGCGCAAGAAATGGTACGGAAACCCCGTATTTACATATCTGCCACTGTGCAGGAGAATCCGCATAGGTGTTCGAGTGTTCGAACCGTAATGCGCAAGAAATGGTATGTAAACCCCGTATTTACATATCTGCCACTGTGCAGGAGAATCCGCATAGGTGTTCGAGTGTTCGAACCGTAATGCGCAAGAAATGGTATGTAAACCCCGTATTTACATATCTGCCACTGTGCAGGAGAATCCGTATAGGAGTTCGAGTGTTCGAACCGTAATGCGCAAGAAATGGTACCGAAACCCCGTATTTACATATCTGCCACTGTTTAGGAGAATCCGTATAGGTGTTCGAGTGTTCGAACCGTAATGCGCAAGAAATGGTACCGAAACCCCGTATTTACATATCTGCCACTGTGCAGGAGAATCCGCATAGGTGTTCGAGTGTTCGAACCGTAATGCGCAAGAAATGGTATGGAAACCCCGTATTTACATATCTGCCACTGTGCAGGAGAATCCGTATAGGTGTTCGAGTGTTCAAACCGTAATGCGCAAGAAATGGTACGGAAACCCCGTATTTACATATCTGCCACTGTGCAGGAGAATCCGTATAGGTGTTCGAGTGTTCGAACTGTAATGCGCAAGAAATGGTGCCGAAACCCCGTATTTACATATCTGCCACTGTGCAGGAGAATCCGCATAGGTGTTCGAGTGTTCGAACCGTAACGCGCAAGAAATGGTATGTAAACCCCGTATTTACATATCTGCCACTGTGCAGGAGAATCCGTATAGGTGTTCGAGTGTTCGAACCGTAATGCGCAAGAAATGGTACCGAAACCCCGTATTTACATATCTGCCACTGTGCAGGAGAATCCGCATAGGTGTTCGAGTGTTCGAACCGTAATGCGCAAGAAATGGTATGGAAACCCCGTATTTACATATCTGCCACTGTGCAGGAGAATCCGTATTGGTGTTCGAGTGTTCAAACCGTAATGCGCAAGAAATGGTACGGAAACCCCGTATTTACATATCTGCCACTGTGCAGGAGAATCCGTATAGGTGTTCGAGTGTTCGAACCGTAATGCGCAAGAATAGGTGCCGAAACCCCGTATTTACATATCTGCCACTGTGCAGGAGAATCCGCATAGGTGTTCGAGTGTTCGAACCGTAATGCGCAAGAAATGGTATGTAAACCCCGTATTTACATATCTGCCACTGTGCAGGAGAATCCGTATAGGTGTTCGAGTGTTCGAACCGTAATGCGCAAGAAATGGTACCGAAACCCCGTATTTACATATCTGCCACTGTGCAGGAGAATCCGCATAGGTGTTCGAGTGTTCGAACCGTAATGCGCAAGAATAGGTATGTAAACCCCGTATTTACATATCTGCCACTGTGTAGGAGAATCCGCATAGGTGTTCGAGTGTTCGAACCGTAATGCGCAAGAAATGGTATGTAAACCCCGTATTTACATATCTGCCACTGTGCAGGAGAATCCGTATAGGTGTTCGAGTGTTCCAACCGTAATGCGCAAGAAATGGTACCGAAACCCCGTATTTACATATCTGCCACTGTGCAGGAAAATCCGCATAGGTGTTCGAGTGTTCGAACCGTAATGCGCAAGAAATGGTATGTAAACCCCGTATTTACATATCTGCCACTGTGCAGGAGAATCCGTATAGGTGTTCGAGTGTTCGAACCGTAATGCGCAAGAAATGGTACGGAAACCCCGTATTTACATATCTGCCACTGTGCAGGAGAATCCGCATAGGTGTTCGAGTGTTCGAACCGTAATGCGCAAGAAATGGTATGTAAACCCCGTATTTACATATCTGCCACTGTGCAGGAGAATCCGTATAGGTGTTCGAGTGTTCGAACCGTAATGCGCAAGAAATGGTGCCGAAACCCCGTATTTACATATCTGCCACTGTGCAGGAGAATCCGCATAGGTGTTCGAGTGTTCGAACCGTAATGCGCAAGAAATGGTATGTAAACCCCGTATTTACATATCTGCCACTGTGCAGGAGAATCCGTATAGGTGTTCGAGTGTTCGAACCGTAATGCGCAAGAAATGGTACCGAAACCCCGTATTTACATATCTGCCACTGTGTAGGAGAATCCGCAAAGGTGTTCGAGTGTTCGAACCGTAATGCGCAAGAATAGGTATGTAAACCCCGTATTTACATATCTGCCACTGTGTAGGAGAATCCGCATAGGTGTTCGAGTGTTCGAACCGTAATGCGCAAGAAATGGTATGTAAACCCCGTATTTACATATCTGCCACTGTGCAGGAGAATCCGTATAGGTGTTCGAGTGTTCCAACCGTAATGCGCAAGAAATGGTACCGAAACCCCGTATTTACATATCTGCCACTGTGCAGGAGAATCCGCATAGGTGTTCGAGTGTTCGAACCGTAATGCGCAAGAAATGATATGTAAACCCCGTATTTACATATCTGCCACTGTGCAGGAGAATCCGTATAGGTGTTCGAGTGTTCCAACCGTAATGCCCAAGAAATGGTACCGAAACCCCGTATTTACATATCTGCCACTGTGCAGGAAAATCCGCATAGGTGTTCGAGTGTTCGAACCGTAATGCGCAAGAAATGGTATGTAAACCCCGTATTTACATATCTGCCACTGTGCAGGAGAATCCGTATAGGTGTTCGAGTGTTCGAACCGTAATGCGCAAGAAATGGTTCGGAAACCCCGTATTTACATATCTGCCACTGTGCAGGAGAATCCGCATAGGTGTTCGAGTGTTCGAACCGTAATGCGCAAGAAATGGTATGTAAACCCCGTATTTACATATCTGCCACTGTGCAGGAGAATCCGCATAGGTGTTCGAGTGTTCGAACCGTAATGCGCAAGAAATGGTATGTAAACCCCGTATTTACATATCTGCCACTGTGCAGGAGAATCCGTATAGGTGTTCGAGTGTTCGAACCGTAATGCGCAAGAAATGGTACCGAAACCCCGTATTTACATATCTGCCACTGTTTAGGAGAATCCGTATAGGTGTTCGAGTGTTCGAACCGTAATGCGCAAGAAATGGTACCGAAATCCCGTATTTACATATCTACCACTGTACAGGAGAATCCGTATAGGTGTTCGAGTGTTCGAACCGTAATGCGCAAGAAATGGTACCGAAACCCCGTATTTACATATCTGCCACTGTGCAGGAGAATCCGCATAGGTGTTCGAGTGTTCGAACCGTAATGCGCAAGAAATGGTATGGAAACCCCGTATTTACATATCTGCCACTGTGCAGGAGAATCCGTATAGGTGTTCGAGTGTTCGAACCGTAATGCGCAAGAAATGGTACGGAAACCCCGTATTTACATATCTGCCACTGTGCAGGAGAATCCGTATAGGTGTTCGAGTGTTCGAACCGTAATGCGCAAGAAATGGTACCGAAACCCCGTATTTACATATCTGCCACTGTGCAGGAGAATCCGCATAGGTGTTCGAGTGTTCGAACCGTAATGCGCAAGAAATGGTATGTAAACCCCGTATTTACATATCTGCCACTGTGCAGGAGAATCTGTATAGGTGTTCGAGTGTTCGAACCGTAATGCGCAAGAAATGGTACGGAAACCCCGTATTTACATATCTGCCACTGTGCAGGAGAATCCGCATAGGTGTTCGAGTGTTCGAACCGTAATGCGCAAGAAATGGTATGTAAACCCCGTATTTACATATCTGCCACTGTGCAGGAGAATCCGCATAGGTGTTCGAGTGTTCGAACCGGAATGCGCAAGAAATGGTATGTAAACCCCGTATTTACATATCTGCCACTGTGCAGGAGAATCCGTATAGGTGTTCGAGTGTTCGAACCGTAATGCGCAAGAAATGGTACCGAAACCCCGTATTTACATATCTGCCACTTTGCAGGAAAATCCGCATAGGTGTTCGAGTGTTCGAACCGTAATGCGCAAGAAATGGTATGTAAACCCCGTATTTACATATCTGCCACTGTGCAGGAGAATCCGTATAGGTGTTCGAGTGTTCGAACCGTAATGCGCAAGAAATGGTACGGAAACCCCGTATTTACATATCTGCCACTGTGCAGGAGAATCCGCATAGGTGTTCGAGTGTTCGAACCGTAATGCGCAAGAAATGGTATGTAAACCCCGTATTTACATATCTGCCACTGTGCAGGAGAATCCGTATAGGTGTTCGAGTGTTCGAACCGTAATGCGCAAGAAATGGTGCCGAAACCCCGTATTTACATATCTGCCACTGTGCAGGAGAATCCGCATAGGTGTTCGAGTGTTCGAACCGTAATGCGCAAGAAATGGTATGTAAACCCCGTATTTACATATCTGCCACTGTGCAGGAGAATCCGTATAGGTGTTCGAGTGTTCGAACCGTAATGCGCAAGAAATGGTACGGAAACCCCGTATTTACATATCTGCCACTGTGTAGGAGAATCCGCAAAGGTGTTCGAGTGTTCGAACCGTAATGCGCAAGAATAGGTATGTAAACCCCGTATTTACATATCTGCCACTGTGTAGGAGAATCCGCATAGGTGTTCGAGTGTTCGAACCGTAATGCGCAAGAAATGGTATGTAAACCCCGTATTTACATATCTGCCACTGTGCAGGAGAATCCGTATAGGTGTTCGAGTGTTCCAACCGTAATGCGCAAGAAATGGTACCGAAACCCCGTATTTACATATCTGCCACTGTGCAGGAGAATCCGCATAGGTGTTCGAGTGTTCGAACCGTAATGCGCAAGAAATGATATGTAAACCCCGTATTTACATATCTGCCACTGTGCAGGAGAATCCGTATAGGTGTTCGAGTGTTCCAACCGTAATGCCCAAGAAATGGTACCGAAACCCCGTATTTACATATCTGCCACTGTGCAGGAAAATCCGCATAGGTGTTCGAGTGTTCGAACCGTAATGCGCAAGAAATGGTATGTAAACCCCGTATTTACATATCTGCCACTGTGCAGGAGAATCCGTATAGGTGTTCGAGTGTTCGAACCGTAATGCGCAAGAAATGGTTCGGAAACCCCGTATTTACATATCTGCCACTGTGCAGGAGAATCCGCATAGGTGTTCGAGTGTTCGAACCGTAATGCGCAAGAAATGGTATGTAAACCCCGTATTTACATATCTGCCACTGTGCAGGAGAATCCGCATAGGTGTTCGAGTGTTCGAACCGTAATGCGCAAGAAATGGTATGTAAACCCCGTATTTACATATCTGCCACTGTGCAGGAGAATCCGTATAGGTGTTCGAGTGTTCGAACCGTAATGCGCAAGAAATGGTACCGAAACCCCGTATTTACATATCTGCCACTGTTTAGGAGAATCCGTATAGGTGTTCGAGTGTTCGAACCGTAATGCGCAAGAAATGGTACCGAAATCCCGTATTTACATATCTACCACTGTACAGGAGAATCCGTATAGGTGTTCGAGTGTTCGAACCGTAATGCGCAAGAAATGGTACCGAAACCCCGTATTTACATATCTGCCACTGTGCAGGAGAATCCGCATAGGTGTTCGAGTGTTCGAACCGTAATGCGCAAGAAATGGTATGGAAACCCCGTATTTACATATCTGCCACTGTGCAGGAGAATCCGTATAGGTGTTCGAGTGTTCGAACCGTAATGCGCAAGAAATGGTACGGAAACCCCGTATTTACATATCTGCCACTGTGCAGGAGAATCCGTATAGGTGTTCGAGTGTTCGAACCGTAATGCGCAAGAAATGGTACCGAAACCCCGTATTTACATATCTGCCACTGTGCAGGAGAATCCGCATAGGTGTTCGAGTGTTCGAACCGTAATGCGCAAGAAATGGTATGTAAACCCCGTATTTACATATCTGCCACTGTGCAGGAGAATCTGTATAGGTGTTCGAGTGTTCGAACCGTAATGCGCAAGAAATGGTACGGAAACCCCGTATTTACATATCTGCCACTGTGCAGGAGAATCCGCATAGGTGTTCGAGTGTTCGAACCGTAATGCGCAAGAAATGGTATGTAAACCCCGTATTTACATATCTGCCACTGTGCAGGAGAATCCGCATAGGTGTTCGAGTGTTCGAACCGGAATGCGCAAGAAATGGTATGTAAACCCCGTATTTACATATCTGCCACTGTGCAGGAGAATCCGTATAGGTGTTCGAGTGTTCGAACCGTAATGCGCAAGAAATGGTACCGAAACCCCGTATTTACATATCTGCCACTGTTTAGGAGAATCCGTATAGGTGTTCGAGTGTTCGAACCGTAATGCGCAAGAAATGGTACCGAAACCCCGTATTTACATATCTGCCACTGTACAGGAGAATCCGTATAGGTGTTCGAGTGTTCGAACCGTAATGCGCAAGAAATGGTACCGAAACCCCGTATTTACATATCTGCCACTGTGCAGGAGAATCCGCATAGGTGTTCGAGTGTTCGAACCGTAATGCGCAAGAAATGGTATGGAAACCCCGTATTTACATATCTGCCACTGTGCAGGAGAATCCGTATAGGTGTTCGAGTGTTCGAACCGTAATGCGCAAGAAATGGTACGGAAACCCCGTATTTACATATCTGCCATTGTGCAGGAGAATCCGTATAGGTGTTCGAGTGTTCGAACCGTAATGCGCAAGAAATGGTGCCGAAACCCCGTATTTACATATCTGCCACTGTGCAGGAGAATCCGCATAGGTGTTCGAGTGTTCGAACCGTAATGCGCAAGAAATGGTATGTAAACCCCGTATTTACATATCTGCCACTGTGCAGGAGAATCCGTATAGGTGTTCGAGTGTTCGAACCGTAATGCGCAAGAAATGGTGCCGAAACCCCGTATTTACATATCTGCCACTGTGCAGGAGAATCCGCATAGGTGTTCGAGTGTTCGAACCGTAATGCGCAAGAAATGGTATGTAAACCCCGTATTTACATATCTGCCACTGTGCAGGAGAATCCGTATAGGTGTTCGAGTGTTCGAACCGTAATGCGCAAGAAATGGTACGGAAACCCCGTATTTACATATCTGCCACTGTGCAGGAGAATCCGCATAGGTGTTCGAGTGTTCGAACCGTAATGCGCAAGAATAGGTATGTAAACCCCGTATTTACATATCTGTCACTGTGTAGGAGAATCCGCATAGGTGTTCGAGTGTTCGAACCGTAATGCGCAAGAAATGGTATGTAAACCCCGTATTTACATATCTGCCACTGTGCAGGAGAATCCGTATAGGTGTTCGAGTGTTCCAACCGTAATGCGCAAGAAATGGTACCGAAACCCCGTATTTACATATCTGCCACTGTGCAGGAGAATCCGCATAGGTGTTCGAGTGTTCGAACCGTAATGCGCAAGAAATGGTATGTAAACCCCGTATTTACATATCTGCCACTGTGCAGGAGAATCCGTATAGGTGTTCGAGTGTTCCAACCGTAATGCACAAGAAATGGTACCGAAACCCCGTATTTACATATCTGCCACTGTGCCGGAGAATCCGTATAGGTGTTCGAGTGTTCGAACCGTAAAGCGCAAGAAATGGTACGGAAACCCCGTATTTACATATCTGCCACTGTGCAGGAGAATCCGTATAGGTGTTCGAGTGTTCGAACCGTAATGCGCAAGAAATGGTACCGAAACCCCGTATTTACATATCTGCCACTATGCAGGAGAATCCGCATAGGTGTTCGAGTGTTCGAACCGTAATGCGCAAGAAATGGTATGTAAACCCCGTATTTACATATCTGCCACTCTGCAGGAGAATCTGTATAGGTGTTCGAGTGTTCGAACCGTAATGCGCAAGAAATGGTACGGAAACCCCGTATTTACATATCTGCCACTGTGCAGGAGAATCCGCATAGGTGTTCGAGTGTTCGAACCGTAATGCGCAAGAATAGGTATGTAAACCCCGTAATTACATATCTGCCACAGTGCAGGAGAATCCGCATAGGTGTTCGAGTGTTCGAACCGTAATGCGCAAGAAATGGTATGTAAACCCCGTATTTACATATCTGCCACTGTGCAGGAGAATCCGTATAGGTGTTCGAGTGTTCGAACCGTAATGCGCAAGAAATGGTACGGAAACCCCGTATTTACATATCTGCCACTGTGCAGGAGAATCCGCATAGGTGTTCGAGTGTTCGAACCGTAATGCGCAGGAATAGGTATGTAAACCCCGTATTTACATATCTGCCACTGTGTAGGAGAATCCGCATAGGTGTTCGAGTGTTCCAACCGTAATGCGCAAGAAATGGTATGTAAACCCCGTATTTACATATCTGCCACTGTGCAGGAGAATCCGTGTAGGTGTTCGAGTGTTCCAACCGTAATGCGCAAGAAATGGTACCGAAACCCCGTATTTACATATCTGCCACTGTGCAGGAGAATCCGTATAGGTGTTCGAGTGTTCGAACCGTAATGCGCAAGAAATGGTACCGAAACCCCGTATTTACATATCTGCCACTGTGCAGGAGAATCCGGATAGGTGTTCGAGTGTTCGAACCGTAATGCGCAAGAAATGGTACCTAAACCCCGTATTTACATATCTGCCACTGTGCAGGAGAATCCGCATAGGTGTTCGAGTGTTCGAACCGTAATGCGCAAGAAATGGTACCGAAACCCCGTATTTACATATCTGCCACTGTTTCGGAGAATCCGTATAGGTGTTCGAGTGTTCGAACCGTAATGCGCAAGAAATGGTACCGAAACCCCGTATTTACATATCTGCAACTGTACAGGAGAATCCGTATAGGTGTTCTAGTGTTCGAACCGTAATGCACAAGAAATGGTACCGAAACCCCGTATTTACATATCTGCCACTGTGCAGGAGAATCCGCATAGGTGTTCGAGTGTTCGAACCGTATTGCGCAAGAAATGGTATGTAAACCCCGTATTTACATATCTGCCACTGTGCAGGAGAATCCGTATAGGTGTTCGAGTGTTCGAACCGTAATGCGCAAGAAATGGTACGGAAACCCCGTATTTACATATCTGCCACTGTGCAGGAGAATCCGTATAGGTGTTCGAGTGTTCGAACCGTAATGCGCAAGAAATGGTACCGAAACCCCGTATTTACATATCTGCCACTGTGCAGGAGAATCCGCATAGGTGTTCGAGTGTTCGAACCGTAATGCGCAAGAAATGGTATGTAAACCCCGTATTTACATATCTGCCACTGTGCAGGAGAATCCGTATAGGTGTTCGAGTGTTCAAACCGTAATGCGCAAGAAATGGTACGGAAACCCCGTATTTACATATCTGCCACTGTGCAGGAGAATCCGCATAGGTGTTCGAGTGTTCGAACCGTAATGCGCAAGAATAGGTATGTAAACCCCGTATTTACATATCTGCCACAGTGCAGGAGAATCCGCATAGGTGTTCGAGTGTTCGAACCGTAATGCGCAAGAAATGGTATGTAAACCCCGTATTTACATATCTGCCACTGTGCAGGAGAATCCGTATAGGTGTTCTAGTGTTCGAACCGTAATGCGCAAGAAATGGTACGGAAACCCCGTATTTACATATCTGCCACTGTGCAGGAGAATCCGCATAGGTGTTCGAGTGTTCGAACCGTAATGCGCAGGAATAGGTATGTAAACCCCGTATTTACATATCTGCCACTGTGTAGGAGCATCCGCATAGGTGTTCGAGTGTTCGAACCGTAATGCGCAAGAAATGGTATGTAAACCCCGTATTTACATATCTGCCACTGTGCAGGAGAATCCGTATAGGTGTTCGAGTGTTCCAACCGTAATGCGCAAGAAATGGTACCGAAACCCCGTATTTACATATCTGCCACTGTGCAGGAGAATCCGTATAGGTGTTCGAGTGTTCGAACCGTAATGCGCAAGAAATGGTACCGAAACCCCGTATTTACATATCTGCCACTGTGCAGGAGAATCCGGATAGGTGTTCGAGTGTTCGAACCGTAATGCGCAAGAAACGGTACCGAAACCCCGTATTTACATATCTGCCACTGTGCAGGAGAATCCGCATAGGTGTTCGAGTGTTCGAACCGTAATGCGCAAGAAATGGTATGTAAACCCCGTATTTACATATCTGCCACTGTGCAGGAGAATCCGCATAGGTGTTCGAACCGTAATGCGCAAGAAATGGTATGTAAACCCCGTATTTACATATCTGCCACTGTGTAGGAGAATCCGTATAGGTGTTCGAGTGTTCGAACCGTAATGCGCAAGAAATGGTACCGAAACCCCGTATTTACATATCTGCCACTGTGCAGGAGAATCCGGATAGGTGTTCGAGTGTTCGAACCGTAATGCGCAAGAAATGGTACCGAAACCCCGTATTTACATATCTGCCACTGTGCAGGAGAATCCGCATAGGTGTTCGAGTGTTCGAACCGTAATGCGCAAGAAATGGTATGTAAACCCCGTATTTACATATCTGCCATTGTGCAGGAGAATCCGCATAGGTGTTCGAGTGTTCGAACCGTAATGCGCAAGAAATGGTACCGAAACCCCGTATTTACATATCTGCCACTGTTTAGGAGAATCCGTATAGGTGTTCGAGTGTTCGAACCGTAATGCGCAAGAAATGGTACCGAAACCCCGTATTTACATATCTGCCACTGTACAGGAGAATCCGTATAGGTGTTCGAGTGTTCGAACCGTAATGCGCAAGAAATGGTACCGAAACCCCGTATTTACATATCTGCCACTGTGCAGGAGAATCCGCATAGGTGTTCGAGTGTTCGAACCGTATTGCGCAAGAAATGGTATGTAAACCCCGTATTTACATATCTGCCACTGTGCAGGAGAATCCGTATAGGTGTTCGAGTGTTCGAACCGTAATGCGCAAGAAATGGTACGGAAACCCCGTATTTACATATCTGCCACTGTGCAGGAGAATCCGTATAGGTGTTCGAGTGTTCGAACCGTAATGCGCAAGAAATGGTACCGAAACCCCGTATTTACATATCTGCCACTGTGCAGGAGAATCCGGATAGGTGTTCGAGTGTTCGAACCGTAATGCGCAAGAAATGGTACCGAAACCCCGTATTTACATATCTGCCACTGTGCAGGAGAATCCGCATAGGTGTTCGAGTGTTCGAACCGTAATGCGCAAGAAATGGTATGTAAACCCCGTATTTACATATCTGCCATTGTGCAGGAGAATCCGCATAGGTGTTCGAGTGTTCGAACCGTAATGCGCAAGAAATGGTACAGAAACCCCGTATTTACATATCTGCCACTGTTTAGGAGAATCCGTATAGGTGTTCGAGTGTTCGAACCGTAATGCGCAAGAAATGGTACCGAAACCCCGTATTTACATATCTGCCACTGTACAGGAGAATCCGTATAGGTGTTCGAGTGTTCGAACCGTAATGCGCAAGAAATGGTACCGAAACCCCGTATTTACATATCTGCCACTGTGCAGGAGAATCCGCATAGGTGTTCGAGTGTTCGAACCGTATTGCGCAAGAAATGGTATGTAAACCCCGTATTTACATATCTGCCACTGTGCAGGAGAATCCGTATAGGTGTTCGAGTGTTCGAACCGTAATGCGCAAGAAATGGTACGGAAACCCCGTATTTACATATCTGCCACTGTGCAGGAGAATCCGTATAGGTGTTCGAGTGTTCGAACCGTAATGCGCAAGAAATGGTACCGAAACCCCGTATTTACATATCTGCCACTGTGCAGGAGAATCCGCATAGGTGTTCGAGTGTTCGAACCGTAATGCGCAAGAAATGGTATGTAAACCCCGTATTTACATATCTGCCACTGTGCAGGAGAATCCGTATAGGTGTTCGAGTGTTCGAACCGTAATGCGCAAGAAATGGTACGGAAACCCCGTATTTACATATCTGCCACTGTGCAGGAGAATCCGTATAGGTGTTCGAGTGTTCGAACCGTAATGCGCAAGAAATGGTACGGAAACCCCGTATTTACATATCTGCCACTGTGCAGGAGAATCCGCATAGGTGTTCGAGTGTTCGAACTTTAATGCGCAAGAATAGGTATGTAAACCCCGTATTTACATATCTACCACAGTGCAGGAGAATCCGCATAGGTGTTCGAGTGTTCGAACCGTAATGCGCAAGAAATGGTATGTAAACCCCGTATTTACATATCTGCCACTGTGCAGGAGAATCCGTATAGGTGTTCTAGTGTTCGAACCGTAATGCGCAAGAAATGGTACGGAAACCCCGTATTTACATATCTGCCACTGTGCAGGAGAATCCGCATAGGTGTTCGAGTGTTCGAACCGTAATGCGCAGGAATAGGTATGTAAACCCCGTATTTACATATCTGCCACTGTGTAGGAGCATCCGCATAGGTGTTCGAGTGTTCGAACCGTAATGCGCAAGAAATGGTATGTAAACCCCGTATTTACATATCTGCCACTGTGCAGGAGAATCCGTATAGGTGTTCGAGTGTTCCAACCGTAATGCGCAAGAAATGGTACCGAAACCCCGTATTTACATATCTGCCACTGTGCAGGAGAATCCGTATAGGTGTTCGAGTGTTCGAACCGTAATGCGCAAGAAATGGTACCGAAACCCCGTATTTACATATCTGCCACTGTGCAGGAGAATCCGGATAGGTGTTCGAGTGTTCGAACCGTAATGCGCAAGAAACGGTACCGAAACCCCGTATTTACATATCTGCCACTGTGCAGGAGAATCCGCATAGGTGTTCGAGTGTTCGAACCGTAATGCGCAAGAAATGGTATGTAAACCCCGTATTTACATATCTGCCACTGTGCAGGAGAATCCGCATAGGTGTTCGAGTGTTCGAACCGTAATGCGCAAGAAATGGTATGTAAACCCCGTATTTACATATCTGCCACTGTGCAGGAGAATCCGTATAGGTGTTCTAGTGTTCGAACCGTAATGCGCAAGAAATGGTACGGAAACCCCGTATTTACATATCTGCCACTGTGCAGGAGAATCCGCATAGGTGTTCGAGTGTTCGAACCGTAATGCGCAGGAATAGGTATGTAAACCCCGTATTTACATATCTGCCACTGTGTAGGAGCATCCGCATAGGTGTTCGAGTGTTCGAACCGTAATGCGCAAGAAATGGTATGTAAACCCCGTATTTACATATCTGCCACTGTGCAGGAGAATCCGTATAGGTGTTCGAGTGTTCCAACCGTAATGCGCAAGAAATGGTACCGAAACCCCGTATTTACATATCTGCCACTGTGCAGGAGAATCCGTATAGGTGTTCGAGTGTTCGAACCGTAATGCGCAAGAAATGGTACCGAAACCCCGTATTTACATATCTGCCACTGTGCAGGAGAATCCGGATAGGTGTTCGAGTGTTCGAACCGTAATGCGCAAGAAACGGTACCGAAACCCCGTATTTACATATCTGCCACTGTGCAGGAGAATCCGCATAGGTGTTCGAGTGTTCGAACCGTAATGCGCAAGAAATGGTATGTAAACCCCGTATTTACATATCTGCCACTGTGCAGGAGAATCCGCATAGGTGTTCGAGTGTTCGAACCGTAATGCGCAAGAAATGGTATGTAAACCCCGTATTTACATATCTGCCACTGTGTAGGAGAATCCGTATAGGTGTTCGAGTGTTCGAACCGTAATGCGCAAGAAATGGTACCGAAACCCCGTATTTACATATCTGCCACTGTGCAGGAGAATCCGGATAGGTGTTCGAGTGTTCGAACCGTAATGCGCAAGAAATGGTACCGAAACCCCGTATTTACATATCTGCCACTGTGCAGGAGAATCCGCATAGGTGTTCGAGTGTTCGAACCGTAATGCGCAAGAAATGGTATGTAAACCCCGTATTTACATATCTGCCATTGTGCAGGAGAATCCGCATAGGTGTTCGAGTGTTCGAACCGTAATGCGCAAGAAATGGTACCGAAACCCCGTATTTACATATCTGCCACTGTTTAGGAGAATCCGTATAGGTGTTCGAGTGTTCGAACCGTAATGCGCAAGAAATGGTACCGAAACCCCGTATTTACATATCTGCCACTGTACAGGAGAATCCGTATAGGTGTTCGAGTGTTCGAACCGTAATGCGCAAGAAATGGTACCGAAACCCCGTATTTACATATCTGCCACTGTGCAGGAGAATCCGCATAGGTGTTCGAGTGTTCGAACCGTATTGCGCAAGAAATGGTATGTAAACCCCGTATTTACATATCTGCCACTGTGCAGGAGAATCCGTATAGGTGTTCGAGTGTTCGAACCGTAATGCGCAAGAAATGGTACGGAAACCCCGTATTTACATATCTGCCACTGTGCAGGAGAATCCGTATAGGTGTTCGAGTGTTCGAACCGTAATGCGCAAGAAATGGTACCGAAACCCCGTATTTACATATCTGCCACTGTGCAGGAGAATCCGCATAGGTGTTCGAGTGTTCGAACCGTAATGCGCAAGAAATGGTATGTAAACCCCGTATTTACATATCTGCCACTGTGCAGGAGAATCCGTATAGGTGTTCGAGTGTTCGAACCGTAATGCGCAAGAAATGGTACCGAAACCCCGTATTTACATATCTGCCACTGTGCAGGAGAATCCGGATAGGTGTTCGAGTGTTCGAACCGTAATGCGCAAGAAACGGTACCGAAACCCCGTATTTACATATCTGCCACTGTGCAGGAGAATCCGCATAGGTGTTCGAGTGTTCGAACCGTAATGCGCAAGAAATGGTATGTAAACCCCGTATTTACATATCTGCCACTGTGCAGGAGAATCCGGATAGGTGTTCGAGTGTTCGAACCGTAATGCGCAAGAAATGGTACCGAAACCCCGTATTTACATATCTGCCACTGTGCAGGAGAATCCGCATAGGTGTTCGAGTGTTCGAACCGTAATGCGCAAGAAATGGTATGTAAACCCCGTATTTACATATCTGCCATTGTGCAGGAGAATCCGCATAGGTGTTCGAGTGTTCGAACCGTAATGCGCAAGAAATGGTACCGAAACCCCGTATTTACATATCTGCCACTGTTTAGGAGAATCCGTATAGGTGTTCGAGTGTTCGAACCGTAATGCGCAAGAAATGGTACCGAAACCCCGTATTTACATATCTGCCACTGTACAGGAGAATCCGTATAGGTGTTCGAGTGTTCGAACCGTAATGCGCAAGAAATGGTACCGAAACCCCGTATTTACATATCTGCCACTGTGCAGGAGAATCCGCATAGGTGTTCGAGTGTTCGAACCGTATTGCGCAAGAAATGGTATGTAAACCCCGTATTTACATATCTGCCACTGTGCAGGAGAATCCGTATAGGTGTTCGAGTGTTCGAACCGTAATGCGCAAGAAATGGTACGGAAACCCCGTATTTACATATCTGCCACTGTGCAGGAGAATCCGTATAGGTGTTCGAGTGTTCGAACCGTAATGCGCAAGAAATGGTACCGAAACCCCGTATTTACATATCTGCCACTGTGCAGGAGAATCCGCATAGGTGTTCGAGTGTTCGAACCGTAATGCGCAAGAAATGGTATGTAAACCCCGTATTTACATATCTGCCACTGTGCAGGAGAATCCGTATAGGTGTTCGAGTGTTCGAACCGTAATGCGCAAGAAATGGTACGGAAACCCCGTATTTACATATCTGCCACTGTGCAGGAGAATCCGCATAGGTGTTCGAGTGTTCGAACTTTAATGCGCAAGAATAGGTATGTAAACCCCGTATTTACATATCTACCACAGTGCAGGAGAATCCGCATAGGTGTTCGAGTGTTCGAACCGTAATGCGCAAGAAATGGTATGTAAACCCCGTATTTACATATCTGCCACTGTGCAGGAGAATCCGTATAGGTGTTCTAGTGTTCGAACCGTAATGCGCAAGAAATGGTACGGAAACCCCGTATTTACATATCTGCCACTGTGCAGGAGAATCCGCATAGGTGTTCGAGTGTTCGAACCGTAATGCGCAGGAATAGGTATGTAAACCCCGTATTTACATATCTGCCACTGTGTAGGAGCATCCGCATAGGTGTTCGAGTGTTCGAACCGTAATGCGCAAGAAATGGTATGTAAACCCCGTATTTACATATCTGCCACTGTGTAGGAGAATCCGTATAGGTGTTCGAGTGTTCCAACCGTAATGCGCAAGAAATGGTACCGAAACCCCGTATTTACATATCTGCCACTGTGCAGGAGAATCCGTATAGGTGTTCGAGTGTTCGAACCGTAATGCGCAAGAAATGGTACCGAAACCCCGTATTTACATATCTGCCACTGTGCAGGAGAATCCGGATAGGTGTTCGAGTGTTCGAACCGTAATGCGCAAGAAACGGTACCGAAACCCCGTATTTACATATCTGCCACTGTGCAGGAGAATCCGCATAGGTGTTCGAGTGTTCGAACCGTAATGCGCAAGAAATGGTATGTAAACCCCGTATTTACATATCTGCCACTGTGCAGGAGAATCCGCATAGGTGTTCGAGTGTTCGAACCGTAATGCGCAAGAAATGGTATGTAAACCCCGTATTTACATATCTGCCACTGTGCAGGAGAATCCGTATAGGTGTTCTAGTGTTCGAACCGTAATGCGCAAGAAATGGTACGGAAACCCCGTATTTACATATCTGCCACTGTGCAGGAGAATCCGCATAGGTGTTCGAGTGTTCGAACCGTAATGCGCAGGAATAGGTATGTAAACCCCGTATTTACATATCTGCCACTGTGTAGGAGCATCCGCATAGGTGTTCGAGTGTTCGAACCGTAATGCGCAAGAAATGGTATGTAAACCCCGTATTTACATATCTGCCACTGTGCAGGAGAATCCGTATAGGTGTTCGAGTGTTCCAACCGTAATGCGCAAGAAATGGTACCGAAACCCCGTATTTACATATCTGCCACTGTGCAGGAGAATCCGTATAGGTGTTCGAGTGTTCGAACCGTAATGCGCAAGAAATGGTACCGAAACCCCGTATTTACATATCTGCCACTGTGCAGGAGAATCCGGATAGGTGTTCGAGTGTTCGAACCGTAATGCGCAAGAAACGGTACCGAAACCCCGTATTTACATATCTGCCACTGTGCAGGAGAATCCGCATAGGTGTTCGAGTGTTCGAACCGTAATGCGCAAGAAATGGTATGTAAACCCCGTATTTACATATCTGCCACTGTGCAGGAGAATCCGCATAGGTGTTCGAGTGTTCGAACCGTAATGCGCAAGAAATGGTATGTAAACCCCGTATTTACATATCTGCCACTGTGTAGGAGAATCCGTATAGGTGTTCGAGTGTTCGAACCGTAATGCGCAAGAAATGGTACCGAAACCCCGTATTTACATATCTGCCACTGTGCAGGAGAATCCGGATAGGTGTTCGAGTGTTCGAACCGTAATGCGCAAGAAATGGTACCGAAACCCCGTATTTACATATCTGCCACTGTGCAGGAGAATCCGCATAGGTGTTCGAGTGTTCGAACCGTAATGCGCAAGAAATGGTATGTAAACCCCGTATTTACATATCTGCCATTGTGCAGGAGAATCCGCATAGGTGTTCGAGTGTTCGAACCGTAATGCGCAAGAAATGGTACCGAAACCCCGTATTTACATATCTGCCACTGTTTAGGAGAATCCGTATAGGTGTTCGAGTGTTCGAACCGTAATGCGCAAGAAATGGTACCGAAACCCCGTATTTACATATCTGCCACTGTACAGGAGAATCCGTATAGGTGTTCGAGTGTTCGAACCGTAATGCGCAAGAAATGGTACCGAAACCCCGTATTTACATATCTGCCACTGTGCAGGAGAATCCGCATAGGTGTTCGAGTGTTCGAACCGTATTGCGCAAGAAATGGTATGTAAACCCCGTATTTACATATCTGCCACTGTGCAGGAGAATCCGTATAGGTGTTCGAGTGTTCGAACCGTAATGCGCAAGAAATGGTACGGAAACCCCGTATTTACATATCTGCCACTGTGCAGGAGAATCCGTATAGGTGTTCGAGTGTTCGAACCGTAATGCGCAAGAAATGGTACCGAAACCCCGTATTTACATATCTGCCACTGTGCAGGAGAATCCGCATAGGTGTTCGAGTGTTCGAACCGTAATGCGCAAGAAATGGTATGTAAACCCCGTATTTACATATCTGCCACTGTGCAGGAGAATCCGTATAGGTGTTCGAGTGTTCGAACCGTAATGCGCAAGAAATGGTACCGAAACCCCGTATTTACATATCTGCCACTGTGCAGGAGAATCCGGATAGGTGTTCGAGTGTTCGAACCGTAATGCGCAAGAAACGGTACCGAAACCCCGTATTTACATATCTGCCACTGTGCAGGAGAATCCGCATAGGTGTTCGAGTGTTCGAACCGTAATGCGCAAGAAATGGTATGTAAACCCCGTATTTACATATCTGCCACTGTGCAGGAGAATCCGCATAGGTGTTCGAGTGTTCGAACCGTAATGCGCAAGAAATGGTATGTAAACCCCGTATTTACATATCTGCCACTGTGCAGGAGAATCCGTATAGGTGTTCGAGTGTTCGAACCGTAATGCGCAAGAAATGGTACCGAAACCCCGTATTTACATATCTGCCACTGTACAGGAGAATCCGGATAGGTGTTCGAGTGTTCGAACCGTATTGCGCAAGAAATGGTACCGAAACCCCGTATTTACATATCTGCCACTGTGCAGGAGAATCCGCATAGGTGTTCGAGTGTTCGAACCGTAATGCGCAAGAAATGGTATGTAAACCCCGTATTTACATATCTGCCATTGTGCAGGAGAATCCGCATAGGTGTTCGAGTGTTCGAACCGTAATGCGCAAGAAATGGTACCGAAACCCCGTATTTACATATCTGCCACTGTTTAGGAGAATCCGTATAGGTGTTCGAGTGTTCGAACCGTAATGCGCAAGAAATGGTACCGAAACCCCGTATTTACATATCTGCCACTGTACAGGAGAATCCGTATAGGTGTTCGAGTGTTCGAACCGTAATGCGCAAGAAATGGTACCGAAACCCCGTATTTACATATCTGCCACTGTGCAGGAGAATCCGCATAGGTGTTCGAGTGTTCGAACCGTATTGCGCAAGAAATGGTATGTAAACCCCGTATTTACATATCTGCCACTGTGCAGGAGAATCCGTATAGGTGTTCGAGTGTTCGAACCGTAATGCGCAAGAAATGGTACGGAAACCCCGTATTTACATATCTGCCACTGTGCAGGAGAATCCGTATAGGTGTTCGAGTGTTCGAACCGTAATGCGCAAGAAATGGTACCGAAACCCCGTATTTACATATCTGCCACTGTGCAGGAGAATCCGCATAGGTGTTCGAGTGTTCGAACCGTAATGCGCAAGAAATGGTATGTAAACCCCGTATTTACATATCTGCCACTGTGCAGGAGAATCCGTATAGGTGTTCGAGTGTTCGAACCGTAATGCGCAAGAAATGGTACGGAAACCCCGTATTTACATATCTGCCACTGTGCAGGAGAATCCGCATAGGTGTTCGAGTGTTCGAACCGTAATGCGCAAGAATAGGTATGTAAACCCCGTATTTACATATCTGCCACAGTGCAGGAGAATCCGCATAGGTGTTCGAGTGTTCGAACCGTAATGCGCAAGAAATGGTATGTAAACCCCGTATTTACATATCTGCCACTGTGCAGGAGAATCCGTATAGGTGTTCGAGTGTTCGAACCGTAATGCGCAAGAAATGGTACGGAAACCCCGTATTTACATATCTGCCACTGTGCAGGAGAATCCGCATAGGTGTTCGAGTGTTCGAACCGTAATGCGCAGGAATAGGTATGTAAACCCCGTATTTACATATCTGCCACTGTGTAGGAGCATCCGCATAGGTGTTCGAGTGTTCGAACCGTAATGCGCAAGAAATGGTATGTAAACCCCGTATTTACATATCTGCCACTGTGCAGGAGAATCCGTATAGGTGTTCGAGTGTTCCAACCGTAATGCGCAAGAAATGGTACGGAAACCCCGTATTTACATATCTGCCACTGTGCTGGAGAATCCGTATAGGTGTTCGAGTGTTCGAACCGTAATGCGCAAGAAATGGTACCGAAACCCCGTATTTACATATCTGCCACTTTGCAGGAGAATCCGGATAGGTGTTCGAGTGTTCGAACCGTAATGCGCAAGAAACGGTACCGAAACCCCGTATTTACATATCTGCCACTGTGCAGGAGAATCCGCATAGGTGTTCGAGTGTTCGAACCGTAATGCGCAAGAAATGGTATGTAAACCCCGTATTTACATATCTGCCACTGTGCAAGAGAATCCGCATAGGTGTTCGAGTGTTCGAACCGTAATGCGCAAGAAATGGTATGTAAACCCCGTATTTACATATCTGCCACTGTGCAGGAGAATCCGTATAGGTGTTCGAGTGTTCGAACCGTAATGCGCAAGAAATGGTACCGAAACCCCGTATTTACATATCTGCCACTGTGCAGGAGAATCCGGATAGGTGTTCGAGTGTTCGAACCGTAATGCGCAAGAAATGGTACCGAAACCCCGTATTTACATATCTGCCACTGTGCAGGAGAATCCGCATAGGTGTTCGAGTGTTCGAACCGTAATGCGCAAGAAATGGTATGTAAACCCCGTATTTACATATCTGCTATTGTGCAGGAGAATCCGCATAGGTGTTCGAGTGTTTGAACCGTAATGCGCAAGAAATGGTACCGAAACCCCGTATTTACATATCTGCCACTGTTTAGGAGAATCCGTATAGGTGTTCGAGTGTTCGAACCGTAATGCGCAAGAAATGGTACGGAAACCCCGTATTTACATATCTGCCACTGTGCAGGAGAATCCGTATAGGTGTTCGAGTGTTCGAACCGTAATGCGCAAGAAATGGTACCGAAACCCCGTATTTACATATCTGCCACTGTGCAGGAGAATCCGCATAGGTGTTCGAGTGTTCGAACCGTAATGCGCAAGAAATGGTATGTAAACCCCGTATTTACATATCTGCCACTGTGCAGGAGAATCCGTATAGGTGTTCGAGTGTTCGAACCGTAATGCGCAAGAAATGGTACCGAAACCCCGTATTTACATATCTGCCACTGTGCAGGAGAATCCGGATAGGTGTTCGAGTGTTCGAACCGTAATGCGCAAGAAACGGTACCGAAACCCCGTATTTACATATCTGCCACTGTGCAGGAGAATCCGCATAGGTGTTCGAGTGTTCGAACCGTAATGCGCAAGAAATGGTATGTAAACCCCGTATTTACATATCTGCCACTGTGCAGGAGAATCCGCATAGGTGTTCGAGTGTTCGAACCGTAATGCGCAAGAAATGGTATGTAAACCCCGTATTTACATATCTGCCACTGTGCAGGAGAATCCGTATAGGTGTTCGAGTGTTCGAACCGTAATGCGCAAGAAATGGTACCGAAACCCCGTATTTACATATCTGCCACTGTACAGGAGAATCCGGATAGGTGTTCGAGTGTTCGAACCGTAATGCGCAAGAAATGGTACCGAAACCCCGTATTTACATATCTGCCACTGTGCAGGAGAATCCGCATAGGTGTTCGAGTGTTCGAACCGTAATGCGCAAGAAATGGTATGTAAACCCCGTATTTACATATCTGCCATTGTGCAGGAGAATCCGCATAGGTGTTCGAGTGTTCGAACCGTAATGCGCAAGAAATGGTACCGAAACCCCGTATTTACATATCTGCCACTGTTTAGGAGAATCCGTATAGGTGTTCGAGTGTTCGAACCGTAATGCGCAAGAAATGGTACCGAAACCCCGTATTTACATATCTGCCACTGTACAGGAGAATCCGTATAGGTGTTCGAGTGTTCGAACCGTAATGCGCAAGAAATGGTACCGAAACCCCGTATTTACATATCTGCCACTGTGCAGGAGAATCCGCATAGGTGTTCGAGTGTTCGAACCGTATTGCGCAAGAAATGGTATGTAAACCCCGTATTTACATATCTGCCACTGTGCAGGAGAATCCGTATAGGTGTTCGAGTGTTCGAACCGTAATGCGCAAGAAATGGTACGGAAACCCCGTATTTACATATCTGCCACTGTGCAGGAGAATCCGTATAGGTGTTCGAGTGTTCGAACCGTAATGCGCAAGAAATGGTACCGAAACCCCGTATTTACATATCTGCCACTGTGCAGGAGAATCCGCATAGGTGTTCGAGTGTTCGAACCGTAATGCGCAAGAAATGGTATGTAAACCCCGTATTTACATATCTGCCACTGTGCAGGAGAATCCGTATAGGTGTTCGAGTGTTCGAACCGTAATGCGCAAGAAATGGTACGGAAACCCCGTATTTACATATCTGCCACTGTGCAGGAGAATCCGCATAGGTGTTCGAGTGTTCGAACCGTAATGCGCAAGAATAGGTATGTAAACCCCGTATTTACATATCTGCCACAGTGCAGGAGAATCCGCATAGGTGTTCGAGTGTTCGAACCGTAATGCGCAAGAAATGGTATGTAAACCCCGTATTTACATATCTGCCACTGTGCAGGAGAATCCGTATAGGTGTTCGAGTGTTCGAACCGTAATGCGCAAGAAATGGTACGGAAACCCCGTATTTACATATCTGCCACTGTGCAGGAGAATCCGCATAGGTGTTCGAGTGTTCGAACCGTAATGCGCAGGAATAGGTATGTAAACCCCGTATTTACATATCTGCCACTGTGTAGGAGCATCCGCATAGGTGTTCGAGTGTTCGAACCGTAATGCGCAAGAAATGGTATGTAAACCCCGTATTTACATATCTGCCACTGTGCAGGAGAATCCGTATAGGTGTTCGAGTGTTCCAACCGTAATGCGCAAGAAATGGTACGGAAACCCCGTATTTACATATCTGCCACTGTGCAGGAGAATCCGTATAGGTGTTCGAGTGTTCGAACCGTAATGCGCAAGAAATGGTACCGAAACCCCGTATTTACATATCTGCCACTTTGCAGGAGAATCCGGATAGGTGTTCGAGTGTTCGAACCGTAATGCGCAAGAAACGGTACCGAAACCCCGTATTTACATATCTGCCACTGTGCAGGAGAATCCGCATAGGTGTTCGAGTGTTCGAACCGTAATGCGCAAGAAATGGTATGTAAACCCCGTATTTACATATCTGCCACTGTGCAAGAGAATCCGCATAGGTGTTCGAGTGTTCGAACCGTAATGCGCAAGAAATGGTATGTAAACCCCGTATTTACATATCTGCCACTGTGCAGGAGAATCCGTATAGGTGTTCGAGTGTTCGAACCGTAATGCGCAAGAAATGGTACCGAAACCCCGTATTTACATATCTGCCACTGTGCAGGAGAATCCGGATAGGTGTTCGAGTGTTCGAACCGTAATGCGCAAGAAATGGTACCGAAACCCCGTATTTACATATCTGCCACTGTGCAGGAGAATCCGCATAGGTGTTCGAGTGTTCGAACCGTAATGCGCAAGAAATGGTATGTAAACCCCGTATTTACATATCTGCTATTGTGCAGGAGAATCCGCATAGGTGTTCGAGTGTTTGAACCGTAATGCGCAAGAAATGGTACCGAAACCCCGTATTTACATATCTGCCACTGTTTAGGAGAATCCGTATAGGTGTTCGAGTGTTCGAACCGTAATGCGCAAGAAATGGTACCGAAACCCCGTATTTACATATCTGCCACTGTACAGGAGAATCCATATAGGTGTTCGAGTGTTCGAACCGTAATGCGCAAGAAATGGTACCGAAACCCCGTATTTACATATCTGCCACTGTGCAGGAGAATCCGCATAGGTGTTCGAGTGTTCGAACCGTATTGCGCAAGAAATGGTACGTAAACCCCGTATTTACATATCTGCCACTGTGCAGGAGAATCCGTATAGGTGTTCGAGTGTTCGAACCGTAATGCGCAAGAAATGGTATGTAAACACCGTATTTACATATCTGCCACTGTGCAGGAGAATCCGCATAGGTGTTCGAGTGTTCGAACCGTAATGCGCAAGAAATGGTATGTAAACCCCGTATTTACATATCTGCCACTGTGCAGGAGAATCCGTATAGGTGTTCGAGTGTTCGAACCGTAATGCGCAAGAAATGGTACGGAAACCCCGTATTTACATATCTGCCACTGTGCAGGAGAATCCGCGTAGGTGTTCGAGTGTTCTAACCGTAATGCGCAAGAATAGGTATGTAAACTCCGTATTTACATATCTGCCACAGTGCAGGAGAATCCGCATAGGTGTTCGAGTGTTCGAACCGTAATGCGCAAGAAATGGTATGTAAACCCCGTATTTACATATCTGCCACTGTGCAGGAGAATCCGGATAGGTGTTCGAGTGTTCGAACCGTAATGCGCAAGAAACGGTACCGAAACCCCGTATTTACATATCTGCCACTGTGCAGGAGAATCCGCATAGGTGTTCGAGTGTTCGAACCGTAATGCGCAAGAAATGGTATGTAAACCCCGTATTTACATATCTGCCACTGTGCAGGAGAATCCGCATAGGTGTTCGAGTGTTCGAACCGTAATGCGCAAGAAATGGTATGTAAACCCCGTATTTACATATCTGCCACTGTGCAGGAGAATCCGTATAGGTGTTCGAGTGTTCGAACCGTAATGCGCAAGAAATGGTACCGAAACCCCGTATTTACATATCTGCCACTGTGCAGGAGAATCCGGATAGGTGTTCGAGTGTTCGAACCGTAATGCGCAAGAAATGGTATGTAAACCCCGTATTTACATATCTGCCACTGTGCAGGAGAATCCGTATAGGTGTTCGAGTGTTCGAACCGTAATGCGCAAGAAATGGTACGGAAACCCCGTATTTACATATCTGCCACTGTGCAGGAGAATCCGTATAGGTGTTCGAGTGTTCGAACCGTAATGCGCAAGAAATGGTACCGAAACCCCGTATTTACATATCTGCCACTGTGCAGGAGAATCCGCATAGGTGTTCGAGTGTTCGAACCGTAATGCGCAAGAAATGGTATGTAAACCCCGTATTTACATATCTGCCACTGTGCAGGAGAATCCGTATAGGTGTTCGAGTGTTCCAACCGTAATGCGCAAGAAATGGTACCGAAACCCCGTATTTACATATCTGCCACTGTGCAGGAGAATCCGTATAGGTGTTCGAGTGTTCGAACCGTAATGCGCAAGAAATGGTACCGAAACCCCGTATTTACATATCTGCCACTGTGCAGGAGAATCCGGATAGGTGTTCGAGTGTTCGAACCGTAATGCGCAAGAAACGGTACCGAAACCCCGTATTTACATATCTGCCACTGTGCAGGAGAATCCGCATAGGTGTTCGAGTGTTCGAACCGTAATGCGCAAGAAATGGTATGTAAACCCCGTATTTACATATCTGCCACTGTGCAGGAGAATCCGCATAGGTGTTCGAGTGTTCGAACCGTAATGCGCAAGAAATGGTATGTAAACCCCGTATTTACATATCTGCCACTGTGCAGGAGAATCCGCATAGGTGTTCGAGTGTTCGAACCGTAATGCGCAAGAAATGGTACCGAAACCCCGTATTTACATATCTGCCACTGTACAGGAGAATCCATATAGGTGTTCGAGTGTTCGAACCGTAATGCGCAAGAAATGGTACCGAAACCCCGTATTTACATATCTGCCACTGTGCAGGAGAATCCGCATAGGTGTTCGAGTGTTCGAACCGTATTGCGCAAGAAATGGTATGTAAACCCCGTATTTACATATCTGCCACTGTGCAGGAGAATCCGTATAGGTGTTCGAGTGTTTGAACCGTAATGCGCAAGAAATGGTACGGAAACCCCGTATTTACATATCTGCCACTGTGCAGGAGAATCCGTATAGGTGTTCGAGTGTTCGAACCGTAATGCGCAAGAAATGGTACCGAAACACCGTATTTACATATCTGCCACTGTGCAGGAGAATCCGCATAGGTGTTCGAGTGTTCGAACCGTAATGCGCAAGAAATGGTATGTAAACCCCGTATTTACATATCTGCCACTGTGCAGGAGAATCCGTATAGGTGTTCGAGTGTTCGAACCGTAATGCGCAAGAAATGGTACGGAAACCCCGTATTTACATATCTGCCACTGTGCAGGAGAATCCGCGTAGGTGTTCGAGTGTTCGAACCGTAATGCGCAAGAATAGGTATGTAAACCCCGTATTTACATATCTGCCACAGTGCAGGAGAATCCGCATAGGTGTTCGAGTGTTCGAACCGTAATGCGCAAGAAATGGTATGTAAACCCCGTATTTACATATCTGCCACTGTGCAGGAGAATCCGGATAGGTGTTCGAGTGTTCGAACCGTAATGCGCAAGAAACGGTACCGAAACCCCGTATTTACATATCTGCCACTGTGCAGGAGAATCCGCATAGGTGTTCGAGTGTTCGAACCGTAATGCGCAAGAAATGGTATGTAAACCCCGTATTTACATATCTGCCACTGTGCAGGAGAATCCGCATAGGTGTTCGAGTGTTCGAACCGTAATGCGCAAGAAATGGTATGTAAACCCCGTATTTACATATCTGCCACTGTGCTGGAGAATCCGTATAGGTGTTCGAGTGTTCGAACCGTAATGCGCAAGAAATGGTACCGAAACCCCGTATTTACATATCTGCCACTGTGCAGGAGAATCCGTATAGGTGTTCGAGTGTTCGAACCGTAATGCGCAAGAAATGGTACGGAAACCCCGTATTTACATATCTGCCACTGTGCAGGAGAATCCGTATAGGTGTTCGAGTGTTCGAACCGTAATGCGCAAGAAATGGTACCGAAACCCCGTATTTACATATCTGCCACTGTGCAGGAGAATCCGCATAGGTGTTCGAGTGTTCGAACCGTAATGCGCAAGAAATGGTACGGAAACCCCGTATTTACATATCTGCCACTGTGCAGGAGAATCCGCATAGGTGTTCGAGTGTTCGAACCGTAATGCGCAAGAATAGGTATGTAAACCCCGTATTTACATATCTGCCACAGTGCAGGAGAATCCGCATAGGTGTTCGAGTGTTCGAACCGTAATGCGCAAGAAATGGTATGTAAACCCCGTATTTACATATCTGCCACGTGCAGGAGAATCCGTATAGGTGTTCGAGTGTTCGAACCGTAATGCGCAAGAAATGGTACGGAAACCCCGTATTTACATATCTGCCACTGTGCAGGAGAATCCGCATAGGTGTTCGAGTGTTCGAACCGTAATGCGCAAGAATAGGTATGTAAACCCCGTATTTACATATCTGCCACTGTGTAGGAGAATCCGCATAGGTGTTCGAGTGTTCGAACCGTAATGCGCAAGAAATGGTATGTACACCCCGTATTTACATATCGGCCACTGTGCAGGAGAATCCGTATAGGTGTTCGAGTGTTCCAACCGTAATGCGCAAGAAATGGTACCGAAACCCCGTATTTACATATCTGCCACTGTGCAGGAGAATCCGTATAGGTGTTCGAGTGTTCGAACCGTAATGCGCAAGAAATGGTACTGAAACCCCGTATTTACATATCTGCCACTGTGCAGGAGAATCCGGATAGGTGTTCGAGTGTTCGAACCGTAATGCGCAAGAAACGGTACCGAAACCCCGTATTTACATATCTGCCACTGTGCAGGAGAATCCGCATAGGTGTTCGAGTGTTCGAACCGTAATGCGCAAGAAATGGTATGTAAACCCCGTATTTACATATCTGCCACTGTGCAGGAGAATCCGTATAGGTGTTCGAGTGTTCGAACCGTAATGCGCAAGAAATGGTATGTAAACCCCGTATTTACATATCTGCCACTGTGCAGGAGAATCCGGATAGGTGTTCGAGTGTTCGAACCGTAATGCGCAAGAAATGGTACGGAAACCCCGTATTTACATATCTGCCACTGTGCAGGAGAATCCGTATAGGTGTTCGAGTGTTCGAACCGTAATGCGCAAGAAATGGTACCGAAACCCCGTATTTACATATCTGCCACTGTGCAGGAGAATCCGCATAGGTGTTCGAGTGTTCGAACCGTAATGCGCAAGAAATGGTACGGAAACCCCGTATTTACATATCTGCCACTGTGCAGGAGAATCCGCATAGGTGTTCGAGTGTTCGAACCGTAATGCGCAAGAATAGGTATGTAAACCCCGTATTTACATATCTGCCACAGTGCAGGAGAATCCGCATAGGTGTTCGAGTGTTCGAACCGTAATGCGCAAGAAATGGTATGTAAACCCCGTATTTACATATCTGCCACGTGCAGGAGAATCCGTATAGGTGTTCGAGTGTTCGAACCGTAATGCGCAAGAAATGGTACGGAAACCCCGTATTTACATATCTGCCACTGTGCAGGAGAATCCGCATAGGTGTTCGAGTGTTCGAACCGTAATGCGCAAGAATAGGTATGTAAACCCCGTATTTACATATCTGCCACTGTGTAGGAGAATCCGCATAGGTGTTCGAGTGTTCGAACCGTAATGCGCAAGAAATGGTATGTACACCCCGTATTTACATATCGGCCACTGTGCAGGAGAATCCGTATAGGTGTTCGAGTGTTCCAACCGTAATGCGCAAGAAATGGTACCGAAACCCCGTATTTACATATCTGCCACTGTGCAGGAGAATCCGTATAGGTGTTCGAGTGTTCGAACCGTAATGCGCAAGAAATGGTACTGAAACCCCGTATTTACATATCTGCCACTGTGCAGGAGAATCCGGATAGGTGTTCGAGTGTTCGAACCGTAATGCGCAAGAAACGGTACCGAAACCCCGTATTTACATATCTGCCACTGTGCAGGAGAATCC
Organism: Camellia sinensis; assembly: GCF_055761805.1. Classification (NCBI taxonomy): domain Eukaryota; kingdom Viridiplantae; phylum Streptophyta; class Magnoliopsida; order Ericales; family Theaceae; genus Camellia; species Camellia sinensis. The sequence continues at coordinate 724,602 of NC_138971.1, forward strand.
GCATAGGTGTTCGAGTGTTCGAACCGTAATGCGCAAGAAATGGTATGTAAACCCCGTATTTACATATCTGCCACTGTGCAGGAGAATCCGTATAGGTGTTCGAGTGTTCGAACCGTAATGCGCAAGAAATGGTATGTAAACCCCGTATTTACATATCTGCCACTGTGCAGGAGAATCCGGATAGGTGTTCGAGTGTTCGAACCGTAATGCGCAAGAAATGGTACCGAAACCCCGTATTTACATATCTGCCACTGTGTAGGAGAATCCGGATAGGTGTTCGAGTGTTCGAACCGTAATGCGCAAGAAATGGTACCGAAACCCCGTATTTACATATCTGCCACTGTGCAGGAGAATCCGCATAGGTGTTCGAGTGTTCGAACCGTAATGCGCAAGATATGGTATGTAAACCCCGTATTTACATATCTGCCACTGTTTAGGAGAATCCGTATAGGTGTTCGAGTGTTCGAACCGTAATGCGCAAGAAATCGTACCGAAACCCCGTATTTACATATCTGCCACTGTGCAGGAGAATCCGTATAGGTGTTCGAGTGTTCGAACCGTAATGCGCTAGAAATGGTACCGAAATCCCGTATTTACATATCTGCCACTGTGCAGGAGAATCCGGATGGGTGTTCGAGTGTTCGAACCGTAATGCGCAAGAAACGGTACCGAAACCCCGTATTTACATATCTGCCACTGTTTAGGAGAATCCGTATAGGTGTTCGAGTGTTCGAACCGTAATGCGCAAGAAATGGTACCGAAACCCCGTATTTACATATCTGCCACTGTGCAGGAGAATTCGTATAGGTGTTCGAGTGTTCGAACCGTAATGCGCAAGAAATGGTACCGAAACCCCGTATTTACATATCTGCCACTGTGCAGGAGAATCCGGATGGGTGTTCGAGTGTTCGAACCGTAATGCGCAAGAAACGGTACCGAAACCCCGTATTTACATATCTGCCACTGTGCAGGAGAATCCGTATAGGTGTTCGAGTGTTCGAACCGTAATGCGCAAGAAATGGTACGGAAACCCCGTATTTACATATCTGCCACTGTGCAGGAGAATTCGCGTAGGTGTTCGAGTGTTCGAACCGTAATGCGCAAGAAATGGTACCGAAACCCCGTATTTACATATCTGCCACTGTGCAGGAGAATCCGCATAGGTGTTCGAGTGTTCGAACCGTAATGCGCAAGAAATGGTATGTAAACCCCGTATTTACATATCTGCCACTGTGCAGGAGAATCCGCATAGGTGTTCGAGTGTTCGAACCGTAATGCGCAAGAATAGGTATGTAAACCTCGTATTTACATATCTGCCACAGTGCAGGAGAATCCGCATAGGTGTTCGAGTGTTCGAACCGTAATGCGCAAGAAATGGTACCGAAACCCCGTATTTACATATCTGCCACGTGCAGGAGAATCCGTATAGGTGTTCGAGTGTTCGAACCGTAATGCGCAAGAAATGGTACGGAAACCCCGTATTTACATATCTGCCACTGTGCAGGAGAATCCGCATAGGTGTTCGAGTGTTCGAACCGTAATGCGCAAGAATAGGTATGTAAACCCCGTATTTACATATCTGCCACTGTGCAGGAGAATCCGCATAGGTGTTCGAGTGTTCGAACCGTAATGCGCAAGAAATGGTATGTACACCCCGTATTTACATATCTGCCACTGTTTAGGAGAATCCGTATAGGTGTTCGAGTGTTCCAACCGTAATGCGCAAGAAATGGTACCGAAACCCCGTATTTACATATCTGCCACTGTACAGGAGAATCCGTATAGGTGTTCGAGTGTTCGAACCGTAATGCGCAGGAAATGGTATGGAAACCCCGTATTTACATATCTGCCACTGTGCAGGAGAATCCGCATAGGTGTTCAAATGGTCGAACCGTATTGCGCAAGAAATGGTATGTAAACCCCGTATTTACATATCTGCCACTGTGCAGGAGAATCCGTATAGGTGTTCGAGTGTTCGAACCGTAATGCGCAAGAAATGGTACGAAAACCCCGTATTTACATGTCTGCCACTGTGCAGGAGAATCCGGATAGGTGTTCGAGTGTTCGAACCGTAATGCGCAAGAAATGGTACCGAAACCCCGTATTTATATATCTGCCACTGTGCAGGAGAATCCGCATAGGTGTTCGAGTGTTCGAACCGTAATGCGCAAGAAATGGTATGTAAACCCCGTATTTACATATCTGCCACTGTACAGGAGAATCCGTATAGGTGTTCGAGTGTTCGAACCGTAATGCGCAAGAAATGGTACGGAAACCCCGTATTTACATATCTGCCACTGTGCAGGAGAATCCGCATAGGTGTTCGAGTGTTCGAACCGTAATGCGCAAGAAATGGTATGTAAACTCCGTATTTACATATCTGCCACTGTGCAGGAGAATCCGCATAGGTGTTCGAGTGTTCGAACCGTAATGCGCAAGAAATGGTATGTAAACCCCGTATTTACATATCTGCCACTGTGCAGGAGAATCCGTATAGTTGTCCGAGTGTTCCGACCGTAATGCGCAAGAAATGGTACCGAAACCCCGTATTTACATATCTGCCACTGTGCAGGAGAATCCGTATAGGTGTTCGAGTGTTCGAACCGTAATGCGCAAGAAATGGTACCGAAACCCCGTATTTACATATCTGCCATTGTGCAGGAGAATCCGGATAGGTGTTTGAGTGTTCGAACCGTAATGCGCAAGAAATGGTACTGAAACCCCGTATTTACATATCTGCCACTGTGCAGGAGAATCCGGATAGGTGTTCGAGTGTTCGAACCGTATTGCACAAGAAATGGTATGTAAACCCCGTATTTACATATCTGCCACTGTGCAGGAGAATCCGTATAGGTGTTCGAGTGTTCGAACCGTAATGCGCAAGAAATGGTATGGAAACCCCGTATTTACATATCTGCCACTGTGCAGGAGAATCCGGATAGGTGTTCGAGTGTTCGAACCGTATTGCACAAGAAATGGTATGTAAACCCCGTATTTACATATCTGCCACTGTGCAGGAGAATCCGTATAGGTGTTCGAGTGTTCGAACCGTAATGCGCAAAAAATGGTATGTAAACCCCGTATTTACATATCTGCCACTGTGCAGGAGAATCCGCATAGGTGTTCGAGTGTTCGAACCGTAATGCGCAAGAAATGGTATGTAAACCCCGTATTTACATATCTGCCACTGTGCAGGAGAATCCGTATAGGTGTTCGAGTGTTCCAACCGTAATGCGCAAGAAATGGTACCGAAACCCCGTATTTACATATCTGCCACTGTGCAGGAGAATCCGTATAGGTGTTCGAGTGTTCGAACCGTAATGCGCAAGAAATGGTACCGAAACCCCGTATTTACATATCTGCCACTGTGCAGGAGAATCCGGATAGGTGTTCGAGTGTTCGAACCGTAATGCGCAAGAAACGGTACCGAAACCCCGTATTTACATATCTGCCACTGTGCAGGAGAATCCGTATAGGTGTTCGAGTGTTCGAACCGTAATGCGCAAGAAAAGGTACGGAAACCCCGTATTTACATATCTGCCACTGTGCAGGAGAATTCGTATAGGTGTTCGAGTGTTCGAACCGTAATGCGCAAGAAATGGTACCGAAACCCCGTATTTACATATCTGCCACTGTGCAGGAGAATCCGCATAGGTGTTCGAGTGTTCGAACCGTAATGCGCAAGAAATGGTATGTAAACCCCGTATTTACATATCTGCCACTGTGCAGGAGAATCCGTATAGGTGTTCGAGTGTTCGAACCGTAATGCGTAAGAAATGGTACAGAAACCCCGTATTTACATATCTGCCACTGTGCAGGAGAATCCGCATAGGTGTTCGAGTGTTCGAACCGTAATGCGCAAGAAATGGTATGTAAACCCCGTATTTACATATCTGCCACTGTGCAGGAGAATCCGCATAGGTGTTCGAGTGTTCGAACCGTAATGCGCAATAAATGGTATGTAAACCCCGTATTTACATATCTGCCACTGTGCAGGAGAATCCGTATAGTTGTCCGAGTGTTCCAACCGTAATGCGCAAGAAATGGTACCGAAACCCCGTATTTACATATCTGCCACTGTGCAGGAGAATCCGTATGGGTGTTCGAGTGTTCGAACCGTAATGCCCAAGAAATGGTACCGAAACCCCGTATTTACATATCTGCCATTGTGCAGGAGAATCCGGATAGGTGTTTGAGTGTTCGAACCGTAATGCGCAAGAAATGGTACTGAAACCCCGTATTTACATATCTGCCACTGTGCAGGAGAATCCGGATAGGTGTTCGAGTGTTCGAACTGTATTGCACAAGAAATGGTATGTAAACCCCGTATTTACATATCTGCCACTGTGCAGGAGAATCCGTATAGGTGTTCGAGTGTTCGAACCGTAATGCGCAAGAAATGGTATGGAAACCCCGTATTTACATATCTGCCACTGTGCAGGAGAATCCGTATAGGTGTCCGAGTGTTCGAACCGTAATGCGCAAGAAATGGTACGGAAACCCCGTATTTACATATCTGCCACTGTGCAGGAGAATCCGTATAGGTGTTCGAGTGTTCGAACCGTAATGCGCAAGAAATGGTACCGAAACCCCGTATTTACATATCTGCCACTGTGCAGGAGAATCCGGATAGGTGTTCGAGTGTTCGAACCGTAATGCGCAAGAAACGGTACCGAAACCCCGTATTTACATATCTGCCACTGTGCAGGAGAATCCGTATAGGTGTTCGAGTGTTCGAACCGTAATGCGCAAGAAATGGTACGGAAACCCCGTATTTACATATCTGCCACTGTGCAGGAGAATTCGTATAGGTGTTCGAGTGTTCGAACCGTAATGCGCAAGAAATGGTACCGAAACCCCGTATTTACATATCTGCCACTGTGCAGGAGAATCCGCATAGGTGTTCGAGTGTTCGAACCGTAATGCGCAAGAAATGGTATGTAAACCCCGTATTTACATATCTGCCACTGTGCAGGAGAATCCGTATAGGTGTTCGAGTGTTCGAACCGTAATGCGCTAGAAATGGTGCCGAAACCCCGTATTTACATATCTGCCACTGTGCAGGAGAATCCGCATAGGTGTTCGAGTGTTCGAACCGTAATGCGCAAGAAATGGTATGTAAACCCCGTATTTACATATCTGCCACTGTGCAGGCGAATCCGTATAGGTGTTCGAGTGTTCGAACCGTAATGCGCAAGAAATGGAACGGAAACCCCGTATTTACATATCTGCCACTGTGCAGGAGAATCCGCATAGGTGTTCGAGTGTTCGAACCGTAATGCGCAAGAAATGGTATGTAAACCCCGTATTTACATATCTGCCACTGTGCAGGAGAATCCGCATAGGTGTTCGAGTGTTCGAACCGTAATGCGCAAGAAATGGTATGTAAACCCCGTATTTACATATCTGCCACTGTGCAGGAGAATTCGTATAGGTGTTCGAGTGTTCCAACCGTAATGCGCAAGAAATGGTACCGAAACCCCGTATTTACATATCTGCCACTGTGCAGGAGAATCCGTATAGGTGTTCGAGTGTTCGAACCGTAATGCGCAAGAAATGGTACCGAAACCCCGTATTTACATATCTGCCACTGTGCAGGAGAATCCGGATAGGTGTTCGAGTGTTCGAACCGTAATCCGCAAGAAATGGTACCGAAACCCCGTATTTACATATCTGCCACTGTGCAGGAGAATCCGCATAGGTGTTCGAGTGTTCGAACCGTAATGCGCAAGAAATGGTATGTAAACCCCGTATTTACATATCTACCACTGTGCAGGAGAATCCGCATAGGTGTTCGAGTGTTCGAACCGTAATGTGCAAGAAATGGTACCGAAACCCCGTATTTACATATCTGCCACTGTTTAGGAGAATCCGTATAGGTGTTCGAGTGTTCGAACCGTAATGCGCAAGAAATGGTACCGAAACCCCGTATTTACATATCTGCCACTGTACAGGAGAATCCGTATAGGTGTTCGAGTGTTCGAACCGTAATGCGCAGGAAATGGTATGGAAACCCCGTATTTACATATCTGCCACTGTGCAGGAGAATCCGCATAGGTGTTCGAATGGTCGAACCGTATTGCGCAAGAAATGGTATGTAAACCCCGTATTTACATATCTGCCACTGTGCAGGAGAATCCGTATAGGTGTTCGAGTGTTCGAACCGTAATGCGCAAGAAATGGTACGGAAACCCCGTATTTACATGTCTGCCACTGTGCAGGAGAATCCGGATAGGTGTTCGAGTGTTCGAACCGTAATGCGCAAGAAATGGTACCGAAACCCCGTATTTACATATCTGCCACTGTGCAGGAGAATCCGCATAGGTGTTCGAGTGTTCGAACCGTAATGCGCAAGAAATGGTATGTAAACCCCGTATTTACATATCTGCCACTGTACAGGAGAATCCGTATAGGTGTTCGAGTGTTCGAACCGTAATGCGCAAGAAATGGTACGGAAACCCCGTATTTACATATCTGCCACTGTGCAGGAGAATCCGCATAGGTGTTCGAGTGTTCGAACCGTAATGCGCAAGAAATGGTATGTAAACTCCGTATTTACATATCTGCCACTGTGCAGGAGAATCTGCATAGGTGTTCGAGTGTTCGAACCGTAATGCGCAAGAAATGGTATGTAAACCCCGTATTTACATATCTGCCACTGTGCAGGAGAATCCGTATAGTTGTCCGAGTGTTCCGACCGTAATGCGCAAGAAATGGTACCGAAACCCCGTATTTACATATCTGCAACTGTGCAGGAGAATCCGTATAGGTGTTCGAGTGTTCGAACCGTAATGCGCAAGAAATGGTACCGAAACCCCGTATTTACATATCTGCCATTGTACAGGAGAATCCGGATAGGTGTTTGAGTGTTCGAACCGTAATGCGCAAGAAATGGTACTGAAACCCCGTATTTACATATCTGCCACTGTGCAGGAGAATCCGGATAGGTGTTCGAGTGTTCGAACCGTATTGCACAAGAAATGGTATGTAAACCCCGTATTTACATATCTGCCACTGTGCAGGAGAATCCGTATAGGTGTTCGAGTGTTCGAACCGTAATGCGCAAGAAATGGTATGGAAACCCCGTATTTACATATCTGCCACTGTGCAGGAGAATCCGGATAGGTGTTCGAGTGTTCGAACCGTATTGCACAAGAAATGGTATGTAAACCCCGTATTTACATATCTGCCACTGTGCAGGAGAATCCGTATAGGTGTTCGAGTGTTCGAACCGTAATGCGCAAGAAATGGTATGGAAACCCCGTATTTACATATCTGCCACTGTGCAGGAGAATCCGTATAGGTGTTCGAGTGTTCGAACCGTAATGCGCAAGAAATGGTACCGAAACCCCGTATTTACATATCTGCCACTGTGCAGGAGAATCCGTATAGGTGTTCGAGTGTTCGAATCGTAATGCGCTAGAAATGGTGCCGAAACCCCGTATTTACATATCTGCCACTGTGCAGGAGAATCAGCATAGGTGTTCGAGTGTTCGAACCGTAATGCGCAAGAAATGGTATGTAAACCCCGTATTTACATATCTGCCACTGTGCAGGAGAATCCGTATAGGTGTTCGAGTGTTCGAACCGTAATGCGCAAGAAATGGTACGGAAACCCCGTATTTACATATCTGCCACTGTGCAGGAGAATCCGCATAGGTGTTCGAGTGTTCGAACCGTAATGCGCAAGAAATGGTATGTAAACCCCGTATTTACATATCTGCCACTGTGCAGGAGAATCCGCATAGGTGTTCGAGTGTTCGAACCGTAATGCGCAAGAAATGGTATGTAAACCCCGTATTTACATATCTGCCACTGTGCAGGAGAATCCGTATAGGTGTTCGAGTGTTCCAACCGTAATGCGCAAGAAATGGTACCGAAACCCCGTATTTACATATCTGCCACTGTGCAGGAGAATCCGTATAGGTGTTCGAGTGTTCGAACCGTAATGCGCAAGAAATGGTACCGAAACCCCGTATTTACATATCTGCCACTGTGCAGGAGAATCCGGATAGGTGTTCGAGTGTTCGAACCGTAATGCGCAAGAAACGGTACCGAAACCCTGTATTTACATATCTGCCACTGTGCAGGAGAATCCGTATAGGTGTTCGAGTGTTCGAACCGTAATGCGCAAGAAAAGGTACGGAAACCCCGTATTTACATATCTGCCACTGTGCAGGAGAATTCGTATAGGTGTTCGAGTGTTCGAACCGTAATGCGCAAGAAATAGTACCGAAACCCCGTATTTACATATCTGCCACTGTGCAGGAGAATCCGCATAGGTGTTCGAGTGTTCGAACCGTAATGCGCAAGAAATGGTATGTAAACCCCGTATTTACATATCTGCCACTGTGCAGGAGAATCCGTATAGGTGTTCGAGTGTTCGAACCGTAATGCGTAAGAAATGGTACAGAAACCCCGTATTTACATATCTGCCACTGTGCAGGAGAATCCGCATAGGTGTTCGAGTGTTCGAACCGTAATGCGTAAGAAATGGTATGTAAACCCCGTATTTACATATCTGCCACTGTGTAGGAGAATCCGCATAGGTGTTCGAGTGTTCGAACCGTAATGCGCAAGAAATGGTATGTAAACCCCGTATTTACATATCTGCCACTGTGCAGGAGAATCCGTATAGTTGTCCGAGTGTTCCAACCGTAATGCGCAAGAAATGGTACCGAAACCCCGTATTTACATATCTGCCACTGTGCAGGAGAATCCGTATGGGTGTTCGAGTGTTCGAACCGTAATGCCCAAGAAATGGTACCGAAACCCCGTATTTACATATCTGCCATTGTGCAGGAGAATCCGGATAGGTGTTTGAGTGTTCGAACCGTAATGCGCAAGAAATGGTACTGAAACCCCGTATTTACATATCTGCCACTGTGCAGGAGAATCCGGATAGGTGTTCGAGTGTTCGAACTGTATTGCACAAGAAATGGTATGTAAACCCCGTATTTACATATCTGCCACTGTGCAGGAGAATCCGTATAGGTGTTCGAGTGTTCGAACCGTAATGCGCAAGAAATGGTATGGAAACCCCGTATTTACATATCTGCCACTGTGCAGGAGAATCCGTATAGGTGTCCGAGTGTTCGAACCGTAATGCGCAAGAAATGGTACGGAAACCCCGTATTTACATACCTGCCACTGTGCAGGAGAATCCGTATAGGTGTTCGAGTGTTCGAACCGTAATGCGCAAGAAATGGTACCGAAACCCCGTATTTACATATCTGCCACTGTGCAGGAGAATCCGGATAGGTGTTCGAGTGTTCGAACCGTAATGCGCAAGAAACGGTACCGAAACCCCGTATTTACATATCTGCCACTGTGCAGGAGAATCCGTATAGGTGTTCGAGTGTTCGAACCGTAATGCGCAAGAAATGGTACGGAAACCCCGTATTTAAATATCTGCCACTGTGCAGGAGAATTCGTATAGGTGTTCGAGTGTTCGAACCGTAATGCGCAAGAAATGGTACCGAAACCCCGTATTTACATATCTGCCACTGTGCAGGAGAATCCGCATAGGTGTTCGAGTGTTCGAACCGTAATGCGCAAGAAATGGTATGTAAACCCCGTATTTACATATCTGCCACTGTGCAGGAGAATCCGTATAGGTGTTCGAGTGTTCGAACCGTAATGCGCTAGAAATGGTGCCGAAACCCCGTATTTACATATCTGCCACTGTGCAGGAGAATCCGCATAGGTGTTCGAGTGTTCGAACCGTAATGCGCAAGAAATGGTATGTAAACCCCGTATTTACATATCTGCCACTGTGCAGGCGAATCCGTATAGGTGTTCGAGTGTTCGAACCGTAATGCGCAAGAAATGGAACGGAAACCCCGTATTTACATATCTGCCACTGTGCAGGAGAATCCGCATAGGTGTTCGAGTGTTCGAACCGTAATGCGCAAGAAATGGTATGTAAACCCCGTATTTACATATCTGCCACTGTGCAGGAGAATCCGCATAGGTGTTCGAGTGTTCGAACCGTAATGCGCAAGAAATGGTATGTAAACCCCGTATTTACATATCTGCCACTGTGCAGGAGAATCCGTATAGGTGTTCGAGTGTTCCAACCGTAATGCGCAAGAAATGGTACCGAAACCCCGTATTTACATATCTGCCACTGTGCAGGAGAATCCGTATAGGTGTTCGAGTGTTCGAACCGTAATGCGCAAGAAATGGTACCGAAACCCCGTATTTACATATCTGCCACTGTGCAGGAGAATCCGGATAGGTGTTCGAGTGTTCGAACCGTAATGCGCAAGAAACGGTACCGAAACCCTGTATTTACATATCTGCCACTGTGCAGGAGAATCCGTATAGGTGTTCGAGTGTTCGAACCGTAATGCGCAAGAAAAGGTACGGAAACCCCGTATTTACATATCTGCCACTGTGCAGGAGAATTCGTATAGGTGTTCGAGTGTTCGAACCGTAATGCGCAAGAAATAGTACCGAAACCCCGTATTTACATATCTGCCACTGTGCAGGAGAATCCGCATAGGTGTTCGAGTGTTCGAACCGTAATGCGCAAGAAATGGTATGTAAACCCCGTATTTACATATCTGCCACTGTGCAGGAGAATCCGTATAGGTGTTCGAGTGTTCGAACCGTAATGCGCAAGAAATGGTACCGAAACCCCGTATTTACATATCTGCCACTGTGCAGGAGAATCCGCATAGGTGTTCGAGTGTTCGAACCGTAATGCGCAAGAAATGGTATGTAAACCCCGTATTTACATATCTGCCACTGTGCAGGAGAATCCGTATAGGTGTTCGAGTGTTCGAACCGTAATGCGCTGGAAATGGTGCCGAAACCCCGTATTTACATATCTGCCACTGTGCAGGAGAATCCGCATAGGTGTTCGAGTGTTCGAACCGTAATGCGCAAGAAATGGTATGTAAACCCCGTATTTACATATCTGCCACTGTGCAGGCGAATCCGTATAGGTGTTCGAGTGTTCGAACCGTAATGCGCAAGAAATGGAACGGAAACCCCGTATTTACATATCTGCCACTGTGCAGGAGAATCCGCATAGGTGTTCGAGTGTTCGAACCGTAATGCGCAAGAAATGGTATGTAAACCCCGTATTTACATATCTGCCACTGTGCAGGAGAATCCGCATAGGTGTTCGAGTGTTCGAACCGTAATGCGCAAGAAATGGTATGTAAACCCCGTATTTACATATCTGCCACTGTGCAGGAGAATTCGTATAGGTGTTCGAGTGTTCCAACCGTAATGCGCAAGAAATGGTACCGAAACCCCGTATTTACATATCTGCCACTGTGCAGGAGAATCCGTATAGGTGTTCGAGTGTTCGAACCGTAATGCGCAAGAAATGGTACCGAAACCCCGTATTTACATATCTGCCACTGTGCAGGAGAATCCGGATAGGTGTTCGAGTGTTCGAACCGTAATGCGCAAGAAACGGTACCGAAACCCCGTATTTACATATCTGCCACTGTGCAGGAGAATCCGTATAGGTGTTCGAGTGTTCGAACCGTAATGCGCAAGAAATGGTACGGAAACCCCGTATTTACATATCTGCCACTGTGCAGGAGAATTCGTATAGGTGTTCGAGTGTTCGAACCGTAATGCGCAAGAAATGGTACCGAAACCCCGTATTTACATATCTGCCACTGTGCAGGAGAATCCGCATAGGTGTTCGAGTGTTCGAACCGTAATGCGCAAGAAATGGTATGTAAACCCCGTATTTACATATCTGCCACTGTGCAGAAGAATCCGTATAGGTGTTCGAGTGTTCGAACCGTAATGCGTAAGAAATGGTACGGAAACCCCGTATTTACATATCTGCCACTGTGCAGGAGAATCCGCATAGGTGTTCGAGTGTTCGAACCGTAATGCGCAAGAAATGGTATGTAAACCCCGTATTTACATATCTGCCACTGTGCAGGAGAATCCGCATAGGTGTTCGAGTGTTCGAACCGTAATGCGCAAGAAATGGTATGTAAACCCCGTATTTACATATCTGCCACTGTGCGGGAGAATCCATATAGTTGTCCGAGTGTTCCAACCGTAATGCGCAAGAAATGGTACCGAAATTCCGTATTTACATATCTGCCACTGTGCAGGAGAATCCGTATAGGTGTTCGAGTGTTCGAACCGTAATGCGCAAAAAATGGTACCGAAACCCCGTATTTGCATATCTGCCACTGTGCAGGAGAATCCGGATAAGTGTTTGAGTGTTCGAACCGTAATGCGCAAGAAATGGTACCGAAACCCCGTATTTACATATCTGCCACTGTGCAGGAGAATCCGGATAGGTGTTCGAGTGTTCGAACCGTATTGCACAAGAAATGGTATGTAAACCCCGTATTTACATATCTGCCACTGTGCAGGAGAATCCGTATAGGTGTTCGAGTGTTCGAACCGTAATGCGCAAGAAATGGTATGGAAACCCCGTATTTACATATCTGCCACTGTGCAGGAGAATCCGTATAGGTGTTCGAGTGTTCGAACCGTAATGCGCAAGAAATGGTACGGAAATCCCGTATTTACATATCTGCCACTGTGCAGGAGAATCCGTATAGGTGTTCGAGTGTTCGAACCGTAATGCGCTAGAAATGGTGCCGAAACCCCGTATTTACATATCTGCCACTGTGCAGGAGAATCCGCATAGGTGTTCGAGTGTTCGAACCGTAATGCGCAAGAAATGGTATGTAAACCCCGTATTTACATATCTGCCACTGTGCAGGAGAATCCGTATAGGTGTTCAAGTGTTCGAACCGTAATGCGCAAGAAATGGTACGGAAACCCCGTATTTACATATCTGCCACTGTGTAGGAGAATCCGCATAGGTGTTCGAGTGTTCGAACCGTAATGCGCAAGAAATGGTATGTAAACCCCGTATTTACATATTTGCCACTGTGCAGGAGAATCCGTATAGGTGTTCGAGTGTTCGAACCGTAATGCGCAAGAAATGGAACGGACACCCCGTATTTACATATCTGCCACTGTGCAGGAGAATCCGCATAGGTGTTCGAGTGTTCGAACCGTAATGCGCAAGAAATGGTATGTAAACCCCGTATTTACATATCTGCCACTGTGCAAGAGAATCCGCATAGGTGTTCGAGTGTTCGAACCGTAATGCGCAAGAAATGGTATGTAAAACCCGTATTTACATATCTGCCACTGTGCAGGAGAATCCATATAGTTGTCCGAGTGTTCCAACCGTAATGCGCAAAGAAATGGTACCGAAACCCCGTATTTACATATCTGCCACTGTGCAGCAGAATCCGTATAGGTGTTCGAGTGTTCGAACCGTAATGCGCAAGAAATGGTACCGAAACCCCGTATTTACATATCTGCCACTGTGCAGGAGAATCCGGATAGGTGTTCGAGTGTTCGAACCGTATTGCACAAGAAATGGTATGTAAACCCCGTATTTACATATCTGCCACTGTGTAGGAGAATCCGTATAGGTGTTCGAGTGTTCGAACCGTAATGCGCAAGAAATGGTATGGAAACCCCGTATTTACATATCTGCCACTGTGCAGGAGAATCCGTATAGGTGTTCGAGTGTTCGAACCGTAATGCGCAAGAAATGGTACGGAAACCCCGTATTTACATAACTGCCACTGTGCAGGAGAATCCGTATAGGTGTTCGAGTGTTCGAACCGTAATGCGCTAGAAATGGTGCCGAAACCCCGTATTTACATATCTGCCACTGTGCAGGAGAATCCGCATAGGTGTTCGAGTGTTCGAACCGTAATGCGCAAGAAATGGTATGTAAACCCCGTATTTACATATCTGCCACTGTGCAGGAGAATCCGTATAGGTGTTCGAGTGTTCGAACCGTAATGCGCAAGAAATGGTACGGAAACCCCGTATTTACATATCTGCCACTGTGCAGGAGAATCCGCATAGGTGTTCGAGTGTTCGAACCGTAATGCGCAAGAAATGGTATGTAAACCCCGTATTTACATATCTGCCACTGTGCAGGAGAATCCGCATAGGTGTTCGAGTGTTCGAACCGTAATGCGCAAGAAATGGTATGTAAACCCCGTATTTACATATCTGCCACTGTGCAGGAGAATCCGTATAGGTGTTCGAGTGTTCCAACCGTAATGCGCAAGAAATGGTACCGAAACCCCGTTTTTACATATCTGCCACTGTGCAGGAGAATCCGTATAGGTGTTCGAGTGTTTGAACCGTAATGCGCAAGAAATGGTACCGAAACCCCGTATTTACATATCTGCCACTGTGCAGGAGAATCCGGATAGGTGTTCGAGTGTTCGAACCGTAATGCGCAAGAAACGGTACCGAAACCCCGTATTTACATATCTGCCACTGTGCAGGAGAATCCGTATAGGTGTTCGAGTGTTCGAACCGTAATGCGCAAGAAAAGGTACGGAAACCCCGTATTTACATATCTGCCACTGTGCAGGACAATTCGTATAGGTGTTCGAGTGTTTGAACCGTAATGCGCAAGAAATGGTACCGAAACCCCGTATTTACATATCTGCCACTGTGCAGGAGAATCCGCATAGGTGTTCGAGTGTTCGAACCGTAATGCGCAAGAAATGGTATGTAAACCCCGTATTTACATATCTGCCACTGTGCAGGAGAATCCGTATAGGTGTTCGAGTGTTCGAACCGTAATGCGCAAGAAATGGTACGGAAACCCCGTATTTACATATCTGCCACTGTGCAGGAGAATCCGCATAGGTGTTCGAGTGTTCGAACCGTAATGCGCAAGAAATGGTATGTAAACCCCGTATTTACATATCTGCCACTGTGTAGGAGAATCCGCATAGGTGTTCGAGTGTTCGAACCGTAATGCGCAAGAAATGGTATGTAAACCCCGTATTTACATATCTGCCACTGTGCAGGAGAATCCGTATAGTTGTCCGAGTGTTCCAACCGTAATGCGCAAGAAATGGTACCGAAACCCCGTATTTACATATCTGCCACTGTGCAGGAGAATCCGTATAGGTGTTCGAGTGTTCGAACCGTAATGCGCAAGAAATGGTACCGAAACCCCGTATTTACATATCTGCCATTGTGCAGGAGAATCCGGATAGGTGTTTGAGTGTTCGAACCGTAATGCGCAAGAAATGGTACTGAAACCCCGTATTTACATATCTGCCACTGTGCAGGAGAATCCGGATAGGTGTTCGAGTGTTCGAACTGTATTGCACAAGAAATGGTATGTAAACCCCGTATTTACTTATCTGCCACTGTGCAGGAGAATCCGTATAGGTGTTCGAGTGTTCGAACCGTAATGCGCAAGAAATGGTATGGAAACCCCGTATTTACATATCTGCCACTGTGCAGGAGAATCCGTATAGGTGTTCGAGTGTTCGAACCGTAATGCGCAAGAAATGGTACGGAAACCCCGTATTTACATATCTGCCACTGTGCAGGAGAATCCGTATAGGTGTTCGAGTGTTCGAACCGTAATGCGCTAGAAATGGTGCCGAAACCCCGTATTTACATATCTGCCACTTTGCAGGAGAATCCGCATAGGTGTTCGAGTGTTCGAACCGTAATGCGCAAGAAATGGTATGTAAACCCCGTATTTACATATCTGCCACTGTGCAGGAGAATCCGTATAGGTGTTCGAGTGTTCGAACCGTAATGCGCAAGAAATGGAACGGAAACCCCGTATTTACATATCTGCCACTGTGCAGCAGAATCCGCATAGCTGTTCGAGTGTTCGAACCGTAATGCGCAAGAAATGGTATGTAAACCCCGTATTTACATATCTGCCACTGTGCAGGAGAATCCGCATAGGTGTTCGAGTGTTCGAACCGTAATGCGCAAGAAATGGTATGTAAACCCCGTATTTACATATCTGCCACTGTGCAGGAGAATTCGTATAGGTGTTCGAGTGTTCCAACCGTAATGCGCAAGAAATGGTACCGAAACCCCGTATTTACATATCTGCCACTGTGCAGGAGAATCCGTATAGGTGTTCGAGTGTTCGAACCGTAATGCGCAAGAAATGGTACCGAAACCCCGTATTTACATATCTGCCACTGTGCAGGAGAATCCGGATAGGTGTTCGAGTGTTCGAACCGTAATGCGCAAGAAACGGTATCGAAACCCCGTATTTACATATCTGCCACTGTGCAGGAGAATCCGTATAGGTGTTCGAGTGTTCGAACCGTAATGCGCAAAAAGTGGTACGGAAACCCCGTATTTACATATCTGCCACTGTGCAGGAGAATTCGTATAGGTGTTCGAGTGTTCGAACCGTAATGCGCAAGAAATGGTACCGAAACCCCGTATTTACATATCTGCCACTGTGCAGGAGAATCCGCATAGGTGTTCGAGTGTTCGAACCGTAATGCGCAAGAAATGGTATGTAAACCCCGTATTTACATATCTGCCAATGTGCAGGAGAATCCGTATAGGTGTTCGAGTGTTCGAACCGTAATGCGTAAGAAATGGTACGGAAACCCCGTATTTACATATCTGCCACTGTGCAGGAGAATCCGCATAGGTGTTCGAGTGTTCGAACCGTAATGCGCAAGAAATGGTATGTAAACCCCGTATTTACATATCTGCCACTGTGCAGGAGAATCCGCATAGGTGTTCGAGTGTTCGAACCGTAATGCGCAAGAAATGGTATGTAAACCCCGTATTTACATATCTGCCACTGTGCAGGAGAATCCATATAGTTGTCCGAGTGTTCCAACCGTAATGCGCAAGAAATGGTACCGAAACCCCGTATTTACATATCTGCCACTGTGCAGGAGAATCCGTATAGGTGTTCGAGTGTTCGAACCGTAATGCGCAAAAAATGGTACCGAAACCCCGTATTTACATATCTGCCACTGTGCAGGAGAATCCGGATAAGTGTTTGAGTGTTCGAACCGTAATGCGCAAGAAATGGTACCGAAACCCCGTATTTACATATCTGCCACTGTGCAGGAGAATCCGGATAGGTGTTCGAGTGTTCGAACCGTATTGCACAAGAAATGGTATGTAAACCCCGTATTTACATATCTGCCACTGTGCAGGAGAATCCGTATAGGTGTTCGAGTGTTCGAACCGTAATGCGCAAGAAATGGTATGGAAACCCCGTATTTACATATCTGCCACTGTGCAGGAGAATCCGTATAGGTGTTCGAGTGTTCGAACCGTAATGCGCAAGAAATGGTATGGAAACCCCGTATTTACATATCTGCCACTGTGCAGGAGAATCCGTATAGGTGTTCGAGTGTTCGAACCGTAATGCGCTAGAAATGGTGCCGAAACCCCGTATTTACATATCTGCCACTGTGCAGGAGAATCCGCATAGGTGTTCGAGTGTTCGAACCGTAATGCGCAAGAAATGGTATGTAAACCCCGTATTTACATATCTGCCACTGTGCAGGAGAATCCGTATAGGTGTTCGAGTGTTCGAACCGTAATGCGCAAGAAATGGTACGGAAACCCCGTATTTACATATCTGCCACTGTGTAGGAGAATCCGCATAGGTGTTCGAGTGTTCGAACCGTAATGCGCAAGAAATGGTCTGTAAACCCCGTATTTACATATCTGCCACTGTGCAGGAGAATCCGTATAGGTGTTCGAGTGTTCGAACCGTAATGCGCAAGAAATGGAACGGACACCCCGTATTTACATATCTGCCACTGTGCAGGAGAATCCGCATAGGTGTTCGAGTGTTCGAACCGTAATGCGCAAGAAATGGTATGTAAACCCCGTATTTACATATCTGCCACTGTACAGGAGAATCCGCATAGGTGTTCGAGTGTTCGAACCGTAATGCGCAAGAAATGGTATGTAAACCCCGTATTTACATATCTGCCACTGTGCAGGAGAATTCGTATAGGTGTTCGAGTGTTCCAACCGTAATGTGCAAGAAATGGTATCGAAACCCTGTATTTACATATCTGCCACTGTGCAGGAGAATCCGTATAGGTGTTCGAGTGTTCGAACCGTAATGCGCAAGAAATGGTACCGAAACCCCGTATTTACATATCTGCCACTGTGCAGGAGAATCCGGATAGGTGTTCGAGTGTTCGAACCGTAATGCGCAAGAAACGGTACCGAAACCCCGTATTTACATATCTGCCACTGTGCAGGAGAATCCGTATAGGTGTTCGAGTGTTCGAACCGTAATGCGCAAGAAATGGTACGGAAACCCCGTATTTACATATCTGCCACTGTGCAGGAGAATTCGTATAGGTGTTCGAGTGTTCGAACCGTAATGCGCAAGAAATGGTACCGAAACCCCGTATTTACATATCTGCCACTGTGCAGGAGAATCCGCATAGGTGTTCGAGTGTTCGAACCGTAATGCGCAAGAAATGGTATGTAAACCCCGTATTTACATATCTGCCACTGTGCAGGAGAATCCGTATAGGTGTTCGAGTGTTCGAACCGTAATGCGTAAGAAATGGTACGGAAACCCCGTATTTACATATCTGCCACTGTGCAGGAGAATCCGCATAGGTGTTCGAGTGTTCGAACCGTAAAGCGCAAGAAATGGTATGTAAACCCCGTATTTACATATCTGCCACTGTGCAGGAGAATCCGCATAGGTGTTCGAGTGTTCGAACCGTAATGCGCAAGAAATGGTATGTAAACCCCGTATTTACATATCTGCCACTGTGCAGGAGAATCCGTATAGGTGTTCGAGTGTTCCAACCGTAATGCGCAAGAAATGGTACCGAAACCCCGTATTTACATATCTGCCACTGTGCAGGAGAATCCGTATAGGTGTTCGAGTGTTCGAACCGTAATGCGCAAGAAATGGTACCGAAACCCCGTATTTACATATCTGCCACTGTGCAGGAGAATCCGTATAGGTGTTCGAGTGTTCGAACCGTAATGCGCAAGAAATGGTATGGAAACCCCGTATTTACATATCTGCCACTGTGCAGGAGAATCCGTATAGGTGTTCGAGTGTTCGAACCGTAATGCGCTAGAAATGGTGCCGAAACCCCGTATTTACATATCTGCCACTGTGCAGGAGAATCCGCATAGGTGTTCGAGTGTTCGAACCGTAATGCGCAAGAAATGGTATGTAAACCCCGTATTTACATATCTGCCACTGTGCAGGAGAATCCGTATAGGTGTTCGAGTGTTCGAACCGTAATGCGCAAGAAATGGTACGGAAACCCCGTATTTACATATCTGCCACTGTGTAGGAGAATCCGCATAGGTGTTCGAGTGTTCGAACCGTAATGCGCAAGAAATGGTCTGTAAACCCCGTATTTACATATCTGCCACTGTGCAGGAGAATCCGTATAGGTGTTCGAGTGTTCGAACCGTAATGCGCAAGAAATGGAACGGACACCCCGTATTTACATATCTGCCACTGTGCAGGAGAATCCGCATAGGTGTTCGAGTGTTCGAACCGTAATGCGCAAGAAATGGTATGTAAACCCCGTATTTACATATCTGCCACTGTACAGGAGAATCCGCATAGGTGTTCGAGTGTTCGAACCGTAATGCGCAAGAAATGGTATGTAAACCCCGTATTTACATATCTGCCACTGTGCAGGAGAATTCGTATAGGTGTTCGAGTGTTCCAACCGTAATGCGCAAGAAATGGTATCGAAACCCCGTATTTACATATCTGCCACTGTGCAGGAGAATCCGTATAGGTGTTCGAGTGTTCGAACCGTAATGCGCAAGAAATGGTACCGAAACCCCGTATTTACATATCTGCCACTGTGCAGGAGAATCCGGATAGGTGTTCGAGTGTTCGAACCGTAATGCGCAAGAAACGGTACCGAAACCCCGTATTTACATATCTGCCACTGTGCAGGAGAATCCGTATAGGTGTTCGAGTGTTCGAACCGTAATGCGCAAGAAATGGTACGGAAACCCCGTATTTACATATCTGCCACTGTGCAGGAGAATTCGTATAGGTGTTCGAGTGTTCGAACCGTAATGCGCAAGAAATGGTACCGAAACCCCGTATTTACATATCTGCCACTGTGCAGGAGAATCCGCATAGGTGTTCGAGTGTTCGAACCGTAATGCGCAAGAAATGGTATGTAAACCCCGTATTTACATATCTGCCACTGTGCAGGAGAATCCGTATAGGTGTTCGAGTGTTCGAACCGTAATGCGTAAGAAATGGTACGGAAACCCCGTATTTACATATCTGCCACTGTGCAGGAGAATCCGCATAGGTGTTCGAGTGTTCGAACCGTAAAGCGCAAGAAATGGTATGTAAACCCCGTATTTACATATCTGCCACTGTGCAGGAGAATCCGCATAGGTGTTCGAGTGTTCGAACCGTAATGCGCAAGAAATGGTATGTAAACCCCGTATTTACATATCTGCCACTGTGCAGGAGAATCCGTATAGGTGTTCGAGTGTTCCAACCGTAATGCGCAAGAAATGGTACCGAAACCCCGTATTTACATATCTGCCACTGTGCAGGAGAATCCGTATAGGTGTTCGAGTGTTCGAACCGTAATGCGCAAGAAATGGTACCGAAACCCCGTATTTACATATCTGCCACTGTGCAGGAGAATCCGGATAGGTGTTCGAGTGTTCGAACCATAATGCGCAAGAAACGGTACCGAAACCCCGTATTTACATATCTGCCACTGTGCAGGAGAATCCGTATAGGTGTTCGAGTGTTCGAACGGTAATGCGCAAGAAATGGTACCGAAACCCCGTATTTACATATCTGCCACTGTGCAGGAGAATTCGTATAGGTGTTCGAGTGTTCGAACCGTAATGCGCAAGAAATGGTACCGAAACCCCGTATTTACATATCTGCCACTGTGCAGGAGAATCCGCATAGGTGTTCGAGTGTTCGAACCGTAATGCGCAAGAAATGGTATGTAAACCCCGTATTTACATATCTGCCACTGTGCAAGAGAATCCGTATAGGTGTTCGAGTGTTCGAACCGTAATGCGTAAGAAATGGTACGGAAACCCCGTATTTACATATCTGCCACTGTGCAGGAGAATCCGCATAGGTGTTCGAGTGTTCGAACCGTAATGCGCAAGAAATGGTATGTAAACCCCGTATTTACATATCTGCCACTGTGCAGGAGAATCCGCATAGGTGTTCGAGTGTTCGAACCGTAATGCGCAAGAAATGGTATGTAAACCCCGTATTTACATATCTGCCACTGTGCAGGAGAATCCGTATAGTTGTCCGAGTGTTCCAACCGTAATGCGCAAGAAATGGTACCGAAACCCCGTATTTACATATCTGCCACTGTGCAGGAGAATCCGTATAGGTGTTCGAGTGTTCGAACCGTAATGCGCAAGAAATGGTACCGAAACCCCGTATTTACATATCTGCCACTGTGCAGGAGAATCCGGATAAGTGTTTGAGTGTTCGAACCGTAATGCGCAAGAAATGGTACCGAAACCCCGTATTTACATATCTGCCACTGTGCAGGAGAATCCGGATAGGTGTTCGAGTGTTCGAACCGTATTGCACAAGAAATGGTATGTAAACCCCGTATTTACATATCTGCCACTGTGCAGGAGAATCCGTATAGGTGTTCGAGTGTTCGAACCGTAATGCGCAAGAAATGGTATGGAAACCCCGTATTTACATATCTGCCGCTGTGCAGGAGAATCCGTATAGGTGTTCGAGTGTTCGAACCGTAATGCGCAAGAAATGGTACGGAAACCCCGTATTTACATATCTGCCACTGTGCAGGAGAATCCGTATAGGTGTTCGAGTGTTCGAACCGTAATGCGCTAGAAATGGTGCCGAAACCCCGTATTTACATATCTGCCACTGTGCAGGAGAATCCGCATAGGTGTTCGAGTGTTCGAACCGTAATGCGCAAGAAATGGTTTGTAAACCCCGTATTTACATATCTGCCACTGTGCAGGAGAATCCGTATAGGTGTTCGAGTGTTCGAACCGTAATGCGCAAGAAATGGTACGGAAACCCCGTATTTACATATCTGCCACTGTGCAGGAGAATCCGCATAGGTGTTCGAGTGTTCGAACCGTAATGCGCAAGAAATGGTACGGAAACCCCGTATTTACATATCTGCCACTGTGCAGGAGAATCCGTATAGGTGTTCGAGTGTTCGAACCGTAATGCGCAAGAAATGGTATGTAAACCCCGTATTTACATATCTGCCACTGTGCAGGAGAATCCGCATAGGTGTTCGAGTGTTCGAACCGTAATGCGCAAGAAATGGTATGTAAACCCCGTATTTACATATCTGCCACTGTGCAGGAGAATCCGTATAGGTGTTCGAGTGTTCCAACCGTAATGCGCAAGAAATGGTACCGAAACCCCGTATTTACATATCTGCCACTGTGTAGGAGAATCCGTATAGGTGTTCGAGTGTTCGAACCGTAATGCGCAAGAAACGGTACCGAAACCCCGTATTTACATATCTGCCACTGTGCAGGAGAATCCGTATAGGTGTTCGAGTGTTCGAACCGTAATGCGCAAGAAATGGTACGAAAACCCCGTATTTACATATCTGCCACTGTGCAGGAGAATTTGTATAGGTGTTCGAGTGTTCGAACCGTAACGCGCAAGAAATGGTACCGAAACCCCGTATTTACATATCTGCCACTGTGCAGGAGAATCCGCATAGGTGTTCGAGTGTTCGAACTGTAATGCGCAAGAAATGGTATGTAAACCCCGTATTTACATATCTGCCACTGTGCAGGAGAATCCGTATAGGTGTTCGAGTGTTCGAACCGTAATGCGTAAGAAATGGTACGGAAACCCCGTATTTACATATCTGCCACTGTGCAGGAGAATCCGCATAGGTGTTCGAGTGTTCGAACCGTAATGCGCAAGAAATGGTTTGGAAACCCCGTATTTACATATCTGCCACTGTGCAGGAGAATCCGCATTGGTGTTCGAGTGATCGAACCGTAATGCGCAAGAAATGGTATGTAAACCCCGTATTTACATATCTGCCACTGTGCAGGAGAATCCGCATAGGTGTTCGAGTGTTCGAACCGTAATGCGCAAGAAATGGTACGGAAACCCCGTATTTACATATCTGCCGCTGTGCAGGAGAATCCGTATTGGTGTTCGAGTGTTCGAGCCGTAATGCGCAAGAAATGGTTTGGAAACCCCGTATTTACATATCTGCCACTGTGCAGGAGAACCCGAATAGGTGTTCGAGTGTTCGAACCGTAATGCGCAAGAAATGGTATGGAAACCCCGTATTTACATATCTGCCACTGTGCAAGAGAATCCGCATAGGTGTTCGAGTGTTCGAACCGTAATGCGCAAGAAATGGTACGGAAACCCCGTATTTACATATCTGCCACTGTGCGGGAGAATCCGTATAGGTGTTCGAGTGTTCGAACCGTAATGCGCAAGCAATGGTGCCGAAACCCCGTATTTACATATCTGCCACTGTGCAGGAGAATCCGCATAGGTGTTCGAGTGTTCGAACCGTAATGCGCAAGAAATGGTATGTAAACCCCGTATTTACATATCTGCCACTGTGCAGGAGAATCCGTATAGGTGTTCGAGTGTTCGAACCGTAATGCGCAAGAAATGGTACGGAAACCCCGTATTTACATATCTGCCACTGTGCAGGAGAATCCGCATAGGTGTTCGAGTGTTCGAACCGTAATGCGCAAGAAATGGTATGTAAACCCCGTATTTACAAATCTGCCACTGTGCAGGAGAATCCGCATAGGTGTTCGAGTGTTCGAACCGTAATGCGCAAGAAATGGTATGTAAATCCCGTATTTACATATCTGCCACTGTGCAGGAGAATCCGTATATGTTTTCGGGTGTTCGAACCGTAATGCGCAAGAAATGGTACGGAAACCCCGTATTTACATATCTGCCGCTGTGCAGGAGAATCCGTATTGGTGTTCGAGTGTTCGAACCGTAATGCGCAACAAATGGTTTGGAAACCCCGTATTTACATATCTGCCACTGTGCAGGAGAACCCGAATAGGTGTTTGAGTGTTCGAACCGTAATGCGCAAGAAATGGTACCGAAACCCCGTATTTACATATCTGCCACTGTGCAGGAGAATCCGCATAGGTGTTCGAGTGTTCGAACCGTAATGCGCAAGAAATGGTACGGAAACCCCGTATTTACATATCTGCCACTGTGCGGGAGAATCCGTATAGGTGTTCGAGTGTTCGAACCGTAATGCGCAAGAAATGGTACCGAAACCCCGTATTTACATATCTGCCACTGTGCAGGAGAATCCGAATAGGTGTTCGAGTGTTAGAACCGTAATGCGCAAGAAATGGTATGGAAACCCCGTATTTACATATCTGCCACTGTGCAGGAGAATCCGTATAGGTGTTCGAGTGTTCCAACCGTAATGCGCAAGAAATGGTACCGAAACCCCGTATTTACATATCTGCCACTGTGCAGGAGAATCCGTATAGGTGTTCGAGTGTTCGAACCGTAATGCGCAAGAAATGGTGCCGAAACCCCGTATTTACATATCTGCCACTGTGCAGGAGAATCCGCATAGGTGTTCGAGTGTTCGAACCGTAATGCGCAAGAAACGGTACCGAAACCCCGTATTTACATATCTGCCACTGTGCAGGAGAATCCGTATAGGTGTTCGAGTGCTCGAACCGTAATGCGCAAGAAATGGTACGGAAACCCCGTATTTACATATCTGCCACTGTGCAGGAGAATCCGCATAGGTGTTCGAGTGTTCGAACCGTAATGAGCAAGAAATGGTATGTAAACCCCGTATTTACATATCTGCCACTGTGCAGGAGAATCCGTATATGTTTTCGGGTGTTCGAACCGTAATGCGCAAGAAATGGTATGTAAACCCCGTATTTACATATCTGCCACTGTGCAGGAGAATCCGTATAGGTGTTCGAGTGTTCGAGCCGTAATGCGCAAGAAATGGTTTGGAAACCCCATATTTACATATCTGCCACTGTGCAGGAGAATCCGAATAGGTGTTCGAGTGTTCGAACCGTAATGCGCAAGAAATGGTATGGAAACCCCGTATTTACATATCTGCCACTGTGCAGGAGAATCCGTATAAGTGTTCGAGTGTTCGAACCGTAATGCGCAAGAAATGGTATGTAAACCCCGTATTTACATATCTGCCACTGTGCAGGAGAATCCGTATAGTTGTCCGAGTGTTCCAACCGTAATGCGCAAGAAATGGTACCGAAACCCCGTATTTACATATCTGCCACTGTGCAGGAGAATCCGTATAGGTGTTCGAGTGTTCGAACCGTAATGCGCAAGAAATGGTACCGAAACCCCGTATTTACATATCTGCCACTGTGCAGGAGAATCCGGATAAGTGTTTGAGTGTTCGAACCGTAATGCGCAAGAAATGGTACCGAAACCCCGTATTTACATATCTGCCACTGTGCAGGAGAATCCGGATAGGTGTTCGAGTGTTCGAACCGTATTGCACAAGAAATGGTATGTAAACCCCGTATTTACATATCTGCCACTGTGCAGGAGAATCCGTATAGGTGTTCGAGTGTTCGAACCGTAATGCGCAAGAAATGGTATGGAAACCCCGTATTTACATATCTGCCACTGTGCAGGAGAATCCGTATAGGTGTTCGAGTGTTCGAACCGTAATGCGCAAGAAATGGTACGGAAACCCCGTATTTACATATCTGCCACTGTGCAGGAGAATCCGTATAGGTGTTCGAGTGTTCGAACCGTAATGCGCTAGAAATGGTGCCGAAACCCCGTATTTACATATCTGCCACTGTGCAGGAGAATCCGCATAGGTGTTCGAGTGTTCGAACCGTAATGCGCAAGAAATGGTTTGTAAACCCCGTATTTACATATCTGCCACTGTGCAGGAGAATCCGTATAGGTGTTCGAGTGTTCGAACCGTAATGCGCAAGAAATGGTACGGAAACCCCGTATTTACATATCTGCCACTGTGCAGGAGAATCCGCATAGGTGTTCGAGTGTTCGAACCGTAATGCGCAAGAAATGGTACGGAAACCCCGTATTTACATATCTGCCACTGTGCAGGAGAATCCGTATAGGTGTTCGAGTGTTCGAACCGTAATGCGCAAGAAATGGTATGTAAACCCCGTATTTACATATCTGCCACTGTGCAGGAGAATCCGCATAGGTGTTCGAGTGTTCGAACCGTAATGCGCAAGAAATGGTATGTAAACCCCGTATTTACATATCTGCCACTGTGCAGGAGAATCCGTATAGGTGTTCGAGTGTTCCAACCGTAATGCGCAAGAAATGGTACCGAAACCCCGTATTTACATATCTGCCACTGTGTAGGAGAATCCGTATAGGTGTTCGAGTGTTCGAACCGTAATGCGCAAGAAACGGTACCGAAACCCCGTATTTACATATCTGCCACTGTGCAGGAGAATCCGTATAGGTGTTCGAGTGTTCGAACCGTAATGCGCAAGAAATGGTACGAAAACCCCGTATTTACATATCTGCCACTGTGCAGGAGAATTTGTATAGGTGTTCGAGTGTTCGAACCGTAACGCGCAAGAAATGGTACCGAAACCCCGTATTTACCTATCTGCCACTGTGCAGGAGAATCCGCATAGGTGTTCGAGTGTTCGAACTGTAATGCGCAAGAAATGGTATGTAAACCCCGTATTTACATATCTGCCACTGTGCAGGAGAATCCGTATAGGTGTTCGAGTGTTCGAACCGTAATGCGTAAGAAATGGTACGGAAACCCCGTATTTACATATCTGCCACTGTGCAGGAGAATCCGCATAGGTGTTCGAGTGTTCGAACCGTAATGCGCAAGAAATGGTTTGGAAACCCCGTATTTACATATCTGCCACTGTGCAGGAGAATCCGCATAGGTGTTCGAGTGATCGAACCGTAATGCGCAAGAAATGGTATGTAAACCCCGTATTTACATATCTGCCACTGTGCAGGAGAATCCGCATAGGTGTTCGAGTGTTCGAACCGTAATGCGCAAGAAATGGTACGGAAACCCCGTATTTACATATCTGCCGCTGTGCAGGAGAATCCGTATTGGTGTTCGAGTGTTCGAGCCGTAATGCGCAAGAAATGGT
The DNA here is from genome assembly GCF_055761805.1 of Camellia sinensis. NCBI lineage: Eukaryota > Viridiplantae > Streptophyta > Magnoliopsida > Ericales > Theaceae > Camellia > Camellia sinensis. The sequence continues at coordinate 751,524 of NC_138971.1, forward strand.
TTGGAAACCCCGTATTTACATATCTGCCACTGTGCAGGAGAACCCGAATAGGTGTTCGAGTGTTCGAACCGTAATGCGCAAGAAATGGTATGGAAACCCCGTATTTACATATCTGCCACTGTGCAGGAGAATCCGCATAGGTGTTCGAGTGTTCGAACCGTAATGCGCAAGAAATGGTACGGAAACCCCGTATTTACATATCTGCCACTGTGCGGGAGAATCCGTATAGGTGTTCGAGTGTTCGAACCGTAATGCGCAAGCAATGGTGCCGAAACCCCGTATTTACATATCTGCCACTGTGCAGGAGAATCCGCATAGGTGTTCGAGTGTTCGAACCGTAATGCGCAAGAAATGGTATGTAAACCCCGTATTTACATATCTACCACTGTGCAGGAGAATCCGTATAGGTGTTCGAGTGTTCGAACCGTAATGCGCAAGAAATGGTACGGAAACCCCGTATTTACATATCTGCCACTGTGCAGGAGAATCCGCATAGGTGTTCGAGTGTTCGAACCGTAATGCGCAAGAAATGGTATGTAAACCCCGTATTTACATATCTGCCACTGTGCAGGAGAATCCGCATAGGTGTTCGAGTGTTCGAACCGTAATGCGCAAGAAATGGTATGTAAATCCCGTATTTACATATCTGCCACTGTGCAGGAGAATCCGTATCTGTTTTCGGGTGTTCGAACCGTAATGCGCAAGAAATGGTACGGAAACCCCGTATTTACATATCTGCCGCTGTGCAGGAGAATCCGTATTGGTGTTCGAGTGTTCGAACCGTAATGCGCAAGAAATGGTTTGGAAACCCCGTATTTACATATCTGCCACTGTGCAGGAGAACCCGAATAGGTGTTTGAGTGTTCGAACCGTAATGCGCAAGAAATGGTACCGAAACCCCGTATTTACATATCTGCCACTGTGCAGGAGAATCCGCATAGGTGTTCGAGTGTTCGAACCGTAATGCGCAAGAAATGGTACGGAAACCCCGTATTTACATATCTGCCGCTGTGCAGGAGAATCCGTATTGGTGTTCGAGTGTTCGAACCGTAATGCGCAAGAAATGGTTTGGAAACCCCGTATTTACATATCTGCCACTGTGCAGGAGAACCCGAATAGGTGTTTGAGTGTTCGAACCGTAATGCGCAAGAAATGGTACCGAAACCCCGTATTTACATATCTGCCACTGTGCAGGAGAATCCGCATAGGTGTTCGAGTGTTCGAACCGTAATGCGCAAGAAATGGTACGGAAACCCCGTATTTACATATCTGCCACTGTGCAGGAGAATCCGTATAGGTGTTCGAGTGTTCGAACCGTAATGCGCAAGAAATGGTACCGAAACCCCGTATTTACATATCTGCCACTGTGCAGGAGAATCCGAATAGGTGTTCGAGTGTTCGAACCGTAATGCGCAAGAAATGGTATGGAAACCCCGTATTTACATATCTGCCACTGTGCAGGAGAATCCGTATAGGTGTTCGAGTGTTCCAACCGTAATGCGCAAGAAATGGTACCGAAACCCCGTATTTACATATCTGCCACTGTGCAGGAGAATCCGTATAGGTGTTCGAGTGTTCGAACCGTAATGCGCAAGAAATGGTGCCGAAACCCCGTATTTACATATCTGCCACTGTGCAGGAGAATCCGCATAGGTGTTCGAGTGTTCGAACCGTAATGCGCAAGAAACGGTACCGAAACCCCGTATTTACATATCTGCCACTGTGCAGGAGAATTCGTACAGGTGTTCGAGTGCTCGAACCGTAATGCGCAAGAAATGGTACGGAAACCCCGTATTTACATATCTGCCACTGTGCAGGAGAATCCGCATAGGTGTTCGAGTGTTCGAACCGTAATGAGCAAGAAATGGTATGTAAACCCCGTATTTACATATCTGCCACTGTGCAGGAGAATCCGTATATGTTTTCGGGTGTTCGAACCGTAATGCGCAAGAAATGGTATGTAAACCCCGTATTTACATATCTGCCACTGTGCAGGAGAATCCGTATAGGTGTTCGAGTGTTCGAGCCGTAATGCGCAAGAAATGGTTTGGAAACCCCATATTTACATATCTGCCACTGTGCAGGAGAATCCGAATAGGTGTTCGAGTGTTCGAACCGTAATGCGCAAGAAATGGTATGGAAACCCCGTATTTACATATCTGCCACTGTGCAGGAGAATCCGTATAAGTGTTCGAGTGTTCGAACCGTAATGCGCAAGAAATGGTACGGAAACCCCGTATTTACATATCTGCCACTGTGCAGGAGAATCCGTATAGGTGTTCGAGTGTTCGAACCGTAATGCGCAAGAAATGGTGCCGAAACCCCGTATTTACATATCTGCCACTGTGCAGGAGAATCCGCATAGGTGTTCGAGTGTTCGAACCGTAATGCGCAAGAAATGGTATGTAAACCCCGTATTTACATATCTGCCACTGTGCAGGAGAATCCGTATAGGTGTTCGAGTGTTCGAACCGTAATGCGCAAGAAATGGTACGGAAACCCCGTATTTACATATCTGCCACTGTGCAGGAGAATCCGCATAGGTGTTCGAGTGTTCGAACCGTAATGCGCAAGAAATGGTATGTAAACCCCGTATTTACATATCTGCCACTGTGCAGGAGAATCCGCATAGGTGTTCGAGTGTTCGAACCGTAATGCGCAAGAAATGGTATGTAAACCCCGTATTTACATATCTGCCACTGTGCAGGAGAATCCGTATAGGTGTTCGAGTGTTCCAACCGTAATGCGCAAGAAATGGTACCGAAACCCCGTATTTACATATCTGCCACTGTGCAGGAGAATCCGTATAGGTGTTCGAGTGTTCGAACCGTAATGCGCAAGAAATGGTACCGAAACCCCGTATTTACATATCTGCCACTGTGCAGGAGAATCCGGATAGGTGTTCGAGTGTTCGAACCGTAATGCGCAAGAAACGGTACCGAAACCCCGTATTTACATATCTGCCACTGTGCAGGAGAATCCGCATAGGTGTTCGAGTGTTCGAACTGTAATGCGCAAGAAATGGTATGTAAACCCCGTATTTACATATCTGCCACTGTGCAGGAGAATCCGTATAGGTGTTCGAGTGTTCGAACCGTAATGCGTAAGAAATGGTACGGAAACCCCGTATTTACATATCTGCCACTGTGCAGGAGAATCCGCATAGGTGTTCGAGTGTTCGAACCGTAATGCGCAAGAAATGGTATGTAAACCCCGTATTTACATATCTGCCACTGTGCAGGAGAATCCGTATAGGTGTTCGAGTGTTCCAACCGTAATGCGCAAGAAATGGTACCGAAACCCCGTATTTACATATCTGCCACTGTGCAAGAGAATCCGTATAGGTGTTCGAGTGTTCGAACCGTAATGCGCAAGAAATGGTACCGAAACCCCGTATTTACATATCTGCCACTGTGCAGGAGAATCCGGATAGGTGTTCGAGTGTTCGAACCGTAATGCGCAAGAAACGGTACCGAAACCCCGTATTTACATATCTGCCACTGTGCAGGAGAATCCGCATAGGTGTTCGAGTGTTCGAACTGTAATGCGCAAGAAATGGTATGTAAACCCCGTATTTACATATCTGCCACTGTGCAGGAGAATCCGTATAGGTGTTCGAGTGTTCGAACCGTAATGCGTAAGAAATGGTACGGAAACCCCGTATTTACATATCTGCCACTGTCCAGGAGAATCCGCATAGGTGTTCGAGTGTTCGAACCGTAATGCGCAAGAAATGGTTTGGAAACCCCGTATTTACATATCTGCCACTGTGCAGGAGAATCCGCATAGGTGTTCGAGTGATCGAACCGTAATGCGCAAGAAATGGTATGTAAACCCCGTATTTACATATCTGCCACTGTGCAGGAGAATCCGTATAAGTGTTCGAGTGTTCGAACCGTAATGCGCAAGAAATGGTACGGAAACCCCGTATTTACATATCTGCCACTGTGCAGGAGAATCCGTATAGGTGTTCGAGTGTTCGAACCGTAATGCGCAAGAAATGGTGCCGAAACCCCGTATTTACATATCTGCCACTGTGCAGGAGAATCCGCATAGGTGTTCGAGTGTTCGAACCGTAATGCGCAAGAAATGGTATGTAAACCCCGTATTTACATATCTGCCACTGTGCAGGAGAATCCGTATAGGTGTTCGAGTGTTCGAACCGTAATGCGCAAGAAATGGTACGGAAACCCCGTATTTACATATCTGCCACTGTGCAGGAGAATCCGCATAGGTGTTCGAGTGTTCGAACCGTAATGCGCAAGAAATGGTATGTAAACCCCGTATTTACATATCTGCCACTGTGCAGGAGAATCCGTATAGGTGTTCGAGTGTTCCAACCGTAATGCGCAAGAAATGGTACCGAAACCCCGTATTTACATATCTGCCACTGTGCAGGAGAATCCGTATAGGTGTTCGAGTGTTCGAACCGTAATGCGCAAGAAACGGTACCGAAACCCCGTATTTACATATCTGCCACTGTGCAGGAGAATCCGTATAGGTGTTCGAGTGTTCGAACCGTAATGCGCAAGAAATGGTACGAAAACCCCGTATTTACATATCTGCCACTGTGCAGGAGAATTTGTATAGGTGTTCGAGTGTTCGAACCGTAACGCGCAAGAAATGGTACCGAAACCCCGTATTTACATATCTGCCACTGTGCAGGAGAATCCGCATAGGTGTTCGAGTGTTCCAACCGTAATGCGCAAGAAATGGTATGTAAACCCCGTATTTACATATCTGCCACTGTGCAGGAGAATCCGTATAGGTGTTCGAGTGTTCGAACCGTAATGCGTAAGAAATGGTACGGAAACCCCGTATTTACATATCTGCCACTGTGCAGGAGAATCCGCATAGGTGTTCGAGTGTTCGAACCGTAATGCGCAAGAAATGGTTTGGAAACCCCGTATTTACATATCTGCCACTGTGCAGGAGAATCCGCATAGGTGTTCGAGTGATCGAACCGTAATGCGCAAGAAATGGTATGTAAACCCCGTATTTACACATCTGCCACTGTGCAGGAGAATCCGCATAGGTGTTCGAGTGTTCGAACCGTAATGCGCAAGAAATGGTACGGAAACCCCGTATTTACATATCTGCCGCTGTGCAGGAGAATCCGTATTGGTGTTCGAGTGTTCGAGCCGTAATGCGCAAGAAATGGTTTGGAAACCCCGTATTTACATATCTGCCACTGTGCAGGAGAACCCGAATAGGTGTTCGAGTGTTCGAACCGTAATGCGCAAGAAATGGTATGGAAACCCCGTATTTACATATCTGCCACTGTGCAGGAGAATCCGCATAGGTGTTCGAGTGTTCGAACCGTAATGCGCAAGAAATGGTACGGAAACCCCGTATTTACATATCTGCCACTGTGCGGGAGAATCCGTATAGGTGTTCGAGTGTTCGAACCGTAATGCGCAAGCAATGGTGCCGAAACCCCGTATTTACATATCTGCCACTGTGCAGGAGAATCCGCATAGGTGTTCGAGTGTTCGAACCGTAATGCGCAAGAAATGGTATGTAAACCCCGTATTTACATATCTGCCACTGTGCAGGAGAATCCGTATAGGTGTTCGAGTGTTCGAACCGTAATGCGCAAGAAATGGTACGGAAACCCCGTATTTACATATCTGCCACTGTGCAGGAGAATCCGCATAGGTGTTCGAGTGTTCGAACCGTAATGCGCAAGAAATGGTATGTAAACCCCGTATTTACATATCTGCCACTGTGCAGGAGAATCCGCATAGGTGTTCGAGTGTTCGAACCGTAATGCGCAAGAAATGGTATGTAAATCCCGTATTTACATATCTGCCACTGTGCAGGAGAATCCGTATATGTTTTCGGGTGTTCGAACCGTAATGCGCAAGAAATGGTACGGAAACCCCGTATTTACATATCTGCCGCTGTGCAGGAGAATCCGTATTGGTGTTCGAGTGTTCGAACCGTAATGCGCAAGAAATGGTTTGGAAACCCCGTATTTACATATCTGCCACTGTGCAGGAGAACCCGAATAGGTGTTTGAGTGTTCGAACCGTAATGCGCAAGAAATGGTACCGAAACCCCGTATTTACATATCTGCCACTGTGCAGGAGAATCCGCATAGGTGTTCGAGTGTTCGAACCGTAATGCGCAAGAAATGGTACGGAAACCCCGTATTTACATATCTGCCACTGTGCGGGAGAATCCGTATAGGTGTTCGAGTGTTCGAACCGTAATGCGCAAGAAATGGTACCGAAACCCCGTATTTACATATCTGCCACTGGGCAGGAGAATCCGTATAGGTGTTCGAGTGCTCGAACCGTAATGCGCAAGAAATGGTACGGAAACCCCGTATTTACATATCTGCCACTGTGCAGGAGAATCCGCATAGGTGTTCGAGTGTTCGAACCGTAATGAGCAAGAAATGGTATGTAAACCCCGTATTTACATATCTGCCACTGTGCAGGAGAATCCGTATATGTTTTCGGGTGTTCGAACCGTAATGCGCAAGAAATGGTATGTAAACCCCGTATTTACATATCTGCCACTGTGCAGGAGAATCCGTATAGGTGTTCGAGTGTTCGAACCGTAATGCGCAAGAAATGGTACCGAAACCCCGTATTTACATATCTGCCACTGTGCAGGAGAATCCGAATAGGTGTTCGAGTGTTCGAACCGTAATGCGCAAGAAATGGTATGGAAACCCCGTATTTACATATCTGCCACTGTGCAGGAGAATCCGTATAGGTGTTCGAGTGTTCGAACCGTAATGCGCAAGAAACGGTACCGAAACCCCGTATTTACATATCTGCCACTGTGTAGGAGAATCCGTATAGGTGTTCGAGTGCTCGAACCGTAATGCGCAAGAAATGGTACGGAAACCCCGTATTTACATATCTGCCACTGTGCAGGAGAATCCGCATAGGTGTTCGAGTGTTCGAACCGTAATGAGCAAGAAATGGTATGTAAACCCCGTATTTACATATCTGCCACTGTGCAGGAGAATCCGTATATGTTTTCGGGTGTTCGAACCGTAATGCGCAAGAAATGGTATGTAAACCCCGTATTTACATATCTGCCACTGTGCAGGAGAATCCGTATAGGTGTTCGTGTGTTCGAGCCGTAATGCGCAAGAAATGGTTTGGAAACCCCATATTTACATATCTGCCACTGTGCAGGAGAATCCGAATAGGTGTTCGAGTGTTCGAACCGTAATGCGCAAGAAATGGTATGGAAACCCCGTATTTACATATCTGCCACTGTGCAGGAGAATCCGTATAAGTGTTCGAGTGTTCGAACCGTAATGCGCAAGAAATGGTACGGAAACCCCGTATTTACATATCTGCCACTGTGCAGGAGAATCCGTATAGGTGTTCGAGTGTTCGAACCGTAATGCGCAAGAAATGGTGCCGAAACCCCGTATTTACATATCTGCCACTGTGCAGGAGAATCCGCATAGGTGTTCGAGTGTTCGAACCGTAATGCGCAAGAAATGGTATGTAAACCCCGTATTTACATATCTGCCACTGTGCAGGAGAATCCGTATAGGTGTTCGAGTGTTCGAACCGTAATGCGCAAGAAATGGTACGGAAACCCCGTATTTACATATCTGCCACTGTGCAGGAGAATCCGCATAGGTGTTCGAGTGTTCGAACCGTAATGCGCAAGAAATGGTATGTAAACCCCGTATTTACATATCTGCCACTGTGCAGGAGAATCCGCATAGGTGTTCGAGTGTTCGAACCGTAATGCGCAAGAAATGGTATGTAAACCCCGTATTTACATATCTGCCACTGTGCAGGAGAATCCGTATAGGTGTTCGAGTGTTCCAACCGTAATGCGCAAGAAATGGTACCGAAACCCCGTATTTACATATCTGCCACTGTGCAGGAGAATCCGTATAGGTGTTCGAGTGTTCGAACCGTAATGCGCAAGAAATGGTACCGAAACCCCGTATTTACATATCTGCCACTGTGCAGGAGAATCCGGATAGGTGTTCGAGTGTTCGAACCGTAATGCGCAAGAAACGGTACCGAAACCCCGTATTTACATATCTGCCACTGTGCAGGAGAATCCGTATAGGTGTTCGAGTGTTCGAACCGTAATGCGCAAGAAATGGTACGGAAACCCCGTATTTACATATCTGCCACTGTGCAGGAGAATTCGTATAGGTGTTCGAGTGTTCGAACCGTAATGCGCAAGAAATGGTACCGAAACCCCGTATTTACATATCTGCCACTGTGCAGGAGAATCCGCATAGGTGTTCGAGTGTTCGAACCGTAATGCGCAAGAAATGGTATGTAAACCCCGTATTTACATATCTGTCACTGTGCAGGAGAATCCGCATAGGTGTTCGAGTGTTCGAACCGTAATGCGCAAGAAATGGTATGTAAACCCCGTATTTACATATCTGCCACTGTGCAGGAGAATCCGTATATGTTTTCGGGTGTTCGAACCGTAATGCGCAAGAAATGGTACGGAAACCCCGTATTTACATATCTGTCGCTGTGCAGGAGAATCCGTATTGGTGTTCGAGTGTTCGAGCCGTAATGCGCAAGAAATGGTTTGGAAACCCCGTATTTACATATCTGCCACTGTGCAGGAGAATCCGAATAGGTGTTCGAGTGTTCGAACCGTAATGCGCAAGAAATGGTATGGAAACCCCGTATTTACATATCTGCCACTGTGCAGGAGAATCCGTATAGGTGTTCGAGTGTTCGAACCGTAATGCGCAAGAAATGGTACGGAAACCCCGTATTTACATATCTGCCACTGTGCAGGAGAATCCGTATAGGTGTTCGAGTGTTCGAACCGTAATGCGCAAGAAATGGTGCCGAAACCCCGTATTTACATATCTGCCACTGTGCAGGAGAATCCGCATAGGTGTTCGAGTGTTCGAACCGTAATGCGCAAGAAATGGTATGTAAACCCCGTATTTACATATCTGCCACTGTGCAGGAGAATCCGTATAGGTGTTCGAGTGTTCGAACCGTAATGCGCAAGAAATGGTACAGAAACCCCGTATTTACATATCTGCCACTGTGCAGGAGAATCCGCATAGGTGTTCGAGTGTTCGAACCGTAAAGCGCAAGAAATGGTATGTAAACCCCGTATTTACATATCTGCCACTGTGCAGGAGAATCCGCATAGGTGTTCGAGTGTTCGAACCGTAATGCGCAAGAAATGGTATGGAAACCCCGTATTTACATATCTGCCACTGTGCAGGAGAATCCGTATAGGTGTTCGAGTGTTCCAACCGTAATGCGCAAGAAATGGTACCGAAACCCCGTATTTACATATCTGCCACTGTGCAGGAGAATCCGTATAGGTGTTCGAGTGTTCGAACCGTAATGCGCAAGAAATGGTGCCGAAACCCCGTATTTACATATCTGCCACTGTGCAGGAGAATCCGCATAGGTGTTCGAGTGTTCGAACCGTAATGCGCAAGAAACGGTACCGAAACCCCGTATTTACATATCTGCCACTGTGCAGGAGAATCCGTATAGGTGTTCGAGTGCTCGAACCGTAATGCGCAAGAAATGGTACGGAAACCCCGTATTTACATATCTGCCACTGTGCAGGAGAATCCGCATAGGTGTTCGAGTGTTCGAACCGTAATGCGCAAGAAATGGTATGTAAACCCCGTATTTACATATCTGCCACTGTGCAGGAGAATCCGTATATGTTTTCGGGTGTTCGAACCGTAATGCGCAAGAAATGGTATGTAAACCCCGTATTTACATATCTGCCACTGTGCAGGAGAATCCGTATAGGTGTTCGAGTGTTCGAGCCGTAATGCGCAAGAAATGGTTTGGAAACCCCATATTTACATATCTGCCACTGTGCAGGAGAATCCGAATAGGTGTTCGAGTGTTCGAACCGTAATGCGCAAGAAATGGTATGGAAACCCCGTATTTACATATCTGCCACTGTGCAGGAGAATCCGTATAAGTGTTCGAGTGTTCGAACCGTAATGCGCAAGAAATGGTACGGAAACCCCGTATTTACATATCTGCCACTGTGCAGGAGAATCCGTATAGGTGTTCGAGTGTTCGAACCGTAATGCGCAAGAAATGGTGCCGAAACCCCGTATTTACATATCTGCCACTGTGCAGGAGAATCCGCATAGGTGTTCGAGTGTTCGAACCGTAATGCGCAAGAAATGGTATGTAAACCCCGTATTTACATATCTGCCACTGTGCAGGAGAATCCGTATAGGTGTTCGAGTGTGTGAACCGTAATGCGCAAGAAATGGTACGGAAACCCCGTATTTACATATCTGCCACTGTGCAGGAGAATCCGCATAGGTGTTCGAGTGTTCGAACCGTAATGCGCAAGAAATGGTATGTAAACCCCGTATTTACATATCTGCCACTGTGCAGGAGAATCCGCATAGGTGTTCGAGTGTTCGAACCGTAATGCGCAAGAAATGGTATGTAAACCCCGTATTTACATATCTGCCACTGTGCAGGAGAATCCGTATAGGTGTTCGAGTGTTCCAACCGTAATGCGCAAGAAATGGTACCGAAACCCCGTATTTACATATCTGCCACTGTGCACGAGAATCCGTATAGGTGTTCGAGTGTTCGAACCGTAATGCGCAAGAAATGGTACCGAAACCCCGTATTTACATATCTGCCACTGTGCAGGAGAATCCGGATAGGTGTTCGAGTGTTCGAACCGTAATGCGCAAGAAACGGTACCGAAACCCCGTATTTACATATCTGCCACTGTGCAGGAGAATCCGTATAGGTGTTCGAGTGTTCGAACCGTAATGCGCAAGAAATGGTACGGAAACCCCGTATTTACATATCTGCCACTGTGCAGGAGAATTCGTATAGGTGTTCGAGTGTTCGAACCGTAATGCGCAAGAAATGGTACCGAAACCCCGTATTTACATATCTGCCACTGTGCAGGAGAATCCGCATAGGTGTTCGAGTGTTCGAACCGTAATGCGCAAGAAATGGTATGTAAACCCCGTATTTACATATCTGCCACTGTGCAGGAGAATCCGCATAGGTGTTCGAGTGTTCGAACCGTAATGCGCAAGAAATGGTATGTAAACCCCGTATTTACATATCTGCCACTGTGCAGGAGAATCCGTATATGTTTTCGGGTGTTCGAACCGTAATGCGCAAGAAATGGTACGGAAACCCCGTATTTACATATCTGCCGCTGTGCAGGAGAATCCGTATTGGTGTTCGAGTGTTCGAGCCGTAATGCGCAAGAAATGGTTTGGAAACCCCGTATTTACATATCTGCCACTGTGCAGGAGAATCCGAATAGGTGTTCGAGTGTTCGAACCGTAATGCGCAAGAAATGGTATGGAAACCCCGTATTTACATATCTGCCACTGTGCAGGAGAATCCGTATAGGTGTTCGAGTGTTCGAACCGTAATGCGCAAGAAATGGTACGGAAACCCCGTATTTACATATCTGCCACTGTGCAGGAGAATCCGTATAGGTGTTCGAGTGTTCGAACCGTAATGCGCAAGAAATGGTACGGAAACCCCGTATTTACATATCTGCCACTGTGCAGGAGAATCCGTATAGGTGTTCGAGTGTTCGAACCGTAATGCGCAAGAAATGGTGCCGAAACCCCGTATTTACATATCTGCCACTGTGCAGGAGAATCCGCATAGGTGTTCGAGTGTTCGAACCGTAATGCGCAAGAAATGGTATGTAAACCCCGTATTTACATATCTGCCACTGTGCAGGAGAATCCGTATAGGTGTTCGAGTGTTCGAACCGTAATGCGCAAGAAATGGTACGGAAACCCCGTATTTACATATCTGCCACTGTGCAGGAGAATCCGCATAGGTGTTCGAGTGTTCGAACCGTAAAGCGCAAGAAATGGTATGTAAACCCCGTATTTACATATCTGCCACTGTGCAGGAGAATCCGCATAGGTGTTCGAGTGTTCGAACCGTAATGCGCAAGAAATGGTATGGAAACCCCGTATTTACATATCTGCCACTGTGCAGGAGAATCCGTATAGGTGTTCGAGTGTTCCAACCGTAATGCGCAAGAAATGGTACCGAAACCCCGTATTTACATATCTGCCACTGTGCAGGAGAATCCGTATAGGTGTTCGAGTGTTCGAACCGTAATGCGCAAGAAATGGTGCCGAAACCCCGTATTTACATATCTGCCACTGTGCAGGAGAATCCGCATAGGTGTTCGAGTGTTCGAACCGTAATGCGCAAGAAACGGTACCGAAATCCCGTATTTACATATCTGCCACTGTGCAGGAGAATCCGTATAGGTGTTCGAGTGCTCGAACCGTAATGCGCAAGAAATGGTACGGAAACCCCGTATTTACATATCTGCCACTGTGCAGGAGAATCCGCATAGGTGTTCGAGTGTTCGAACCGTAATGCGCAAGAAATGGTATGTAAACCCCGTATTTACATATCTGCCACTGTGCAGGAGAATCCGTATATGTTTTCGGGTGTTCGAACCGTAATGCGGAAGAAATGGTATGTAAACCCCGTATTTACATATCTGCCACTGTGCAGGAGAATCCGTATAGGTGTTCGAGTGTTCGAGCCGTAATGCGCAAGAAATGGTTTGGAAACCCCATATTTACATATCTGCCACTGTGCAGGAGAATCCGAATAGGTGTTCGAGTGTTCGAACCGTAATGCGCAAGAAATGGTATGGAAACCCCGTATTTACATATCTGCCACTGTGCAGGAGAATCCGTATAAGTGTTCGAGTGTTCGAACCGTAATGCGCAAGAAATGGTACGGAAACCCCGTATTTACATATCTGCCACTGTGCAGGAGAATCCGTATAGGTGTTCGAGTGTTCGAACCGTAATGCGCAAGAAATGGTGCCGAAACCCCGTATTTACATATCTGCCACTGTGCAGGAGAATCCGCATAGGTGTTCGAGTGTTCGAACCGTAATGCGCAAGAAATGGTATGTAAACCCCGTATTTACATATCTGCCACTGTGCAGGAGAATCCGTATAGGTGTTCGAGTGTTCGAACCGTAATGCGCAAGAAATGGTACGGAAACCCCGTATTTACATATCTGCCACTGTGCAGGAGAATCCGCATAGGTGTTCGAGTGTTCGAACCGTAATGCGCAAGAAATGGTATGTAAACCCCGTATTTACATATCTGCCACTGTGCAGGAGAATCCGCATAGGTGTTCGAGTGTTCGAACCGTAATGCGCAAGAAATGGTATGTAAACCCCGTATTTACATATCTGCCACTGTGCAGGAGAATCCGTATAGGTGTTCGAGTGTTCCAACCGTAATGCGCAAGAAATGGTACCGAAACCCCGTATTTACATATCTGCCACTGTGCAGGAGAATCCGTATAGGTGTTCGAGTGTTCGAACCGTAATGCGCAAGAAATGGTACCGAAACCCCGTATTTACATATCTGCCACTGTGCAGGAGAATCTGGATAGGTGTTCGAGTGTTCGAACCGTAATGCGCAAGAAACGGTACCGAAACCCCGTATTTACATATCTGCCACTGTGCAGGAGAATCCGTATAGGTGTTCGAGTGTTCGAACCGTAATGCGCAAGAAATGGTACGGAAACCCCGTATTTACATATCTGCCACTGTGCAGGAGAATTCGTATAGGTGTTCGAGTGTTCGAACCGTAATGCGCAAGAAATGGTACCGAAACCCCGTATTTACATATCTGCCACTGTGCAGGAGAATCCGCATAGGTGTTCGAGTGTTCGAACCGTAATGCGCAAGAAATGGTATGTAAACCCCGTATTTACATATCTGCCACTGTGCAGGAGAATCCGCATAGGTGTTCGAGTGTTCGAACCGTAATGCGCAAGAAATGGTATGTAAACCCCGTATTTACATATCTGCCACTGTGCAGGAGAATCCGTATATGTTTTCGGGTGTTCGAACCGTAATGCGCAAGAAATGGTACGGAAACCCCGTATTTACATATCTGCCGCTGTGCAGGAGAATCCGTATTGGTGTTCGAGTGTTCGAGCCGTAATGCGCAAGAAATGGTTTGGAAACCCCGTATTTACATATCTGCCACTGTGCAGGAGAATCCGAATAGGTGTTCGAGTGTTCGAACCGTAATGCGCAAGAAATGGTGCCGAAACCCCGTATTTACATATCTGCCACTGTGCAGGAGAATCCGCATAGGTGTTCGAGTGTTCGAACCGTAATGCGCAAGAAATGGTATGTAAACCCCGTATTTACATATCTGCCACTGTGCAGGAGAATCCGTATAGGTGTTCGAGTGTTCGAACCGTAATGCGCAAGAAATGGTACGGAAACCCCGTATTTACATATCTGCCACTGTGCAGGAGAATCCGCATAGGTGTTCGAGTGTTCGAACCGTAATGCGCAAGAAATGGTATGTAAACCCCGTATTTACATATCTGCCACTGTGCAGGAGAATCCGCATAGGTGTTCGAGTGTTCGAACCGTAATGCGCAAGAAATGGTATGTAAACCCCGTATTTACATATCTGCCACTGTGCAGGAGAATCCGTATAGGTGTTCGAGTGTTCCAACCGTAATGCGCAAGAAATGGTACCGAAACCCCGTATTTACATATCTGCCACTGTGCAGGAGAATCCGTATAGGTGTTCGAGTGTTCGAACCGTAATGCGCAAGAAACGGTACCGAAACCCCGTATTTACATATCTGCCACTGTGCAGGAGAATCCGTATAGGTGTTCGAGTGTTCGAACCGTAATGCGCAAGAAATGGTACGGAAACCCCGTATTTACATATCTGCCACTGTGCAGGAGAATTCGTATAGGTGTTCGAGTGTTCGAACCGTAATGCGCAAGAAATGGTACCGAAACCCCGTATTTACATATCTGCCACTGTGCAGGAGAATCCGCATAGGTGTTCGAGTGTTCGAACCGTAATGCGCAAGAAATGGTATGTAAACCCCGTATTTACATATCTGCCACTGTGCAGGAGAATCCGCATAGGTGTTCGAGTGTTCGAACCGTAATGCGCAAGAAATGGTATGTAAACCCCGTATTTACATATCTGCCACTGTGCAGGAGAATCCGTATATGTTTTCGGGTGTTCGAACCGTAATGCGCAAGAAATGGTACGGAAACCCCGTATTTACATATCTGCCGCTGTGCAGGAGAATCCGTATTGGTGTTCGAGTGTTCGAGCCGTAATGCGCAAGAAATGGTTTGGAAACCCCGTATTTACATATCTGCCACTGTGCAGGAGAATCCGAATAGGTGTTCGAGTGTTCGAACCGTAATGCGCAAGAAATGGTATGGAAACCCCGTATTTACATATCTGCCACTGTGCAGGAGAATCCGTATAGGTGTTCGAGTGTTCCAACCGTAATGCGCAAGAAATGGTACGGAAACCCCGTATTTACATATCTGCCACTGTGCAGGAGAATCCGTATAGGTGTTCGAGTGTTCGAACCGTAATGCGCAAGAAATGGTGCCGAAACCCCGTATTTACATATCTGCCACTGTGCAGGAGAATCCGCATAGGTGTTCGAGTGTTCGAACCGTAATGCGCAAGAAATGGTATGTAAACCCCGTATTTACATATCTGCCACTGTGCAGGAGAATCCGTATAGGTGTTCGAGTGTTCGAACCGTAATGCGCAAGAAATGGTACGGAAACCCCGTATTTACATATCTGCCACTGTGCAGGAGAATCCGCATAGGTGTTCGAGTGTTCGAACCGTAAAGCGCAAGAAATGGTATGTAAACCCCGTATTTACATATCTGCCACTGTGCAGGAGAATCCGCATAGGTGTTCGAGTGTTCGAACCGTAATGCGCAAGAAATGGTATGGAAACCCCGTATTTACATATCTGCCACTGTGCAGGAGAATCCGTATAGGTGTTCGAGTGTTCCAACCGTAATGCGCAAGAAATGGTACCGAAACCCCGTATTTACATATCTGCCACTGTGCAGGAGAATCCGTATAGGTGTTCGAGTGTTCGAACCGTAATGCGCAAGAAATGGTGCCGAAACCCCGTATTTACATATCTGCCACTGTGCAGGAGAATCCGCATAGGTGTTCGAGTGTTCGAACCGTAATGCGCAAGAAACGGTACCGAAACCCCGTATTTACATATCTGCCACTGTGCAGGAGAATCCGTATAGGTGTTCGAGTGCTCGAACCGTAATGCGCAAGAAATGGTACGGAAACCCCGTATTTACATATCTGCCACTGTGCAGGAGAATCCGCATAGGTGTTCGAGTGTTCGAACCGTAATGCGCAAGAAATGGTATGTAAACCCCGTATTTACATATCTGCCACTGTGCAGGAGAATCCGTATATGTTTTCGGGTGTTCGAACCGTAATGCGCTAGAAATGGTATGTAAACCCCGTATTTACATATCTGCCACTGTGCAGGAGAATCCGTATAGGTGTTCGAGTGTTCGAGCCGTAATGCGCAAGAAATGGTTTGGAAACCCCATATTTACATATCTGCCACTGTGCAGGAGAATCCGAATAGGTGTTCGAGTGTTCGAACCGTAATGCGCAAGAAATGGTATGGAAACCCCGTATTTACATATCTGCCACTGTGCAGGAGAATCCGTATAAGTGTTCGAGTGTTCGAACCGTAATGCGCAAGAAATGGTACGGAAACCCCGTATTTACATATCTGCCACTGTGCAGGAGAATCCGTATAGGTGTTCGAGTGTTCGAACCGTAATGCGCAAGAAATGGTGCCGAAACCCCGTATTTACATATCTGCCACTGTGCAGGAGAATCCGCATAGGTGTTCGAGTGTTCGAACCGTAATGCGCAAGAAATGGTATGTAAACCCCGTATTTACATATCTGCCACTGTGCAGGAGAATCCGTATAGGTGTTCGAGTGTTCGAACCGTAATGCGCAAGAAATGGTACGGAAACCCCGTATTTACATATCTGCCACTGTGCAGGAGAATCCGCATAGGTGTTCGAGTGTTCGAACCGTAATGCGCAAGAAATGGTATGTAAACCCCGTATTTACATATCTGCCACTGTGCAGGAGAATCCGCATAGGTGTTCGAGTGTTCGAACCGTAATGCGCAAGAAATGGTATGTAAACCCCGTATTTACATATCTGCCACTGTGCAGGAGAATCCGTATAGGTGTTCGAGTGTTCCAACCGTAATGCGCAAGAAATGGTACCGAAACCCCGTATTTACATATCTGCCACTGTGCAGGAGAATCCGTATAGGTGTTCGAGTGTTCGAACCGTAATGCGCAAGAAATGGTACCGAAACCCCGTATTTACATATCTGCCACTATGCAGGAGAATCCGGATAGGTGTTCGAGTGTTCGAACCGTAATGCGCAAGAAACGGTACCGAAACCCCGTATTTACATATCTGCCACTGTGCAGGAGAATCCGTATAGGTGTTCGAGTGTTCGAACCGTAATGCGCAAGAAATGGTACGGAAACCCCGTATTTACATATCTGCCACTGTGCAGGAGAATTCGTATAGGTGTTCGAGTGTTCGAACCGTAATGCGCAAGAAATGGTACCGAAACCCCGTATTTACATATCTGCCACTGTGCAGGAGAATCCGCATAGGTGTTCGAGTGTTCGAACCGTAATGCGCAAGAAATGGTATGTAAACCCCGTATTTACATATCTGCCACTGTGCAGGAGAATCCGCATAGGTGTTCGAGTGTTCGAACCGTAATGCGCAAGAAATGGTATGTATACCCCGTATTTACATATCTGCCACTGTGCAGGAGAATCCGTATATGTTTTCGGGTGTTCGAACCGTAATGCGCAAGAAATGGTACGGAAACCCCGTATTTACATATCTGCCGCTGTGCAGGAGAATCCATATTGGTGTTCGAGTGTTCGAGCCGTAATGCGCAAGAAATGGTTTGGAAACCCCGTATTTACATATCTGCCACTGTGCAGGAGAATCCGAATAGGTGTTCGAGTGTTCGAACCGTAATGCGCAAGAAATGGTATGGAAACCCCGTATTTACATATCTGCCACTGTGCAGGAGAATCCGTATAGGTGTTCGAGTGTTCGAACCGTAATGCGCAAGAAATGGTACGGAAACCCCGTATTTACATATCTGCCACTGTGCAGGAGAATCCGTATAGGTGTTCGAGTGTTCGAACCGTAATGCGCAAGAAATGGTGCCGAAACCCCGTATTTACATATCTGCCACTGTGCAGGAGAATCCGCATAGGTGTTCGAGTGTTCGAACCGTAATGCGCAAGAAATGGTATGTAAACCCCGTATTTACATATCTGCCACTGTGCAGGAGAATCCGTATAGGTGTTCGAGTGTTCGAACCGTAATGCGCAAGAAATGGTACGGAAACCCCGTATTTACATATCTGCCACTGTGCAGGAGAATCCGCATAGGTGTTCGAGTGTTCGAACCGTAAAGCGCAAGAAATGGTATGTAAACCCCGTATTTACATATCTGCCACTGTGCAGGAGAATCCGCATAGGTGTTCGAGTGTTCGAACCGTAATGCGCAAGAAATGGTATGTAAACCCCGTATTTACATATCTGCCACTGTGCAGGAGAATCCGTATAGGTGTTCGAGTGTTCCAACCGTAATGCGCAAGAAATGGTACCGAAACCCCGTATTTACATATCTGCCACTGTGCGGGAGAATCCGTATAGGTGTTCGAGTGTTCGAACCGTAATGCGCAAGAATTGGTACCGAAACCCCGTATTTACATATCTGCCACTGTGCAGGAGAATCCGGATAGGTGTTCGAGTGTTCGAACCGTAATGCGCAAGAAACGGTACCGAAATCCCGTATTTACATATCTTCCACTGTGCAGGAGAATCCGTATAGGTGTTCGAGTGTTCGAACCGTAATGCGCAAGAAATGGTACGGAAACCCCGTATTTACATATCTGCCACTGTGCAGGAGAATTCGTATAGGTGTTCGAGTGTTCGAACCGTAATGCGCAAGAAATGGTACCGAAACCCCGTATTTACATATCTGCCACTGTGCAGGAGAATCCGCATAGGTGTTCGAGTGTTCGAACCGTAATGCGCAAGAAATGGTATGTAAACCCCGTATTTACATATCTGCCACTGTGCAGGAGAATCCGCATAGGTGTTCGAGTGTTCGAACCGTAATGCGCAAGAAATGGTATGTAAACCCCGTATTTACATATCTGCCACTGTGCAGGAGAATCCGTATATGTTTTCGGGTGTTCGAACCGTAATGCGCAAGAAATGGTACGGAAACCCCGTATTTACATATCTGCCGCTGTGCAGGAGAATCCGTATTGGTGTTCGAGTGTTCGAGCCGTAATGCGCAAGAAATGGTTTGGAAACCCCGTATTTACATATCTGCCACTGTGCAGGAGAATCCGAATAGGTGTTCGAGTGTTCGAACCGTAATGCGCAAGAAATGGTATGAAAACCCCGTATTTACATATCTGCCAATGTGCAGGAGAATCCGTATAGGTGTTCGAGTGTTCGAACCGTAATGCGCAAGAAATGGTACGGAAACCCCGTATTTACATATCTGCCACTGTGCAGGAGAATCCGTATAGGTGTTCGAGTGTTCGAACGGTAATGCGCAAGAAATGGTGCTGAAACCCCGTATTTACATATCTGCCACTGTGCAGGAGAATCCGCATAGGTGTTCGAGTGTTCGAACCGTAATGCGCAAGAAATGGTATGTAAACCCCGTATTTACATATCTGCCACTGTGCAGGAGAATCCGTATAGGTGTTCGAGTGTTCGAACCGTAATGCGCAAGAAATGGTACGGAAACCCCGTATTTACATATCTGCCACTGTGCAGGAGAATCCGCATAGGTGTTCGAGTGTTCGAACCGTAATGCGCAAGAAATGGTATGTAAACCCCGTATTTACATATCTGCCACTGTGCAGGAGAATCCGCATAGGTGTTCGAGTGTTCGAACCGTAATGCGCAAGAAATGGTATGTAAACCCCGTATTTACATATCTGCCACTGTGCAGGAGAATCCGTATAGGTGTCCGAGTGTTCCAACCGTAATGCGCAAGAAATGGTACCGTAACCCCGTATTTACATATCTGCCACTGTGCAGGAGAATCCGTATAGGTGTTCGAGTGTTCGAACCGTAATGCGCAAGAAATGGTACCGAAACCCCGTATTTACATATCTGCCACTGTGCAGGAGAATCCGGATAGGTGTTTGAGTGTTCGAACCGTAATGCGCAAGAAATGGTACCGAAACCCCGTATTTACATATCTGCCACTGTGCAGGAGAATCCGCATAGGTGTTCGAGTGTTCGAACCGTATTGCACAAGAAATGGTATGTAAACCCCGTATTTACATATCTGCCACTGTGCAGGAGAATCCGTATAGGTGTTCCAGTGTTCGAACCGTAATGCGCAAGAAATGGTATGGAAACCCCGTATTTACATATCTGCCACTGTGCAGGAGAATCCGTATAGGTGTTCGAGTGTTCGAACCGTAATGCGCAAGAAATGGTACGGAAACCCCGTATTTACATATCTGCCACTGTGCAGGAGAATCCGTATAGGTGTTCGAGTGTTCGAACCGTAATGCGCAAGAAATGGTGCCGAAACCCCGTATTTACATATCTGCCACTGTGCAGGAGAATCCGCATAGGTGTTCGAGTGTTCGAACCGTAATGCGCAAGAAATGGTATGTAAACCCCGTATTTACATATCTGCCACTGTGCAGGAGAATCCGTATAGGTGTTCGAGTGTTCGAACCGTAATGCGCAAGAAATGGTACGGAAACCCCGTATTTACATATCTGCCACTGTGCAGGAGAATCCGTATAGGTGTTCGAGTGTTCGAACCGTAATGCGCAAGAAATGGTACGGAAACCCCGTATTTACATATCTGCCACTGTGCAGGAGAATCCGCATAGGTGTTCGAGTGTTCGAACCGTAATGCGCAAGAAATGGTATGTAAACCCCGTATTTACATATCTGCCACTGTGCAGGAGAATCCGCATAGGTGTTCGAGTGTTCGAACCGTAATGCGCAAGAAATGGTATGTAAACCCCGTATTTACATATCTGCCACTGTGCAGGAGAATCCGTATAGGTGTCCGAGTGTTCCAACCGTAATGCGCAAGAAATGGTACCGTAACCCCGTATTTACATATCTGCCACTGTGCAGGAGAATCCGTATAGGTGTTCGAGTGTTCGAACCGTAATGCGCAAGAAATGGTACCGAAACCCCGTATTTACATATCTGCCACTGTGCAGGAGAATCCGGATAGGTGTTTGAGTGTTCGAACCGTAATGCGCAAGAAATGGTACCGAAACCCCGTATTTACATATCTGCCACTGTGCAGGAGAATCCGCATAGGTGTTCGAGTGTTCGAACCGTATTGCACAAGAAATGGTATGTAAACCCCGTATTTACATATCTGCCACTGTGCAGGAGAATCCGTATAGGTGTTCCAGTGTTCGAACCGTAATGCGCAAGAAATGGTATGGAAACCCCGTATTTACATATCTGCCACTGTGCAGGAGAATCCGTATAGGTGTTCGAGTGTTCGAACCGTAATGCGCAAGAAATGGTACGGAAACCCCGTATTTACATATCTGCCACTGTGCAGGAGAATCCGTATAGGTGTTCGAGTGTTCGAACCGTAATGCGCAAGAAATGGTGCCGAAACCCCGTATTTACATATCTGCCACTGTGCAGGAGAATCCGCATAGGTGTTCGAGTGTTCGAACCGTAATGCGCAAGAAATGGTATGTAAACCCCGTATTTACATATCTGCCACTGTGCAGGAGAATCCGTATAGGTGTTCGAGTGTTCGAACCGTAATGCGCAAGAAATGGTACGGAAACCCCGTATTTACATATCTGCCACTGTGCAGGAGAATCCTGATAGGTGTTCGAGTGTTCGAACCGTAATGCGCAAGAAATGGTATGTAAACCCCGTATTTACATATCTGCCACTGTGCAGGAGAATCCGTATAGGTGTTCGAGTGTTCGAACCGTAATGCGCAAGAAATGGTACGGAAACCCCGTATTTACATATCTGCCACTGTGCAGGAGAATCCGTATAGGTGTTCGAGTGTTCGAACCGTAATGCGCAAGAAATGGTACCGAAACCCCGTATTTACATATCTGCCACTGTGCAGGAGAATCCGGATAGGTGTTTGAGTGTTCGAACCGTAATGCGCAAGAAATGGTACCGAAACCCCGTATTTACATATCTGCCACTGTGCAGGAGAATCCGGATAGGTGTTTGAGTGTTCGAACCGTAATGCGCAAGAAATGGTACCGAAACCCCGTATTTACATATCTGCCACTGTGCAGGAGAATCCGCATAGGTGTTCGAGTGTTCGAACCGTATTGCACATGAAATGTATGTAAACCCCGTATTTACATATCTGCCACTGTGCAGGAGAATCCGTATAGGTGTTCGAGTGTTCGAACCGTAATGCGCAAGAAATGGTAAGGAAACCCCGTATTTACATATCTGCCACTGTGCAGGAGAATCCGTATAGGTGTTCGAGTGTTCGAACCGTAATGCGCAAGAAATGGTACGGAAACCCCGTATTTACATATCTGCCACTGTGTAGGAGAATCCATATAGGTGTTCGAGTGTTCGAACCGTAATGCGCAAGAAATGGTGCCGAAACCCCGTATTTACATATCTGCCACTGTGCAGGAGAATCCGCATAGGTGTTCGAGTGTTCGAACCGTAATGCGCAAGAAATGGTATGTAAACCCCGTATTTACATATCTGCCACTGTGCAGGAGAATCCGTATAGGTGTTCGAGTGTTCGAACCGTAATGCGCAAGAAATGGTACGGAAACCCCGTATTTACATATCTGCCACTGTGCAGGAGAATCCGTATAGGTGTTCGAGTGTTCGAACCGTAATGCGCAAGAAATGGTACCGAAACCCCGTATTTACATATCTGCCACTGTGCAGGGGAATCCGCATTGGTGTTCGAGTGTTCGAACCGTAATGCGCAAGAAATGGTACGTAAACCCCGTATTTACATATCTGCCACTGTGCAGGAGAATCCGTATAGGTGTTCGAGTGTTCGAACCGTAATGCGCAAGAAATGGTACGGAAACCCCGTATTTACATATCTGCCACTGTGCAGGAGAATCCGTATAGGTGTTCGAGTGTTCGAACCGTAATGCGCAAGAAATGCTACCGAAACACCGTATTTACATATCTGCCACTGT
Source organism: Camellia sinensis (assembly GCF_055761805.1). Classification (NCBI taxonomy): domain Eukaryota; kingdom Viridiplantae; phylum Streptophyta; class Magnoliopsida; order Ericales; family Theaceae; genus Camellia; species Camellia sinensis. The sequence goes on from NC_138971.1 coordinate 774,607, forward strand.
GCAGGAGTATCCGGATAGGTGTTTGAGTGTTCGAACCGTAATGCGCAAGAAATGGTACCGAAACCCCGTATTTACATATCTGCCACTGTGCAGGAGAATCCGGATAGGTGTTTGAGTGTTCGAACCGTAATGCGCAAGAAATGGTACCGAAACCCCGTATTTACATATCTGCCACTGTGCAGGAGAATCCGCATAGGTGTTCGAGTGTTCGAACCGTATTGCACAAGAAATGTATGTAAACCCCGTATTTACATATCTGCCACTGTGCAGGAGAATCCGTATAGGTGTTCGAGTGTTCGAACCGTAATGCGCAAGAAATGGTATGGAAACCCCGTATTTACATATCTGCCACTGTGCAGGAGAATCCGTATAGGTGTTTGAGTGTTCGAACCGTAATGCGCAAGAAATGGTACCGAAACCCCGTATTTACATATCTGCCACTGTGCAGGAGAATCCGCATAGGTGTTCGAGTGTTCGAACCGTAATGCGCAAGAAATGGTATGTAAACCCCGTATTTACATATCTGCCACTGTGCAGGAGAATCCGTATAGGTGTTCGAGTGTTCGAACCGTAATGCGCAAGAAATGGTATGGAAACCCCGTATTTACATATCTGCCACTGTGCAGGAGAATCCGTATAGGTGTTCGAGTGTTCGAACCGTAATGCGCAAGAAATGGTACGGAAACCCCGTATTTACATATCTGCCACTGTGCAGGAGAATCCGTATAGGTGTTCGAGTGTTCGAACCGTAATGCGCAAGAAATGGTGCCGAAACCCCGTATTTACATATCTGCCACTGTGCAGGAGAATCCGCATAGGTGTTCGAGTGTTCGAACCGTAATGCGCAAGAAATGGTATGTAAACCCCGTATTTACATATCTGCCACTGTGCAGGAGAATCCGTATAGGTGTTCGAGTGTTCGAACCGTAATGCGCAAGAAATGGTACGGAAACCCCGTATTTACATATCTGCCACTGTGCAGGAGAATCCGTATAGGTGTTCGAGTGTTCGAACCGTAATGCGCAAGAAATGGTACCGAAACCCCGTATTTACATATCTGCCACTGTGCAGGGGAATCCGCATTGGTGTTCGAGTGTTCGAACCGTAATGCGCAAGAAATGGTATGTAAACCCCGTATTTACATATCTGCCACTGTGCAGGAGAATCCGTATAGGTGTTCGAGTGTTCGAACCGTAATGCGCAAGAAATGGTACGGAAACCCCGTATTTACATATCTGCCACTGTGCAGGAGAATCCGTATAGGTGTTCGAGTGTTCGAACCGTAATGCGCAAGAAATTCTACCGAAACACCGTATTTACATATCTGCCACTGTGCAGGAGTATCCGGATAGGTGTTTGAGTGTTCGAACCGTAATGCGCAAGAAATGGTACCGAAACCCCGTATTTACATATCTGCCACTGTGCAGGAGAATCCGGATAGGTGTTTGAGTGTTCGAACCGTAATGCGCAAGAAATGGTACCGAAACCCCGTATTTACATATCTGCCACTGTGCAGGAGAATCCGCATAGGTGTTCGAGTGTTCGAACCGTATTGCACAAGAAATGTATGTAAACCCCGTATTTACATATCTGCCACTGTGCAGGAGAATCCGTATAGGTGTTCGAGTGTTCGAACCGTAATGCGCAAGAAATGGTATGGAAACCCCGTATTTACATATCTGCCACTGTGCAGGAGAATCCGTATAGGTGTTTGAGTGTTCGAACCGTAATGCGCAAGAAATGGTACCGAAACCCCGTATTTACATATCTGCCACTGTGCAGGAGAATCCGCATAGGTGTTCGAGTGTTCGAACCGTATTGCACAAGAAATGGTATGTAAACCCCGTATTTACATATCTGCCACTGTGCAGGAGAATCCGTATAGGTGTTCCAGTGTTCGAACCGTAATGCGCAAGAAATGGTATGGAAACCCCGTATTTACATATCTGCCACTGTGCAGGAGAATCCGTATAGGTGTTCGAGTGTTCGAACCGTAATGCGCAAGAAATGGTACGTAAACCCCGTATTTACATATCTGCCACTGTGCAGGAGAATCCGTATAGGTGTTCGAGTGTTCGAACCGTAATGCGCAAGAAATGGTGCCGAAACCCCGTATTTACATATCTGCCACTGTGCAGGAGAATCCGCATAGGTGTTCGAGTGTTCGAACCGTAATGCGCAAGAAATGGTATGTAAACCCCGTATTTACATATCTGCCACTGTGCAGGAGAATCCGTATAGGTGTTCGAGTGTTCGAACCGTAATGCGCAAGAAATGGTACGGAAACCCCGTATTTACATATCTGCCACTGTGCAGGAGAATCTGTATAGGTGTTCGAGTGTTCGAACCGTAATGCGCAAGAAATGGTACCGAAACCCCGTATTTACATATCTGCCACTGTGCAGGGGAATCCGCATTGGTGTTCGAGTGTTCGAACCGTAATGCGCAAGAAATGGTATGTAAACCTCGTATTTACATATCTGCCACTGTGCAGGAGAATCCGTATAGGTGTTCGAGTGTTCGAACCGTAATGCGCAAGAAATGGTACGGAAACCCCGTAGTTACATATCTGCCACTGTGCAGGAGAATCCGCATAGGTGTTCGAGTGTTCGAACCGTAATGCGCAAGAAATGGTATGTAAACCCCGTATTTACATATCTGCCACTGTGCAGGAGAATCCGTATAGGTGTTCGAGTGTTCGAACCGTAATGCGCAAGAAATGGTACGGAAACCCCGTATTTACATATCTGCCACTGTGCAGGAGAATCCTGATAGGTGTTCGAGTGTTCGAACCGTAATGCGCAAGAAATGGTATGTAAACCCCGTATTTACATATCTGCCACTATGCAGGAGAATCCGTATAGGTGTTCGAGTGTTCGAACCGTAATGCGCAAGAAATGGTACGGAAACCCCGTATTTACATATCTGCCACTGTGCAGGAGAATCCGTATAGGTGTTCAAGTGTTCGAACCGTAATGCGCAAGAAATGGTACCGAAACCCCGTATTTACATATCTGCCACTGTGCAGGAGAATCCGGATAGGTGTTTGAGTGTTCGAACCGTAATGCGGAAGAAATGGTACCGAAACCCCGTATTTACATATCTGCCACTGTGCAGGAGAATCCGGATAGGTGTTTGAGTGTTCGAACCGTAATGCGCAAGAAATGGTACCGAAACCCCGTATTTACATATCTGCCACTGTGCAGGAGAATCCGCATAGGTGTTCGAGTGTTCGAACCGTATTGCACATGAAATGTATGTAAACCCCGTATTTACATATCTGCCACTGTGCAGGAGAATCCGTATAGGTGTTCGAGTGTTCGAACCGTAATGCGCAAGAAATGGTATGGAAACCCCGTATTTACATATCTGCCACTGTGCAGGAGAATCCGTATAGGTGTTCGAGTGTTCGAACCGTAATGCGCAAGAAATGGTACGGAAACCCCGTATTTACATATCTGCCACTGTGTAGGAGAATCCATATAGGTGTTCGAGTGTTCGAACCGTAATGCGCAAGAAATGGTGCCGAAATCCCGTATTTACATATCTGCCACTGTGCAGGAGAATCCGCATTGGTGTTCGAGTGTTCGAACCGTAATGCGCAAGAAATGGTATGTAAACCCCGTATTTACATATCTGCCACTGTGCAGGAGAATCCGTATAGGTGTTCGAGTGTTCGAACCGTAATGCGCAAGAAATGGTACGGAAACCCCGTATTTACATATCTGCCACTGTGCAGGAGAATCCGTACAGGTGTTCGAGTGTTCGAACCGTAATGCGCAAGAAATGGTATGGAAACCCCGTATTTACATATCTGCCACTGTGTAGGAGAATCCATATAGGTGTTCGAGTGTTCGAACCGTAATGCGCAAGAAATGGTACGTAAACCCCGTATTTACATATCTGCCACTGTGCAGGAGAATCCGTATAGGTGTTCGAGTGTTCGAACCGTAATGCGCAAGAAATGGTGCCGAAACCCCGTATTTACATATCTGCCACTGTGCAGGAGAATCCGCATAGGTGTTCGAGTGTTCGAACCGTAATGCGCAAGAAATGGTATGTAAACCCCGTATTTACATATCTGCCACTGTGCAGGAGAATCCGTATAGGTGTTCGAGTGTTCGAACCGTAATGCGCAAGAAATGGTACGGAAACCCCGTATTTACATATCTGCCACTGTGCAGGAGAATCTGTATAGGTGTTCGAGTGTTCGAACCGTAATGCGCAAGAAATGGTACCGAAACCCCGTATTTACATATCTGCCACTGTGCAGGGGAATCCGCATTGGTGTTCGAGTGTTCGAACCGTAATGCGCAAGAAATGGTATGTAAACCTCGTATTTACATATCTGCCACTGTGCAGGAGAATCCGTATAGGTGTTCGAGTGTTCGAACCGTAATGCGCAAGAAATGGTACGGAAACCCCGTAGTTACATATCTGCCACTGTGCAGGAGAATCCGCATAGGTGTTCGAGTGTTCGAACCGTAATGCGCAAGAAATGGTATGTAAACCCCGTATTTACATATCTGCCACTGTGCAGGAGAATCCGTATAGGTGTTCGAGTGTTCGAACCGTAATGCGCAAGAAATGGTACGGAAACCCCGTATTTACATATCTGCCACTGTGCAGGAGAATCCTGATAGGTGTTCGAGTGTTCGAACCGTAATGCGCAAGAAATGGTATGTAAACCCCGTATTTACATATCTGCCACTATGCAGGAGAATCCGTATAGGTGTTCGAGTGTTCGAACCGTAATGCGCAAGAAATGGTACGGAAACCCCGTATTTACATATCTGCCACTGTGCAGGAGAATCCGTATAGGTGTTCAAGTGTTCGAACCGTAATGCGCAAGAAATGGTACCGAAACCCCGTATTTACATATCTGCCACTGTGCAGGAGAATCCGGATAGGTGTTTGAGTGTTCGAACCGTAATGCGGAAGAAATGGTACCGAAACCCCGTATTTACATATCTGCCACTGTGCAGGAGAATCCGGATAGGTGTTTGAGTGTTCGAACCGTAATGCGCAAGAAATGGTACCGAAACCCCGTATTTACATATCTGCCACTGTGCAGGAGAATCCGCATAGGTGTTCGAGTGTTCGAACCGTATTGCACATGAAATGTATGTAAACCCCGTATTTACATATCTGCCACTGTGCAGGAGAATCCGTATAGGTGTTCGAGTGTTCGAACCGTAATGCGCAAGAAATGGTATGGAAACCCCGTATTTACATATCTGCCACTGTGCAGGAGAATCCGTATAGGTGTTCGAGTGTTCGAACCGTAATGCGCAAGAAATGGTACGGAAACCCCGTATTTACATATCTGCCACTGTGTAGGAGAATCCATATAGGTGTTCGAGTGTTCGAACCGTAATGCGCAAGAAATGGTGCCGAAATCCCGTATTTACATATCTGCCACTGTGCAGGAGAATCCGCATTGGTGTTCGAGTGTTCGAACCGTAATGCGCAAGAAATGGTATGTAAACCCCGTATTTACATATCTGCCACTGTGCAGGAGAATCCGTATAGGTGTTCGAGTGTTCGAACCGTAATGCGCAAGAAATGGTACGGAAACCCCGTATTTACATATCTGCCACTGTGCAGGAGAATCCGTACAGGTGTTCGAGTGTTCGAACCGTAATGCGCAAGAAATGGTACCGAAACCCCGTATTTACATATCTGCCACTGTGCAGGGGAATCCGCATTGGTGTTCGAGTGTTCGAACCGTAATGCGCAAGAAATGGTATGTAAACCCCGTATTTACATATCTGCCACTGTGCAGGAGAATCCGTATAGGTGTTCGAGTGTTCGAACCGTAATGCGCAAGAAATGGTACGGAAACCCCGTATTTACATATCTGCCACTGTGCAGGAGAATCCGTATAGGTGTTCGAGTGTTCGAACCGTAATGCGCAAGAAATGGTACCGAAACCCCGTATTTACATATCTGCCACTGTGCAGGAGAATCCGGATAGGTGTTTGAGTGTTCGAACCGTAATGCGCAAGAAATGGTACCGAAACCCCGTATTTACATATCTGCCACTGTGCAGGAGAATCCGTATAGGTGTTCGAGTGTTCGAACCGTAATGCGCAAGAAATGGTGCCGAAACCCCGTATTTACATATCTGCCACTGTGCAGGAGAATCCGCATAGGTGTTCGAGTGTTCGAACCGTAATGCGCAAGAAATGGTATGTAAACCCCGTATTTACATATCTGCCACTGTGCAGGAGAATCCGTATAGGTGTTCGAGTGTTCGAACCGTAATGCGCAAGAAATGGTACGGAAACCCCGTATTTACATATCTGCCACTGTGCAGGAGAATCCGTATAGGTGTTCGAGTGTTCGAACCGTAATGCGCAAGAAATGGTACCGAAACCCCGTATTTACATATCTGCCACTGTGCAGGGGAATCCGCATTGGTGTTCGAGGGTTCGAACCGTAATGCGCAAGAAATGGTATGTAAACCCCGTATTTACATATCTGCCACTGTGCAGGAGAATCCGTATAGGTGTTCGAGTGTTCGAACCGTAATGCGCAAGAAATGGTACGGAAACCCCGTATTTACATATCTGCCACTGTGCAGGAGAATCCGTATAGGTGTTCGAGTGTTCGAACCGTAATGCGCAAGAAATGCTACCGAAACACCGTATTTACATATCTGCCACTGTGCAGGAGTATCCGGATAGGTGTTTGAGTGTTCGAACCGTAATGCGCAAGAAATGGTACCGAAACCCCGTATTTACATATCTGCCACTGTGCAGGAGAATCCGGATAGGTGTTTGAGTGTTCGAACCGTAATGCGCAAGAAATGGTACCGAAACCCCGTATTTACATATCTGCCACTGTGCTGGAGAATCCGCATAGGTGTTCGAGTGTTCGAACCGTATTGCACAAGAAATGTATGTAAACCCCGTATTTACATATCTGCCACTGTGCAGGAGAATCCGTATAGGTGTTCGAGTGTTCGAACCGTAATGCGCAAGAAATGGTATGGAAACCCCGTATTTACATATCTGCCACTGTGCAGGAGAATCCGTATAGGTGTTTGAGTGTTCGAACCGTAATGCGCAAGAAATGGTACCGAAACCCCGTATTTACATATCTGCCACTGTGCAGGAGAATCCGCATAGGTGTTCGAGTGTTCGAACCGTATTGCACAAGAAATGGTATGTAAACCCCGTATTTACATATCTGCCACTGTGCAGGAGAATCCGTATAGGTGTTCCAGTGTTCGAACCGTAATGCGCAAGAAATGGTATGGAAACCCCGTATTTACATATCTGCCACTGTGCAGTAGAATCCGTATAGGTGTTCGAGTGTTCGAACCGTAATGCGCAAGAAATGGTACGGAAACCCCGTATTTACATATCTGCCACTGTGCAGGAGAATCCGTATAGGTGTTCGAGTGTTTGAACCGTAATGCGCAAGAAATGGTGCCGAAACCCCGTATTTACATATCTGCCACTGTGCAGGAGAATCCGCATAGGTGTTCGAGTGTTCGAACCGTAATGCGCAAGAAATGGTATGTAAACCCCGTATTTACATATCTGCCACTGTGCAGGAGAATCCGTATAGGTGTTCGAGTGTTCGAACCGTAATGCGCAAGAAATGGTACGGAAACCCCGTATTTACATATCTGCCACTGTGCAGGAGAATCCGTATAGGTGTTCGAGTGTTCGAACCGTAATGCGCAAGAAATGGTACCGAAACCCCGTATTTACATATCTGCCACTGTGCAGGGAAATCCGCATTGGTGTTCGAGTGTTCGAACCGTAATGCGCAAGAAATGGTATGTAAACCTCGTATTTACATATCTGCCACTGTGCAGGAGAATCCGTATAGGTGTTCGAGTGTTCGAACCGTAATGCGCAAGAAATGGTACGGAAACCCCGTAGTTACATATCTGCCACTGTGCAGGAGAATCCGCATAGGTGTTCGAGTGTTCGAACCGTAATGCGCAAGAAATGCTATGTAAACCCCGTATTTACATATCTGCCACTGTGCAGGAGAATCCGTATAGGTGTTCGAGTGTTCGAACCGTAATGCGCAAGAAATGGTACGGAAACCCCGTATTTACATATCTGCCACTGTGCAGGAGAATCCTGATAGGTGTTCGAGTGTTCGAACCGTAATGCGCAAGAAATGGTATGTAAACCCCGTATTTACATATCTGCCACTATGCAGGAGAATCCGTATAGGTGTTCGAGTGTTCGAACCGTAATGCGCAAGAAATGGTACGGAAACCCCGTATTTACATATCTGCCACTGTGCAGGAGAATCCGTATAGGTGTTCGAGTGTTCGAACCGTAATGCGCAAGAAATGGTACCGAAACCCCGTATTTACATATCTGCCACTGTGCAGGAGAATCCGGATAGGTGTTTGAGTGTTCGAACCGTAATGCGGAAGAAATGGTACCGAAACCCCGTATTTACATATCTGCCACTGTGCAGGAGAATCCGGATAGGTGTTTGAGTGTTCGAACCGTAATGCGCAAGAAATGGTACCGAAACCCCGTATTTACATATCTGCCACTGTGCAGGAGAATCCGCATAGGTGTTCGAGTGTTCGAACCGTATTGCACATGAAATGTATGTAAACCCCGTATTTACATATCTGCCACTGTGCAGGAGAATCCGTATAGGTGTTCGAGTGTTCGAACCGTAATGCGCAAGAAATGGTATGGAAACCCCGTATTTACATATCTGCCACTGTGCAGGAGAATCCGTATAGGTGTTCGAGTGTTCGAACCGTAATGCGCAAGAAATGGTACGGAAACCCCGTATTTACATATCTGCCACTGTGTAGGAGAATCCATATAGGTGTTCGAGTGTTCGAACCGTAATGCGCAAGAAATGGTGCCGAAACCCCGTATTTACATATCTGCCACTGTGCAGGAGAATCCGCATTGGTGTTCGAGTGTTCGAACCGTAATGCGCAAGAAATGGTATGTAAACCCCGTATTTACATATCTGCCACTGTGCAGGAGAATCCGTATAGGTGTTCGAGTGTTCGAACCGTAATGCGCAAGAAATGGTACGGAAACCCCGTATTTACATATCTGCCACTGTGCAGGAGAATCCGTATAGGTGTTCGAGTGTTCGAACCGTAATGCGCAAGAAATGGTACCGAAACCCCGTATTTACATATCTGCCACTGTGCAGGGGAATCCGCATTGGTGTTCGAGTGTTCGAACCGTAATGCGCAAGAAATGGTATGTAAACCCCGTATTTACATATCTGCCACTGTGCAGGAGAATCCGTATAGGTGTTCGAGTGTTCGAACCGTAATGCGCAAGAAATGGTACGGAAACCCCGTATTTACATATCTGCCACTGTGCAGGAGAATCCGTATAGGTGTTCGAGTGTTCGAACCGTAATGCGCAAGAAATGGTACCGAAACCCCGTATTTACATATCTGCCACTGTGCAGGAGAATCCGGATAGGTGTTTGAGTGTTCGAACCGTAATGCGCAAGAAATGGTACCGAAACCCCGTATTTACATATCTGCCACTGTGCAGGAGAATCCGTATAGGTGTTCGAGTGTTCGAACCGTAATGCGCAAGAAATGGTGCCGAAACCCCGTATTTACATATCTGCCACTGTGCAGGAGAATCCGCATAGGTGTTCGAGTGTTCGAACCGTAATGCGCAAGAAATGGTATGTAAACCCCGTATTTACATATCTGCCACTGTGCAGGAGAATCCGTATAGGTGTTCGAGTGTTCGAACCGTAATGCGCAAGAAATGGTACGGAAACCCCGTATTTACATATCTGCCACTGTGCAGGAGAATCCGTATAGGTGTTCGAGTGTTCGAACCGTAATGCGCAAGAAATGGTACCGAAACCCCGTATTTACATATCTGCCACTGTGCAGGGGAATCCGCATTGGTGTTCGAGGGTTCGAACCGTAATGCGCAAGAAATGGTATGTAAACCCCGTATTTACATATCTGCCACTGTGCAGGAGAATCCGTATAGGTGTTCGAGTGTTCGAACCGTAATGCGCAAGAAATGGTACGGAAACCCCGTATTTACATATCTGCCACTGTGCAGGAGAATCCGTATAGGTGTTCGAGTGTTCGAACCGTAATGCGCAAGAAATGCTACCGAAACACCGTATTTACATATCTGCCACTGTGCAGGAGTATCCGGATAGGTGTTTGAGTGTTCGAACCGTAATGCGCAAGAAATGGTACCGAAACCCCGTATTTACATATCTGCCACTGTGCAGGAGAATCCGGATAGGTGTTTGAGTGTTCGAACCGTAATGCGCAAGAAATGGTACCGAAACCCCGTATTTACATATCTGCCACTGTGCTGGAGAATCCGCATAGGTGTTCGAGTGTTCGAACCGTATTGCACAAGAAATGTATGTAAACCCCGTATTTACATATCTGCCACTGTGCAGGAGAATCCGTATAGGTGTTCGAGTGTTCGAACCGTAATGCGCAAGAAATGGTATGGAAACCCCGTATTTACATATCTGCCACTGTGCAGGAGAATCCGTATAGGTGTTGGAGTGTTCGAACCGTAATGCGCAAGAAATGGTACCGAAACCCCGTATTTACATATCTGCCACTGTGCAGGAGAATCCGCATAGGTGTTCGAGTGTTCGAACCGTATTGCACAAGAAATGGTATGTAAACCCCGTATTTACATATCTGCCACTGTGCAGGAGAATCCGTATAGGTGTTCCAGTGTTCGAACCGTAATGCGCAAGAAATGGTATGGAAACCCCGTATTTACATATCTGCCACTGTGCAGGAGAATCCGTATAGGTGTTCGAGTGTTCGAACCGTAATGCGCAAGAAATGGTACGGAAACCCCGTATTTACATATCTGCCACTGTGCAGGAGAATCCGTATAGGTGTTCGAGTGTTCGAACCGTAATGCGCAAGAAATGGTGCCGAAACCCCGTATTTACATATCTGCCACTGTGCAGGAGAATCCGCATAGGTGTTCGAGTGTTCGAACCGTAATGCGCAAGAAATGGTATGTAAACCCCGTATTTACATATCTGCCACTGTGCAGGAGAATCCGTATAGGTGTTCGAGTGTTCGAACCGTAATGCGCAAGAAATGGTACGGAAACCCCGTATTTACATATCTGCCACTGTGCAGGAGAATCCGTATAGGTGTTCGAGTGTTCGAACCGTAATGCGCAAGAAATGGTACCGAAACCCCGTATTTACATATCTGCCACTGTGCAGGGGAATCCGCATTGGTGTTCGAGTGTTCGAACCGTAATGCGCAAGAAATGGTATGTAAACCTCGTATTTACATATCTGCCACTGTGCAGGAGAATCCGTATAGGTGTTCGAGTGTTCGAACCGTAATGCGCAAGAAATGGTACGGAAACCCCGTAGTTACATATCTGCCACTGTGCAGGAGAATCCGCATAGGTGTTCGAGTGTTCGAACCGTAATGCGCAAGAAATGGTATGTAAACCCCGTATTTACATATCTGCCACTGTGCAGGAGAATCCGTATAGGTGTTCGAGTGTTCGAACCGTAATGCGCAAGAAATGGTACGGAAACCCCGTATTTACATATCTGCCACTGTGCAGGAGAATCCTGATAGGTGTTCGAGTGTTCGAACCGTAATGCGCAAGAAATGGTATGTAAACCCCGTATTTACATATCTGCCACTATGCAGGAGAATCCGTATAGGTGTTCGAGTGTTCGAACCGTAATGCGCAAGAAATGGTACGGAAACCCCGTATTTACATATCTGCCACTGTGCAGGAGAATCCGTATAGGTGTTCGAGTGTTCGAACCGTAATGCGCAAGAAATGGTACCGAAACCCCGTATTTACATATCTGCCACTGTGCAGGAGAATCCGGATAGGTGTTTGAGTGTTCGAACCGTAATGCGGAAGAAATGGTACCGAAACCCCGTATTTACATATCTGCCACTGTGCAGGAGAATCCGGATAGGTGTTTGAGTGTTCGAACCGTAATGCGCAAGAAATGGTACCGAAACCCCGTATTTACATATCTGCCACTGTGCAGGAGAATCCGCATAGGTGTTCGAGTGTTCGAACCGTATTGCACATGAAATGTATGTAAACCCCGTATTTACATATCTGCCACTGTGCAGGAGAATCCGTATAGGTGTTCGAGTGTTCGAACCGTAATGCGCAAGAAATGGTATGGAAACCCCGTATTTACATATCTGCCACTGTGCAGGAGAATCCGTATAGGTGTTCGAGTGTTCGAACCGTAATGCGCAAGAAATGGTACGGAAACCCCGTATTTACATATCTGCCACTGTGTAGGAGAATCCATATAGGTGTTCGAGTGTTCGAACCGTAATGCGCAAGAAATGGTGCCGAAACCCCGTATTTACATATCTGCCACTGTGCAGGAGAATCCGCATTGGTGTTCGAGTGTTCGAACCGTAATGCGCAAGAAATGGTATGTAAACCCCGTATTTACATATCTGCCACTGTGCAGGAGAATCCGTATAGGTGTTCGAGTGTTCGAACCGTAATGCACAAGAAATGGTACGGAAACCCCGTATTTACATATCTGCCACTGTGCAGGAGAATCCGTATAGGTGTTCGAGTGTTCGAACCGTAATGCGCAAGAAATGGTACCGAAACCCCGTATTTACATATCTGCCACTGTGCAGGGGAATCCGCATTGGTGTTCGAGTGTTCGAACCGTAATGCGCAAGAAATGGTATGTAAACCCCGTATTTACATATCTGCCACTGTGCAGGAGAATCCGTATAGGTGTTCGAGTGTTCGAACCGTAATGCGCAAGAAATGGTACGGAAACCCCGTATTTACATATCTGCCACTGTGCAGGAGAATCCGTATAGGTGTTCGAGTGTTCGAACCGTAATGCGCAAGAAATGGTACCGAAACCCCGTATTTACATATCTGCCACTGTGCAGGAGAATCCGGATAGGTGTTTGAGTGTTCGAACCGTAATGCGCAAGAAATGGTACCGAAACCCCGTATTTACATATCTGCCACTGTGCAGGAGAATCCGTATAGGTGTTCGAGTGTTCGAACCGTAATGCGCAAGAAATGGTGCCGAAACCCCGTATTTACATATCTGCCACTGTGCAGGAGAATCCGCATAGGTGTTCGAGTGTTCGAACCGTAATGCGCAAGAAATGGTATGTAAACCCCGTATTTACATATCTGCCACTGTGCAGGAGAATCCGTATAGGTGTTCGAGTGTTCGAACCGTAATGCGCAAGAAATGGTACGGAAATCCCGTATTTACATATCTGCCACTGTGTAGGAGAATCCGTATAGGTGTTCGAGTGTTCGAACCGTAATGCGCAAGAAATGGTGCCGAAACCCCGTATTTACATATCTGCCACTGTGCAGGAGAATCCGCATAGGTGTTCGAGTGTTCGAACCGTAATGCGCAAGAAATGGTATGTAAACCCCGTATTTACATATCTGCCACTGTGCAGGAGAATCCGTATAGGTGTTCGAGTGTTCGAACCGTAATGCGCAAGAAATGGTACGGAAACCCCGTATTTACATATCTGCCACTGTGCAGGAGAATCCGTATAGGTGTTCGAGTGTTCGAACCGTAATGCGCAAGAAATGGTACCGAAACCCCGTATTTACATATCTGCCACTGTGCAGGGGAATCCGCATTGGTGTTCGAGTGTTCGAACCGTAATGCGCAAGAAATGGTATGTAAACCTCGTATTTACATATCTGCCACTGTGCAGGAGAATCCGTATAGGTGTTCGAGTGTTCGAACCGTAATGCGCAAGAAATGGTACGGAAACCCCGTAGTTACATATCTGCCACTGTGCAGGAGAATCCGCATAGGTGTTCGAGTGTTCGAACCGTAATGCGCAAGAAATGGTACGGAAACCCCGTATTTACATATCTGCCACTGTGTAGGAGAATCCGTATAGGTGTTCGAGTGTTCGAACCGTAATGCGCAAGAAATGGTGCCGAAACCCCGTATTTACATATCTGCCACTGTGCAGGAGAATCCGCATAGGTGTTCGAGTGTTCGAACCGTAATGCGCAAGAAATGGTATGTAAACCCCGTATTTACATATCTGCCACTGTGCAGGAGAATCCGCATAGGTGTTCGAGTGTTCGAACCGTAACGCGCAAGAAATGGTATGTAAACCCCGTATTTACATATCTGCCACTGTGCAGGAGAATCCGTATAGGTGTTCGAGTGTTCGAACCGTAATGCGCAAGAAATGGTACCGAAACCCCGTATTTACATATCTGCCACTGTGCAGGAGAATCCGGATAGGTGTTTGAGTGTTCGAACCGTAATGCGCAAGAAATGGTACCGAAACCCCGTATTTACATATCTGCCACTGTGCAGGAGAATCCGCATAGGTGTTCGAGTGTTCGAAACGTAATGCGCAAGAAATGGTATGTAAACCCCGTATTTAAATATCTGCCACTGTGCAGGAGAATCCGTATAGGTGTCCGAGTGTTCCAACCGTAATGCGCAAGAAATGGTACCGAAACCCCGTATTTACATATCTGCCACTGTGCAGGAGAATCCGTATAGGTGTTCGAGTGTTCGAACCGTAATGCGCAAGAAATGGTACCGAAACCCCGTATTTACCTATCTACCACTGTGCAGGAGAATCCGGATAGGTGTTTGAGTGTTCGAACCGTAATGCGCAAGAAATGGTACCGAAACCCCGTATTTACATATCTGCCACTGTGCAGGAGAATCCGCATAGGTGTTCGAGTGTTCGAACCGTATTGCACAAGAAATGGTGCCGAAACCCCGTATTTACATATCTGCCACTGTGCAGGAGAATCCGCATAGGTGTTCGAGTGTTCGAACCGTAATGCGCAAGAAATGGTATGTAAACCCCTTATTTACATATCTGCCACTGTGCAGGAGAATCCGTATAGGTGTTCGAGTGTTCGAACCGTAATGCGCAAGAAATGGTACGGAAACCCCGTATTTACATATCTGCCACTGTGCAGGAGAATCCGTATAGGTGTTCGAGTGTTCGAACCGTAATGCGCAAGAAATGGTACCGAAACCCCGTATTTACATATCTGCCACTGTGCAGGGGAATCCGCATTGGTGTTCGTGTGTTCGAACCGTAATGCGCAAGAAATGGTATGTAAACCCCGTATTTACATATCTGCCACTGTGCAGGAGAATCCGTATAGGTGTTCGAGTGTTCGAACCGTAATGCGCAAGAAATGGTACGGAAACCCCGTATTTACATTTCTGCCACTGTGTAGGAGAATCCGTATAGGTGTTCGAGTGTTCGAACCGTAATGCGCAAGAAATGGTACCGAAACCCCGTATTTACATATCTGCCACTGTGCAGGAGAATCCGCATAGGTGTTCGAGTGTTCGAACCGTAGTGCGCAAGAAATGGTATGTAAACCCCGTATTTACATATCTGCCACTGTGCAGGAGAATCCGGATAGGTGTTCGAGTGTTCGAACCGTAATGCGCAAGAAATGGTACCGAAACCCCGTATTTACATATCTGCCACTGTGCAGGAGAATCCGTATAGGTGTTCGAGTGTTCGAACCGTAATGCGCAAGAAATGGTACCGAAACCCCGTATTTACATATCTGCCACTGTGCAGGAGAATCCGGATAGATGTTTGAGTGTTCGAACCGTAATGCGCAAGAAATGGAACCGAAACCCCGTATTTACATATCTGCCACTGTGCAGGAGAATCCGCATAGGTGTTCGAGTGTTCGAACCGTATTGCACAAGAAATGGTATGTAAACCCCGTATTTACATATCTGCCACTGTGCAGGAGAATCCGTATAGGTGTTCGAGTGTTCGAACCGTAATGCGCAAGAAATGGTATGGAAACCCCGTATTTACATATCTGCCACTGTACAGGAGAATCCGTATAGGTGTTCGAGTGTTCGAACCGTAATGCGCAAGAAATGGTACGGAAACCCCGTATTTACATATCTGCCACTGTGCAGGAGAATCCGTATAGGTGTTCGAGTGTTCGAACCGTAATGCGCAAGAAATGGTGCCGAAACCCCGTATTTACATATCTGCCACTGTGCAGGAGAATCCGCATAGGTGTTCGAGTGTTCGAACCGTAATGCGCCAGAAATGGTATGTAAACCCCGTATTTACATATCTGCCACTGTGCAGGAGAATCCGTATAGGTGTTCGAGTGTTCGAACCGTAATGCGCAAGAAATGGTTCGGAAACCCCGTATTTACATATCTGCCACTGTGCAGGAGAATCCGCATAGGTGTTCGAGTGTTCGAACCGTAATGCGCAAGAAATGGTATGTAAACCCCGTATTTACATATCTGCCACTGTGCAGGAGAATCCGTATAGGTGTTCGAGTGCTCGAACCGTAATGCGCAAGAAATGGTACGGAAACCCCGTATTTACATATCTGCCACTGTGCAGGAGAATCCGTATAGGTGTTCGAGTGTTCGAACCGTAATGCGCAAGAAATGGTGCCGAAACCCCGTATTTACATATCTGCCACTGTGCAGGAGAATCCGCATAGGTGTTCGAGTGTTCGAACCGTAATGCGCAAGAAATGGTATGTAAACCCCGTATTTACATATCTGCCACTGTGCAGGAGAATCCGTATAGGTGTTCGAGTGTTCGAACCGTAATGCGCAAGAAATGGTACGGAAACCCCGTATTTACATATCTGCCACTGTGCAGGAGAATCCGTATAGGTGTTCGAGTGTTCGAACCGTAATGCGCAAGAAATGGTACCGAAACCCCGTATTTACATATCTGCCACTGTGCAGGAGAATCCGGATAGGTGTTTGAGTGTTCGAACCGTAATGCGCAAGAAATGGTACCGAAACCCCGTATTTACATATCTGCCACTGTGCAGGAGAATCCGGATAGGTGTTTGAGTGTTCGAACCGTAATGCGCAAGAAATGGTACCGAAACCCCGTATTTACATATCTGCCACTGTGGAGGACAATCCGCATAGGTGTTCGAGTGTTCGAACCGTATTGCACAAGAAATGTATGTAAACCCCGTATTTACATATCTGCCACTGTGCAGGAGAATCCGTATAGGTGTTCGAGTGTTCGAACCGTAATGCGCAAGAAATGGTATGGAAACCCCGTATTTACATATCTGCCACTGTGCAGGAGAATCCGTATAGGTGTTCGAGTGTTCGAACCGTAATGCGCAAGAAATGGTACGGAAACCCCGTATTTACATATCTGCCACTGTGTAGGAGAATCCGTATAGGTGTTCGAGTGTTCGAACCGTAATGCGCAAGAAATGGTGCCGAAACCCCGTATTTACATATCTGCCACTGTGCAGGAGAATCCGCATAGGTGTTCGAGTGTTCGAACCGTAATGCGCAAGAAATGGTATGTAAACCCCTTATTTACATATCTGCCACTGTGCAGGAGAATCCGTATAGGTGTTCGAGTGTTCGAACCGTAATGCGCAAGAAATGGTACGGAAACCCCGTATTTACATATCTGCCACTGTGCAGGAGAATCCGTATAGGTGTTCGAGTGTTCGAACCGTAATGCGCAAGAAATGGTACCGAAACCCCGTATTTACATATCTGCCACTGTGCAGGGGAATCCGCATTGGTGTTCGTGTGTTCGAACCGTAATGCGCAAGAAATGGTATGTAAACCCCGTATTTACATATCTGCCACTGTGCAGGAGAATCCGTATAGGTGTTCGAGTGTTCGAACCGTAATGCGCAAGAAATGGTACGGAAACCCCGTATTTACATATCTGCCACTGTGCAGGAGAATCCGCATAGGTGTTCGAGTGTTCGAACCGTAATGCGCAAGAAATGGTATGTAAACCCCGTATTTACATATCTGCCACTGTGCAGGAGAATCCGTATAGGTGTTCGAGTGTTCGAACCGTAATGCGCAAGAAATGGTATGGAAACCCCGTATTTACATATCTGCCACTGTGCAGGAGAATCCGTATAGGTGTTCGAGTGTTCGAACCGTAATGCGCAAGAAATGGTACCGAAACCCCGTATTTACATATCTGCCACTGTGCAGGAGAATCCGGATAGGTGTTTGAGTGTTCGAACCGTAATGCGCAAGAAATGGAACCGAAACCCCGTATTTACATATCTGCCACTGTGCAGGAGAATCCGCATAGGTGTTCGAGTGTTCGAACCGTATTGCACAAGAAATGGTATGTAAACCCCGTATTTACATATCTGCCACTGTGCAGGAGAATCCGTATAGGTGTTCGAGTGTTCGAACCGTAATGCGCAAGAAATGGTATGGAAACCCCGTATTTACATATCTGCCACTGTACAGGAGAATCCGTATAGGTGTTCGAGTGTTCGAACCGTAATGCGCAAGAAATGGTACGGAAACCCCGTATTTACATATCTGCCACTGTGCAGGAGAATCCGTATAGGTGTTCGAGTGTTCGAACCGTAATGCGCAAGAAATGGTGCCGAAACCCCGTATTTACATATCTGCCACTGTGCAGGAGAATCCGCATAGGTGTTCGAGTGTTCGAACCGTAATGCGCCAGAAATGGTATGTAAACCCCGTATTTACATATCTGCCACTGTGCAGGAGAATCCGTATAGGTGTTCGAGTGTTCGAACCGTAATGCGCAAGAAATGGTTCGGAAACCCCGTATTTACATATCTGCCACTGTGCAGGAGAATCCGCATAGGTGTTCGAGTGTTCGAACCGTAATGCGCAAGAAATGGTATGTAAACCCCGTATTTACATATCTGCCACTGTGCAGGAGAATCCGTATAGGTGTTCGAGTGCTCGAACCGTAATGCGCAAGAAATGGTACGGAAACCCCGTATTTACATATCTGCCACTGTGCAGGAGAATCCGTATAGGTGTTCGAGTGTTCGAACCGTAATGCGCAAGAAATGGTGCCGAAACCCCGTATTTACATATCTGCCACTGTGCAGGAGAATCCGCATAGGTGTTCGAGTGTTCGAACCGTAATGCGCAAGAAATGGTATGTAAACCCCGTATTTACATATCTGCCACTGTGCAGGAGAATCTGTATAGGTGTTCGAGTGTTCGAACCGTAATGCGCAAGAAATGGTACGGAAACCCCGTATTTACATATCTGCCACTGTGCAGGAGAATCCGTATAGGTGTTCGAGTGTTCGAACCGTAATGCGCAAGAAATGGTACCGAAACCCCGTATTTACATATCTGCCACTGTGCAGGAGAATCCGGATAGGTGTTTGAGTGTTCGAACCGTAATGCGCAAGAAATGGTACCGAAACCCCGTATTTACATATCTGCCACTGTGCAGGAGAATCCGGATAGGTGTTTGAGTGTTCGAACCGTAATGCGCAAGAAATGGTACCGAAACCCCGTATTTACATATCTGCCACTGTGGAGGAGAATCCGCATAGGTGTTCGAGTGTTCGAACCGTATTGCACAAGAAATGTATGTAAACCCCGTATTTACATATCTGCCACTGTGCAGGAGAATCCGTATAGGTGTTCGAGTGTTCGAACCGTAATGCGCAAGAAATGGTATGGAAACCCCGTATTTACATATCTGCCACTGTGCAGGAGAATCCGTATAGGTGTTCGAGTGTTCGAACCGTAATGCGCAAGAAATGGTACGGAAACCCCGTATTTACATATCTGCCACTGTGTAGGAGAATCCGTATAGGTGTTCGAGTGTTCGAACCGTAATGCGCAAGAAATGGTGCCGAAACCCCGTATTTACATATCTGCCACTGTGCAGGAGAATCCGCATAGGTGTTCGAGTGTTCGAACCGTAATGCGCAAGAAATGGTATGTAAACCCCTTATTTACATATCTGCCACTGTGCAGGAGAATCCGTATAGGTGTTCGAGTGTTCGAACCGTAATGCGCAAGAAATGGTACGGAAACCCCGTATTTACATATCTGCCACTGTGCAGGAGAATCCGTATAGGTGTTCGAGTGTTCGAACCGTAATGCGCAAGAAATGGTACCGAAACCCCGTATTTACATATCTGCCACTGTGCAGGGGAATCCGCATTGGTGTTCGTGTGTTCGAACCGTAATGCGCAAGAAATGGTATGTAAACCCCGTATTTACATATCTGCCACTGTGCAGGAGAATCCGTATAGGTGTTCGAGTGTTCGAACCGTAATGCGCAAGAAATGGTACGGAAACCCCGTATTTACATATCTGCCACTGTGCAGGAGAATCCGCATAGGTGTTCGAGTGTTCGAACCGTAATGCGCAAGAAATGGTATGTAAACCCCGTATTTACATATCTGCCACTGTGCAGGAGAATCCGTATAGGTGTTCGAGTGTTCGAACCGTAATGCGCAAGAAATGGTACGGAAACCCTGTATTTACATATCTGCCACTGTGTAGGAGAATCCGTATAGGTGTTCGAGTGTTCGAACCGTAATGCGCAAGAAATGGTACCGAAACCCCGTATTTACATATCTGCCACTGTGCAGGAGAATCCGCATAGGTGTTCGAGTGTTCGAACCGTAATGCGCAAGAAATGGTATGTAAACCCCATATTTACATATCTGCCACTGTGCAGGAGAATCCGTATAGGTGTTCGAGTGTTCGAACCGTAATGCGCAAGAAATGGTACGGAAACCCCGTATTTACATATCTGCCACTGTGCAGGAGAATCCGCATAGGTGTTCGAGTGTTCGAACCGTAATGCGCAAGAAATGGTATGTAAACCCCGTATTTACATATCTGCCACTATGCAGGAGAATCCGCATAGGTGTTCGAGTGTTCGAACCGTAATGCGCAAGAAATGGTATGTAAACCCCGTATTTACATATCTGCCACTGTGCAGGAGAATCCGTATAGGTGTCCGAGTGTTCCAACCGTAATGCGCAAGAAATGGTACCGAAACCCCGTATTTACATATCTGCCACTGTGCAGGAGAATCCGTATAGGTGTTCGAGTGTTCGAACCGTAATGCGCAAGAAATGGTACCGAAACCCCGTATTTACATATCTGCCACTGTGCAGGAGAATCCGGATAGGTGTTTGAGTGTTCGAACCGTAATGCGCAAGAAATGGTACCGAAACCCCGTATTTACATATCTGCCACTGTGCAGGAGAATCCGCATAGGTGTTCGAGTGTTCGAACCGTATTGCACAAGAAATGGTATGTAAACCCCGTATTTACATATCTGCCACTGTGCAGGAGAATCCGTATAGGTGTTCGAGTGTTCGAACCGTAATGCGCAGGAAATGGTATGGAAACCCCGTATTTACATATCTGCCACTGTACAGGAGAATCCGTATAGGTGTTCGAGTGTTCGAACCGTAATGTGCAAGAAATGGTACGGAAACCCCGTATTTACATAGCTGCCACTGTGCAGGAGAATCCGTATAGGTGTTCGAGTGTTCGAACCGTAATGCGCAGGAAATGGTGCCGAAACCCCGTATTTACATATCTGCCACTGTGCAGAAGAATCCGCATAGGTGTTCGAGTGTTCGAACCGTAATGCGCCAGAAATGGTATGTAAACCCCGTATTTACATATCTGCCACTGTGCAGGAGAATCCGTATAGGTGTTCGAGTGTTCGAACCGTAATGCGCAAGAAATGGTACGGAAACCCCGTATTTACATATCTGCCACTGTGCAGGGGAATCCGCATAGGTGTTCGAGTGTTCGAACCGTAATGCGCAAGAAATGGTATGTAAACCCCGTATTTACATATCTGCCACTGTGCAGGAGAATCCGTATAGGTGTTCGAGTGCTCGAACCGTAATGCGCAAGAAATGGTACGGAAACCCCGTATTTACATATCTGCCACTGTGCAGGAGAATCCGTATAGGTGTTCGAGTGTTCGAACCGTAATGCGCAAGAAATGGTGCCGAAACCCCGTATTTACATATCTGCCACTGTGCAGGAGAATCCGCATAGGTGTTCGAGTGTTCGAACCGTAATGCGCAAGAAATGGTATGTAAACCCCGTATTTACATATCTGCCACTGTGCAGGAGAATCCGTATAGGTGTTCGAGTGTTCGAACCGTAATGCGCAAGAAATGGTACGGAAACCCCGTATTTACATATCTGCCACTGTGCAGGAGAATCCGTATAGGTGTTCGAGTGTTCGAACCGTAATGCGCAAGAAATGGTACCGAAACCCCGTATTTACATATCTGCCACTGTGCAGGGGAATCCGCATTGGTGTTCGTGTGTTCGAACCGTAATGCGCAAGAAATGGTATGTAAACCCCGTATTTACATATCTGCCACTGTGCAGGAGAATCCGTATAGGTGTTCGAGTGTTCGAACCGTAATGCGCAAGAAATGGTACGGAAACCCCGTATTTACATATCTGCCACTGTGCAGGAGAATCCGCATAGGTGTTCGAGTGTTCGAACCGTAATGCGCAAGAAATGGTATGTAAACCCCGTATTTACATATCTGCCACTGTGCAGGAGAATCCGTATAGGTGTTCGAGTGTTCGAACCGTAATGCGCAAGAAATGGTACGGAAACCCCGTATTTACATATCTGGCACTGTGTAGGAGAATCCGTATAGGTGTTCGAGTGTTCGAACCGTAATGCGCAAGAAATGGTACCGAAACCCCGTATTTACATATCTGCCACTGTGCAGGAGAATCCTGATAGGTGTTCGAGTGTTCGAACCGTAATGCGCAAGAAATGGTATGTAAACCCCGTATTTACATATCTGCCACTGTGCAGGAGAATCCGTATAGGTGTTCGAGTGTTCGAACCGTAATGCGCAGGAAATGGTATGGAAACCCCGTATTTACATATCTGCCACTGTACAGGAGAATCCGTATAGGTGTTCGAGTGTTCGAACCGTAATGCGCAAGAAATGGTACGGAAACCCCGTATTTACATAGCTGCCACTGTGCAGGAGAATCCGTATAGGTGTTCGAGTGTTCGAACCGTAATGCGCAGGAAATGGTGCCGAAACCCCGTATTTACATATCTGCCACTGTGCAGGAGAATCCGCATAGGTGTTCGAGTGTTCGAACCGTAATGCGCCAGAAATGGTATGTAAACCCCGTATTTACATATCTGCCACTGTGCAGGAGAATCCGTATAGGTGTTCGAGTGTTCGAACCGTAATGCGCAAGAAATGGTACGGAAACCCCGTATTTACATATCTGCCACTGTGCAGGAGAATCCGCATAGGTGTTCGAGTGTTCGAACCGTAATGCGCAAGAAATGGTATGTAAACCCCGTATTTACATATCTGCCACTATGCAGGAGAATCCGCATAGGTGTTCGAGTGTTCGAACCGTAATGCGCAAGAAATGGTATGTAAACCCCGTATTTACATATCTGCCACTGTGCAGGAGAATCCGTATAGGTGTCCGAGTGTTCCAACCGTAATGCGCAAGAAATGGTACCGAAACCCCGTATTTACATATCTGCCACTGTGCAGGAGAATCCGTATAGGTGTTCGAGTGTTCGAACCGTAATGCGCAAGAAATGGTACCGAAACCCCGTATTTACATATCTGCCACTGTGCAGGAGAATCCGGATAGGTGTTTGAGTGTTCGAACCGTAATGCGCAAGAAACGGTACCGAAACCCCGTATTTACATATCTGCCACTGTGCAGGAGAATCCGCATAGGTGTTCGAGTGTTCGAACCGTATTGCACAAGAAATGGTATGTAAACCCCGTATTTACATATCTGCCACTGTGCAGGAGAATCCGTATAGGTGTTCGAGTGTTCGAACCGTAATGCGCAGGAAATGGTATGGAAACCCCGTATTTACATATCTGCCACTGTACAGGAGAATCCGTATAGGTGTTCGAGTGTTCGAACCGTAATGCGCAAGAAATGGTACGGAAACCCCGTATTTACATAGCTGCCACTGTGCAGGAGAATCCGTATAGGTGTTCGAGTGTTCGAACCGTAATGCGCAGGAAATGGTGCCGAAACCCCGTATTTACATATCTGCCACTGTGCAGGAGAATCCGCATAGGTGTTCGAGTGTTCGAACCGTAATGCGCCAGAAATGGTATGTAAACCCCGTATTTACATATCTGCCACTGTGCAGGAGAATCCGTATAGGTGTTCGAGTGTTCGAACCGTAATGCGCAAGAAATGGTACGGAAACCCCGTATTTACATATCTGCCACTGTGCAGGAGAATCCGCATAGGTGTTCGAGTGTTCGAACCGTAATGCGCAAGAAATGGTATGTAAACCCCGTATTTACATATCTGCCACTGTGCAGGAGAATCCGTATAGGTGTTCGAGTGCTCGAACCGTAATGCGCAAGAAATGGTACGGAAACCCCGTATTTACATATCTGCCACTGTGCAGGAGAATCCGTATAGGTGTTCGAGTGTTCGAACCGTAATGCGCAAGAAATGGTGCCGAAACCCCGTATTTACATATCTGCCACTGTGCAGGAGAATCCGCATAGGTGTTCGAGTGTTCGAACCGTAATGCGCAAGAAATGGTATGTAAACCCCGTATTTACATATCTGCCACTGTGCAGGAGAATCCGTATAGGTGTTCGAGTGTTCGAACCGTAATGCGCAAGAAATGGTACGGAAACCCCGTATTTACATATCTGCCACTGTGCAGGAGAATCCGTATAGGTGTTCGAGTGTTCGAACCGTAATGCGCAAGAAATGGTACCGAAACCCCGTATTTACATATCTGCCACTGTGCAGGGGAATCCGCATTGGTGTTCGTGTGTTCGAACCGTAATGCGCAAGAAATGGTATGTAAACCCCGTATTTACATATCTGCCACTGTGCAGGAGAATCCGTATAGGTGTTCGAGTGTTCGAACCGTAATGCGCAAGAAATGGTACGGAAACCCCGTATTTACATATCTGCCACTGTGCAGGAGAATCTGCATAGGTGTTCGAGTGTTCGAACCGTAATGCGCAAGAAATGGTATGTAAACCCCGTATTTACATATCTGCCACTGTGCAGGAGAATCCGTGTAGGTGTTCGAGTGTTCGAACCGTAATGCGCAAGAAATGGTACGGAAACCCCGTATTTACATATCTGCCACTGTGTAGGAGAATCCGTATAGGTGTTCGAGTGTTCGAACCGTAATGCGCAAGAAATGGTACCGAAACCCCGTATTTACATATCTGCCACTGTGCAGGAGAATCCGCATAGGTGTTCGAGTGTTCGAACCGTAATGCGCAAGAAATGGTATGTAAACCCCATATTTACATATCTGCCACTGTGCAGGAGAATCCGTATAGGTGTTCGAGTGTTCGAACCGTAATGCGCAAGAAATGGTACGGAAACCCCGTATTTACATATCTGCCACTGTGCAGGAGAATCCGCATAGGTGTTCGAGTGTTCGAACCGTAATGCGCAAGAAATGGTATGTAAACCCCGTATTTACATATCTGCCACTATGCAGGAGAATCCGCATAGGTGTTCGAGTGTTCGAACCGTAATGCGCAAGAAATGGTATGTAAACCCCGTATTTACATATCTGCCACTGTGCAGGAGAATCCGTATAGGTGTCCGAGTGTTCCAACCGTAATGCGCAAGAAATGGTACCGAAACCCCGTATTTACATATCTGCCACTGTGCAGGAGAATCCGTATAGGTGTTCGAGTGTTCGAACCGTAATGCGCAAGAAATGGTACCGAAACCCCGTATTTACATATCTGCCACTGTGCAGGAGAATCCGGATAGGTGTTTGAGTGTTCGAACCGTAATGCGCAAGAAATGGTACCGAAACCCCGTATTTACATATCTGCCACTGTGCAGGAGAATCCGCATAGGTGTTCGAGTGTTCGAACCGTATTGCACAAGAAATGGTATGTAAACCCCGTATTTACATATCTGCCACTGTGCAGGAGAATCCGTATAGGTGTTCGAGTGTTCGAACCGTAATGCGCAGGAAATGGTATGGAAACCCCGTATTTACATATCTGCCACTGTACAGGAGAATCCGTATAGGTGTTCGAGTGTTCGAACCGTAATGCGCAAGAAATGGTACGGAAACCCCGTATTTACATAGCTGCCACTGTGCAGGAGAATCCGTATAGGTGTTCGAGTGTTCGAACTGTAATGCGCAGGAAATGGTGCCGAAACCCCGTATTTACATATCTGCCACTGTGCAGGAGAATCCGCATAGGTGTTCGAGTGTTCGAACCGTAATGCGCCAGAAATGGTATGTAAACCCCGTATTTACATATCTGCCACTGTGCAGGAGAATCCGTATAGGTGTTCGAGTGTTCGAACCGTAATGCGCAAGAAATGGTACGGAAACCCCGTATTTACATATCTGCCACTGTGCAGGAGAATCCGCATAGGTGTTCGAGTGTTCGAACCGTAATGCGCAAGAAATGGTATGTAAACCCCGTATTTACATATCTGCCACTGTGCAGGAGAATCCGCATAGGTGTTCGAGTGTTCGAACCGTAATGCGCAAGAAATGGTATGTAAACCCCGTATTTACATATCTGCCACTGTACAGGAGAATCCGTATAGGTGTTCGAGTGTTCGAACCGTAATGCGCAAGAAATGGTACCGAAACCCCGTATTTACATATCTGCCACTGTGCAGGAGAATCCGTATAGGTGTTCGAGTGTTCGAACCGTAATGCGCAAGAAATGGTACCGAAACCCCGTATTTACATATCTGCCACTGTGCAGGGGAATCCGCATTGGTGTTCGAGTGTTCGAACCGTAATGCGCAAGAAATGGTATGTAAACCCCGTATTTACATATCTGCCACTGTGCAGGAGAATCCGTATAGGTGTTCGAGTGTTCGAATCGTAATGCGCAAGAAATGGTACGGAAACCCCGTATTTACATATCTGCCACTGTGCAGGAGAATCCGCATAGGTGTTCGAGTGTTCGAACCGTAATGCGCAAGAAATGGTATGTAAACCCCGTATTTACATATCTGCCACTGTGCAGGAGAATCCGTATAGGTGTTCGAGTGCTCGAACCGTAATGCGCAAGAAATGGTACGGAAACCCCGTATTTACATATCTGCCACTGTGCAGGAGAATCCGTATAGGTGTTCGAGTGTTCGAACCGTAATGCGCAAGAAATGGTGCCGAAACCCCGTATTTACATATCTGCCACTGTGCAGGAGAATCCGCATAGGTGTTCGAGTGTTCGAACCGTAATGCGCAAGAAATGGTATGTAAACCCCGTATTTACATATCTGCCACTGTGCAGGAGAATCCGTATAGGTGTTCGAGTGTTCGAACCGTAATGCGCAAGAAATGGTACGGAAACCCCGTATTTACATATCTGCCACTGTGCAGGAGAATCCGTATAGGTGTTCGAGTGTTCGAACCGTAATGCGCAAGAAATGGTACCGAAACCCCGTATTTACATATCTGCCACTGTGCAGGGGAATCCGCATTGGTGTTCGTGTGTTCGAACCGTAATGCGCAAGAAATGGTATGTAAACCCCGTATTTACATATCTGCCACTGTGCAGGAGAATCCGTATAGGTGTTCGAGTGTTCGAACCGTAATGCGCAAGAAATGGTACGGAAACCCCGTATTTACATATCTGCCACTGTGCAGGAGAATCTGCATAGGTGTTCGAGTGTTCGAACCGTAATGCGCAAGAAATGGTATGTAAACCCCGTATTTACATATCTGCCACTGTGCAGGAGAATCCGTGTAGGTGTTCGAGTGTTCGAACCGTAATGCGCAAGAAATGGTACGGAAACCCCGTATTTACATATCTGCCACTGTGTAGGAGAATCCGTATAGGTGTTCGAGTGTTCGAACCGTAATGCGCAAGAAATGGTACCGAAACCCCGTATTTACATATCTGCCACTGTGCAGGAGAATCCGCATAGGTGTTCGAGTGTTCGAACCGTAATGCGCAAGAAATGGTATGTAAACCCCATATTTACATATCTGCCACTGTGCAGGAGAATCCGTATAGGTGTTCGAGTGTTCGAACCGTAATGCGCAAGAAATGGTACGGAAACCCCGTATTTACATATCTGCCACTGTGCAGGAGAATCCGCATAGGTGTTCGAGTGTTCGAACCGTAATGCGCAAGAAATGGTATGTAAACCCCGTATTTACATATCTGCCACTATGCAGGAGAATCCGCATAGGTGTTCGAGTGTTCGAACCGTAATGCGCAAGAAATGGTATGTAAACCCCGTATTTACATATCTGCCACTGTGCAGGAGAATCCGTATAGGTGTCCGAGTGTTCCAACCGTAATGCGCAAGAAATGGTACCGAAACCCCGTATTTACATATCTGCCACTGTGCAGGAGAATCCGTATAGGTGTTCGAGTGTTCGAACCGTAATGCGCAAGAAATGGTACCGAAACCCCGTATTTACATATCTGCCACTGTGCAGGAGAATCCGGATAGGTGTTTGAGTGTTCGAACCGTAATGCGCAAGAAATGGTACCGAAACCCCGTATTTACATATCTGCCACTGTGCAGGAGAATCCGCATAGGTGTTCGAGTGTTCGAACCGTATTGCACAAGAAATGGTATGTAAACCCCGTATTTACATATCTGCCACTGTGCAGGAGAATCCGTATAGGTGTTCGAGTGTTCGAACCGTAATGCGCAGGAAATGGTATGGAAACCCCGTATTTACATATCTGCCACTGTACAGGAGAATCCGTATAGGTGTTCGAGTGTTCGAACCGTAATGCGCAAGAAATGGTACGGAAACCCCGTATTTACATAGCTGCCACTGTGCAGGAGAATCCGTATAGGTGTTCGAGTGTTCGAACTGTAATGCGCAGGAAATGGTGCCGAAACCCCGTATTTACATATCTGCCACTGTGCAGGAGAATCCGCATAGGTGTTCGAGTGTTCGAACCGTAATGCGCCAGAAATGGTATGTAAACCCCGTATTTACATATCTGCCACTGTGCAGGAGAATCCGTATAGGTGTTCGAGTGTTCGAACCGTAATGCGCAAGAAATGGTACGGAAACCCCGTATTTACATATCTGCCACTGTGCAGGAGAATCCGCATAGGTGTTCGAGTGTTCGAACCGTAATGCGCAAGAAATGGTATGTAAACCCCGTATTTACATATCTGCCACTGTGCAGGAGAATCCGCATAGGTGTTCGAGTGTTCGAACCGTAATGCGCAAGAAATGGTATGTAAACCCCGTATTTACATATCTGCCACTGTACAGGAGAATCCGTATAGGTGTTCGAGTGTTCGAACCGTAATGCGCAAGAAATGGTACCGAAACCCCGTATTTACATATCTGCCACTGTGCAGGAGAATCCGTATAGGTGTTCGAGTGTTCGAACCGTAATGCGCAAGAAATGGTACCGAAACCCCGTATTTACATATCTGCCACTGTGCAGGGGAATCCGCATTGGTGTTCGAGTGTTCGAACCGTAATGCGCAAGAAATGGTATGTAAACCCCGTATTTACATATCTGCCACTGTGCAGGAGAATCCGTATAGGTGTTCGAGTGTTCGAATCGTAATGCGCAAGAAATGGTACGGAAACCCCGTATTTACATATCTGCCACTGTGCAGGAGAATCCGCATAGGTGTTCGAGTGTTCGAACCGTAATGCGCAAGAAATGGTATGTAAACCCCGTATTTACATATCTGCCACTGTGCAGGAGAATCCGCATAGGTGTTCGAGTGTTCGAACCGTAATGCGCAAGAAATGGTATGTAAACCCCGTATTTACATATCTGCCACTGTGCAGGAGAATCCGTATAGGTGTCCGAGTGTTCCAACCGTAATGCGCAAGAAATGGTACCGAAACCCCGTATTTACATATCTGCCACTGTGCAGGAGAATCCGTATAGGTGTTCGAGTGTTCGAACCGTAATGCGCAAGAAATGGTACCGAAACCCCGTATTTACATATCTGCCACTGT
Organism: Camellia sinensis; assembly: GCF_055761805.1. NCBI lineage: Eukaryota > Viridiplantae > Streptophyta > Magnoliopsida > Ericales > Theaceae > Camellia > Camellia sinensis. The sequence continues at coordinate 804,323 of NC_138971.1, forward strand.
GCGGGAGAATCCGGATAGGTGTTCGAGTGTTCGAACCGTAATGCGCAAGAAACGGTACCGAAACCCCGTATTTACATATCTGCCACTGTGCAGGAGAATCCGCATAGGTGTTCGAGTGTTCGAACCGTAATGCGCAAGAAATGGTATGTAAACCCCGTATTTACATATCTGCCACTGTGCAGGAGAATCCGCATAGGTGTTCGAGTGTTCGAACCGTAACGCGCAAGAAATGGTATGTAAACCCCGTATTTACATATCTGCCACTGTGCAGGAGAATCCGTATAGGTGTTCGAGTGTTCGAACCGTAATGCGCAAGAAATGGTACCGAAACCCCGTATTTACATATCTGCCACTGTGCAGGAGAATCCGGATAGGTGTTTGAGTGTTCGATCCGTAATGCGCAAGAAATGGTACCGAAACCCCGTATTTACATATCTGCCACTGTGCAGGAGAATCCGCATAGGTGTTCGAGTGTTCGAACGTAATGCGCAAGAAATGGTATGTAAACCCCGTATTTAAATATCTGCCACTGTGCAGGAGAATCCGTATAGGTGTCCGAGTGTTCCAACCGTAATGCGCAAGAAATGGTACCGAAACCCCGTATTTACATATCTGCCACTGTGCAGGAGAATCCGTATAGATGTTCGAGTGTTCGAACCGTAATGCGCAAGAAATGGTACCGAAACCCCGTATTTACATATCTGCCACTGTGCAGGAGAATCCGGATAGGTGTTTGAGTGTTCGAACCGTAATGCGCAAGAAATGGTACCGAAACCCCGTATTTACATATCTGCCACTGTGTAGGGGAATCCGCATTGGTGTTCGAGTGTTCGAACCGTAATGCGCAAGAAATGGTATGTAAACCCCGTATTTACATATCTGCCACTGTGCAGGAGAATCCGTATAGGTGTTCGAGTGCTCGAACCGTAATGCGCAAGAAATGGTACGGAAACCCCGTATTTACATATCTGCCACTGTGCAGGAGAATCCGTATAGGTGTTCGAGTGTTCGAACCGTAATGCGCAAGAAATGGTGCCGAAACCCCGTATTTACATATCTGCCACTGTGCAGGAGAATCCGCATAGGTGTTCGAGTGTTCGAACCGTAATGCGCAAGAAATTGTATGTAAACCCCGTATTTACATATCTGCCACTGTGCAGGAGAATCCGTATAGGTGTTCGAGTGTTCGAACCGCAATGCGCAAGAAATGGTACGGAAACCCCGTATTTACATATCTGCCACTGTGCAGGAGAATCCGTATAGGTGTTCGAGTGTTCGAACCGTAATGCGCAAGAAATGGTACCGAAACCCCGTATTTACATATCTGCCACTGTGCAGGAGAATCCGGATAGGTGTTTGAGTGTTCGAACCGTAATGCGCAAGAAATGGTACCGAAACCCCGTATTTACATATCTGCCACTGTGCAGGAGAATCCGGATAGGTGTTTGAGTGTTCGAACCGTAATGCGCAGGAAATGGTATGGAAACCCCGTATTTACATATCTGCCACTGTACAGGAGAATCCGTATAGGTGTTCGAGTGTTCGAACCGTAATGCGCAGGAAATGGTATGGAAACCCCGTATTTACATATCTGCCACTGTACAGGAGAATCCGTATAGGTGTTCGAGTGTTCGAACCGTAATGCGCAAGAAATGGTACGGAAACCCCGTATTTACATAGCTGCCACTGTGCAGGAGAATCCGTATAGGTGTTCGAGTGTTCGAACCGTAATGCGCAGGAAATGGTGCCGAAACCCCGTATTTACATATCTGCCACTGTGCAGGAGAATCCGCATAGGTGTTCGAGTGTTCGAACCGTAATGCGCCAGAAATGGTATGTAAACCCCGTATTTACATATCTGCCACTGTGCAGGAGAATCCGTATAGGTGTTCGAGTGTTCGAACCGTAATGCGCAAGAAATGGTACGGAAACCCCATATTTACATATCTGCCACTGTGCAGGAGAATCCGCATAGGTGTTCGAGTGTTCGAACCGTAATGCGCAAGAAATGGTATGTAAACCCCGTATTTACATATCTGCCACTGTGCAGGAGAATCCGTATAGGTGTTCGAGTGCTCGAACCGTAATGCGCAAGAAATGGTACGGAAACCCCGTATTTACATATCTGCCACTGTGCAGGAGAATCCGTATAGGTGTTCGAGTGTTCGAACCGTAATGCGCAAGAAATGGTGCCGAAACCCCGTATTTACATATCTGCCACTGTGCAGGAGAATCCGCATAGGTGTTCGAGTGTTCGAACCGTAATGCGCAAGAAATGGTATGTAAACCCCGTATTTACATATCTGCCACTGTGCAGGAGAATCCGTATAGGTGTTCGAGTGTTCGAACCGTAATGCGCAAGAAATGGTACGGAAACCCCGTATTTACATATCTGCCACTGTGCAGGAGAATCCGTATAGGTGTTCGAGTGTTCGAACCGTAATGCGCAAGAAATGGTACCGAAACCCCGTATTTACATATCTGCCACTGTGCAGGAGAATCCGGATAGGTGTTTGAGTGTTCGAACCGTAATGCGCAAGAAATGGTACCGAAACCCCGTATTTACATATCTGCCACTGTGCAGGAGAATCCGGATAGGTGTTTGAGTGTTCGAACCGTAATGCGCAAGAAATGGTACCGAAACCCCGTATTTACATATCTGCCACTGTGCAGGAGAATCCGCATAGGTGTTCGAGTGTTCGAACCGTATTGCACAAGAAATGTATGTAAACCCCGTATTTACATATCTGCCACTGTGCAGGAGAATCCGTATAGGTGTTCGAGTGTTCGAACCGTAATGCGCAAGAAATGGTATGGAAACCCCGTATTTACATATCTGCCACTGTGCAGGAGAATCCGTATAGGTGTTCGAGTGTTCGAACCGTAATGCGCAAGAAATGGTACGGAAACCCCGTATTCACATATCTGCCACTGTGTAGGAGAATCCGTATAGGTGTTCGAGTGTTCGAACCGTAATGCGCAAGAAATGGTGCCGAAACCCCGTATTTACATATCTGCCACTGTGCAGGAGAATCCGCATAGGTGTTCGAGTGTTCGAACCGTAATGCGCAAGAAATGGTATGTAAACCCCGTATTTACATATCTGCCACTGTGCAGGAGAATCCGTATAGGTGTTCGAGTGTTCGAACCGTAATGCGCAAGAAATGGTACGGAAACCCCGTATTTACATATCTGCCACTGTGCAGGAGAATCCGTATAGGTGTTCGAGTGTTCGAACCGTAATGCGCAAGAAATGGTATGTAAACCCCGTATTTACATATCTGCCACTGTGCAGGGGAATCCGTATAGGTGTTCGAGTGTTCGAACTGTAATGCGCAAGAAATGGTACGGAAACCCCGTATTTACATATCTGCCACTGTGCAGGAGAATCCGTATAGGTGTTCGAGTGTTCGAACCGTAATGCGCAAGAAATGGTACCGAAACCCCGTATTTACATATCTGCCACTGTGCAGGAGAATCCGGATAGGTGTTTGAGTGTTCGAACCGTAATGCGCAAGAAATGGTACGGAAACCCCGTATTTACATAGCTGCCACTGTGCAGGAGAATCCGTATAGGTGTTCGAGTGTTCGAACCGTAATGCGCAGGAAATGGTGCCGAAACCCCGTATTTACATATCTGCCACTGTGCAGGAGAATCCGCATAGGTGTTCGAGTGTTCGAACCGTAATGCGCCAGAAATGGTATGTAAACCCCGTATTTACATATCTGCCACTGTGCAGGAGAATCCGTATAGGTGTTCGAGTGTTCGAACCGTAATGCGCAAGAAATGGTACCGAAACCCCGTATTTACATATCTGCCACTGTGCGGGAGAATCCGGATAGGTGTTCGAGTGTTCGAACCGTAATGCGCAAGAAACGGTACCGAAACCCCGTATTTACATATCTGCCACTGTGCAGGAGAATCCGCATAGGTGTTCGAGTGTTCGAACCGTAATGCGCAAGAAATGGTATGTAAACCCCGTATTTACATATCTGCCACTGTGCAGGAGAATCCGCATAGGTGTTCGAGTGTTCGAACCGTAACGCGCAAGAAATGGTATGTAAACCCCGTATTTACATATCTGCCACTGTGCAGGAGAATCCGTATAGGTGTTCGAGTGTTCGAACCGTAATGCGCAAGAAATGGTACCGAAACCCCGTATTTACATATCTGCCACTGTGCAGGAGAATCCGGATAGGTGTTTGAGTGTTCGATCCGTAATGCGCAAGAAATGGTACCGAAACCCCGTATTTACATATCTGCCACTGTGCAGGAGAATCCGCATAGGTGTTCGAGTGTTCGAACGTAATGCGCAAGAAATGGTATGTAAACCCCGTATTTAAATATCTGCCACTGTGCAGGAGAATCCGTATAGGTGTCCGAGTGTTCCAACCGTAATGCGCAAGAAATGGTACCGAAACCCCGTATTTACATATCTGCCACTGTGCAGGAGAATCCGTATAGATGTTCGAGTGTTCGAACCGTAATGCGCAAGAAATGGTACCGAAACCCCGTATTTACATATCTGCCACTGTGCAGGAGAATCCGGATAGGTGTTTGAGTGTTCGAACCGTAATGCGCAAGAAATGGTACCGAAACCCCGTATTTACATATCTGCCACTGTGTAGGGGAATCCGCATTGGTGTTCGAGTGTTCGAACCGTAATGCGCAAGAAATGGTATGTAAACCCCGTATTTACATATCTGCCACTGTGCAGGAGAATCCGTATAGGTGTTCGAGTGCTCGAACCGTAATGCGCAAGAAATGGTACGGAAACCCCGTATTTACATATCTGCCACTGTGCAGGAGAATCCGTATAGGTGTTCGAGTGTTCGAACCGTAATGCGCAAGAAATGGTGCCGAAACCCCGTATTTACATATCTGCCACTGTGCAGGAGAATCCGCATAGGTGTTCGAGTGTTCGAACCGTAATGCGCAAGAAATTGTATGTAAACCCCGTATTTACATATCTGCCACTGTGCAGGAGAATCCGTATAGGTGTTCGAGTGTTCGAACCGTAATGCGCAAGAAATGGTACGGAAACCCCGTATTTACATATCTGCCACTGTGCAGGAGAATCCGTATAGGTGTTCGAGTGTTCGAACCGTAATGCGCAAGAAATGGTACCGAAACCCCGTATTTACATATCTGCCACTGTGCAGGAGAATCCGGATAGGTGTTTGAGTGTTCGAACCGTAATGCGCAAGAAATGGTACCGAAACCCCGTATTTACATATCTGCCACTGTGCAGGAGAATCCGGATAGGTGTTTGAGTGTTCGAACCGTAATGCGCAGGAAATGGTATGGAAACCCCGTATTTACATATCTGCCACTGTACAGGAGAATCCGTATAGGTGTTCGAGTGTTCGAACCGTAATGCGCAGGAAATGGTATGGAAACCCCGTATTTACATATCTGCCACTGTACAGGAGAATCCGTATAGGTGTTCGAGTGTTCGAACCGTAATGCGCAAGAAATGGTACGGAAACCCCGTATTTACATAGCTGCCACTGTGCAGGAGAATCCGTATAGGTGTTCGAGTGTTCGAACCGTAATGCGCAGGAAATGGTGCCGAAACCCCGTATTTACATATCTGCCACTGTGCAGGAGAATCCGCATAGGTGTTCGAGTGTTCGAACCGTAATGCGCCAGAAATGGTATGTAAACCCCGTATTTACATATCTGCCACTGTGCAGGAGAATCCGTATAGGTGTTCGAGTGTTCGAACCGTAATGCGCAAGAAATGGTACGGAAACCCCATATTTACATATCTGCCACTGTGCAGGAGAATCCGCATAGGTGTTCGAGTGTTCGAACCGTAATGCGCAAGAAATGGTATGTAAACCCCGTATTTACATATCTGCCACTGTGCAGGAGAATCCGTATAGGTGTTCGAGTGCTCGAACCGTAATGCGCAAGAAATGGTACGGAAACCCCGTATTTACATATCTGCCACTGTGCAGGAGAATCCGTATAGGTGTTCGAGTGTTCGAACCGTAATGCGCAAGAAATGGTGCCGAAACCCCGTATTTACATATCTGCCACTGTGCAGGAGAATCCGCATAGGTGTTCGAGTGTTCGAACCGTAATGCGCAAGAAATGGTATGTAAACCCCGTATTTACATATCTGCCACTGTGCAGGAGAATCCGTATAGGTGTTCGAGTGTTCGAACCGTAATGCGCAAGAAATGGTACGGAAACCCCGTATTTACATATCTGCCACTGTGCAGGAGAATCCGTATAGGTGTTCGAGTGTTCGAACCGTAATGCGCAAGAAATGGTACCGAAACCCCGTATTTACATATCTGCCACTGTGCAGGAGAATCCGGATAGGTGTTTGAGTGTTCGAACCGTAATGCGCAAGAAATGGTACCGAAACCCCGTATTTACATATCTGCCACTGTGCAGGAGAATCCGGATAGGTGTTTGAGTGTTCGAACCGTAATGCGCAAGAAATGGTACCGAAACCCCGTATTTACATATCTGCCACTGTGCAGGAGAATCCGCATAGGTGTTCGAGTATTCGAACCGTATTGCACAAGAAATGTATGTAAACCCCGTATTTACATATCTGCCACTGTGCAGGAGAATCCGTATAGGTGTTCGAGTGTTCGAACCGTAATGCGCAAGAAATGGTATGGAAACCCCGTATTTACATATCTGCCACTGTGCAGGAGAATCCGTATAGGTGTTCGAGTGTTCGAACCGTAATGCGCAAGAAATGGTACGGAAACCCCGTATTTACATATCTGCCACTGTGTAGGAGAATCCGTATAGGTGTTCGAGTGTTCGAACCGTAATGCGCAAGAAATGGTGCCGAAACCCCGTATTTACATATCTGCCACTGTGCAGGAGAATCCGCATAGGTGTTCGAGTGTTCGAACCGTAATGCGCAAGAAATGGTATGTAAACCCCGTATTTACATATCTGCCACTGTGCAGGAGAATCCGTATAGGTGTTCGAGTGTTCGAACCGTAATGCGCAAGAAATGGTACGGAAACCCCGTATTTACATATCTGCCACTGTGCAGGAGAATCCGTATAGGTGTTCGAGTGTTCGAACCGTAATGCGCAAGAAATGGTATGTAAACCCCGTATTTACATATCTGCCACTGTGCAGGGGAATCCGTATAGGTGTTCGAGTGTTCGAACTGTAATGCGCAAGAAATGGTACGGAAACCCCGTATTTACATATCTGCCACTGTGCAGGAGAATCCGTATAGGTGTTCGAGTGTTCGAACCGTAATGCGCAAGAAATGGTACCGAAACCCCGTATTTACATATCTGCCACTGTGCAGGAGAATCCGGATAGGTGTTTGAGTGTTCGAACCGTAATGCGCAAGAAATGGTACCGAAACCCCGTATTTACATATCTGCCACTGTGCAGGAGAATCCGGATAGGTGTTTGAGTGTTCGAACCGTAATGCGCAAGAAATGGTACCGAAACCCCGTATTTACATATCTGCCACTGTGCAGGAGAATCCGCATAGGTGTTCGAGTGTTCGAACCGTATTGCACAAGAAATGTATGTAAACCCCGTATTTACATATCTGCCACTGTGCAGGAGAATCCGTATAGGTGTTCGAGTGTTCGAACCGTAATGCGCAAGAAATGGTATGGAAACCCCGTATTTACATATCTGCCACTGTGCAGGAGAATCCGTATAGGTGTTCGAGTGTTCGAACCGTAATGCGCAAGAAATGGTACGGAAACCCCGTATTTACATATCTGCCACTGTGTAGGAGAATCCGTATAGGTGTTCGAGTGTTCGAACCGTAATGCGCAAGAAATGGTGCCGAAACCCCGTATTTACATATCTGCCACTGTGCAGGAGAATCCGCATAGGTGTTCGAGTGTTCGAACCGTAATGCGCAAGAAATGGTATGTAAACCCCGTATTTACATATCTGCCACTGTGCAGGAGAATCCGTATAGGTGTTCGAGTGTTCGAACCGTAATGCGCAAGAAATGGTACGGAAACCCCGTATTTACATATCTGCCACTGTGCAGGAGAATCCGTATAGGTGTTCGAGTGTTCGAACCGTAATGCGCAAGAAATGGTACCGAAACCCCGTATTTACATATCTGCCACTGTGCAGGGGAATCCGCATTGGTGTTCGAGTGTTCGAACCGTAATGCGCAAGAAATGGTATGTAAACCCCGTATTTACATATCTGCCACTGTGCAGGAGAATCCGTATAGGTGTTCGAGTGTTCGAATCGTAATGCGCAAGAAATGGTACGGAAACCCCGTATTTACATATCTGCCACTGTGCAGGAGAATCCGCATAGGTGTTCGAGTGTTCGAACCGTAATGCGCAAGAAATGGTATGTAAACCCCGTATTTACATATCTGCCACTGTGCAGGAGAATCCGCATAGGTGTTCGAGTGTTCGAACCGTAATGCGCAAGAAATGGTATGTAAACCCCGTATTTACATATCTGCCACTGTGCAGGAGAATCCGTATAGGTGTCCGAGTGTTCCAACCGTAATGCGCAAGAAATGGTACCGAAACCCCGTATTTACATATCTGCCACTGTGCAGGAGAATCCGTATAGGTGTTCGAGTGTTCGAACCGTAATGCGCAAGAAATGGTACCGAAACCCCGTATTTACATATCTGCCACTGTGCGGGAGAATCCGGATAGGTGTTCGAGTGTTCGAACCGTAATGCGCAAGAAACGGTACCGAAACCCCGTATTTACATATCTGCCACTGTGCAGGAGAATCCGCATAGGTGTTCGAGTGTTCGAACCGTAATGCGCAAGAAATGGTATGTAAACCCCGTATTTACATATCTGCCACTGTGCAGGAGAATCCGCATAGGTGTTCGAGTGTTCGAACCGTAACGCGCAAGAAATGGTATGTAAACCCCGTATTTACATATCTGCCACTGTGCAGGAGAATCCGTATAGGTGTTCGAGTGTTCGAACCGTAATGCGCAAGAAATGGTACCGAAACCCCGTATTTACATATCTGCCACTGTGCAGGAGAATCCGGATAGGTGTTCGAGTGTTCGAACCGTAATGCGCAAGAAATGGTACCGAAACCCCGTATTTACATATCTGCCACTGTGCAGGGGAATCCGCATTGGTGTTCGAGTGTTCGAACCGTAATGCGCAAGAAATGGTATGTAAACCCCGTATTTACATATCTGCCACTGTGCAGGAGAATCCGTATAGGTGTTCGAGTGTTCGAATCGTAATGCGCAAGAAATGGTACGGAAACCCCGTATTTACATATCTGCCACTGTGCAGGAGAATCCGCATAGGTGTTCGAGTGTTCGAACCGTAATGCGCAAGAAATGGTATGTAAACCCCGTATTTACATATCTGCCACTGTGCAGGAGAATCCGCATAGGTGTTCGAGTGTTCGAACCGTAATGCGCAAGAAATGGTATGTAAACCCCGTATTTACATATCTGCCACTGTGCAGGAGAATCCGTATAGGTGTCCGAGTGTTCCAACCGTAATGCGCAAGAAATGGTACCGAAACCCCGTATTTACATATCTGCCACTGTGCAGGAGAATCCGTATAGGTGTTCGAGTGTTCGAACCGTAATGCGCAAGAAATGGTACCGAAACCCCGTATTTACATATCTGCCACTGTGCGGGAGAATCCGGATAGGTGTTCGAGTGTTCGAACCGTAATGCGCAAGAAACGGTACCGAAACCCCGTATTTACATATCTGCCACTGTGCAGGAGAATCCGCATAGGTGTTCGAGTGTTCGAACCGTAATGCGCAAGAAATGGTATGTAAACCCCGTATTTACATATCTGCCACTGTGCAGGAGAATCCGCATAGGTGTTCGAGTGTTCGAACCGTAACGCGCAAGAAATGGTATGTAAACCCCGTATTTACATATCTGCCACTGTGCAGGAGAATCCGTATAGGTGTTCGAGTGTTCGAACCGTAATGCGCAAGAAATGGTACCGAAACCCCGTATTTACATATCTGCCACTGTGCAGGAGAATCCGGATAGGTGTTCGAGTGTTCGAACCGTAATGCGCAAGAAATGGTACCGAAACCCCGTATTTACATATCTGCCACTGTGCAGGGGAATCCGCATTGGTGTTCGAGTGTTCGAACCGTAATGCGCAAGAAATGGTATGTAAACCCCGTATTTACATATCTGCCACTGTGTAGGAGAATCCGTATAGGTGTTCGAGTGTTCGAATCGTAATGCGCAAGAAATGGTACGGAAACCCCGTATTTACATATCTGCCACTGTGCAGGGGAATCCGCATAGGTGTTCGAGTGTTCGAACCGTAATGCGCAAGAAATGGTATGTAAACCCCGTATTTACATATCTGCCACTGTGCAGGAGAATCCGCATAGGTGTTCGAGTGTTCGAACCGTAATGCGCAAGAAATGGTATGTAAACCCCGTATTTACATATCTGCCACTGTGCAGGAGAATCCGTATAGGTGTCCGAGTGTTCCAACCGTAATGCGCAAGAAATGGTACCGAAACCCCGTATTTACATATCTGCCACTGTGCAGGAGAATCCGTATAGGTGTTCGAGTGTTCGAACCGTAATGCGCAAGAAATGGTACCGAAACCCCGTATTTACATATCTGCCACTGTGCGGGAGAATCCGGATAGGTGTTCGAGTGTTCGAACCGTAATGCGCAAGAAACGGTACCGAAACCCCGTATTTACATATCTGCCACTGTGCAGGAGAATCCGCATAGGTGTTCGAGTGTTCGAACCGTAATGCGCAAGAAATGGTATGTAAACCCCGTATTTACATATCTGCCACTGTGCAGGAGAATCCGCATAGGTGTTCGAGTGTTCGAACCGTAACGCGCAAGAAATGGTATGTAAACCCCGTATTTACATATCTGCCACTGTGCAGGAGAATCCGTATAGGTGTTCGAGTGTTCGAACCGTAATGCGCAAGAAATGGTACCGAAACCCCGTATTTACATATCTGCCACTGTGCAGGAGAATCCGGATAGGTGTTTGAGTGTTCGATCCGTAATGCGCAAGAAATGGTACCGAAACCCCGTATTTACATATCTGCCACTGTGCAGGAGAATCCGCATAGGTGTTCGAGTGTTCGAAACGTAATGCGCAAGAAATGGTATGTAAACCCCGTATTTAAATATCTGCCACTGTGCAGGAGAATCCGTATAGGTGTCCGAGTGTTCCAACCGTAATGCGCAAGAAATGGTACCGAAACCCCGTATTTACATATCTGCCACTGTGCAGGAGAATCCGTATAGATGTTCGAGTGTTCGAACCGTAATGCGCAAGAAATGGTATGTAAACCCCGTATTTACATATCTGCCACTGTGCAGGAGAATCCGCATAGGTGTTCGAGTGTTCGAACCGTAATGCGCAAGAAATGGTATGTAAACCCCGTATTTACATATCTGCCACTGTGCAGGAGAATCCGTATAGGTGTCCGAGTGTTCCAACCGTAATGCGCAAGAAATGGTACCGAAACCCCGTATTTACATATCTGCCACTGTGCAGGAGAATCCGTATAGGTGTTCGAGTGTTCGAACCGTAATGCGCAAGAAATGGTACCGAAACCCCGTATTTACATATCTGCCACTGTGCGGGAGAATCCGGATAGGTGTTCGAGTGTTCGAACCGTAATGCGCAAGAAACGGTGCCGAAACCCCGTATTTACATATCTGCCACTGTGCAGGAGAATCCGCATAGGTGTTCGAGTGTTCGAACCGTAATGCGCAAGAAATGGTATGTAAACCCCGTATTTACATATCTGCCACTGTGCAGGAGAATCCGCATAGGTGTTCGAGTGTTCGAACCGTAACGCGCAAGAAATGGTATGTAAACCCCGTATTTACATATCTGCCACTGTGCAGGAGAATCCGTATAGGTGTTCGAGTGTTCGAACCGTAATGCGCAAGAAATGGTACCGAAACCCCGTATTTACATATCTGCCACTGTGCAGGAGAATCCGGATAGGTGTTTGAGTGTTCGATCCGTAATGCGCAAGAAATGGTACCGAAACCCCGTATTTACATATCTGCCACTGTGCAGGAGAATCCGCATAGGTGTTCGAGTGTTCGAAACGTAATGCGCAAGAAATGGTATGTAAACCCCGTATTTAAATATCTGCCACTGTGCAGGAGAATCCGTATAGGTGTCCGAGTGTTCCAACCGTAATGCGCAAGAAATGGTACCGAAACCCCGTATTTACATATCTGCCACTGTGCAGGAGAATCCGTATAGATGTTCGAGTGTTCGAACCGTAATGCGCAAGAAATGGTACCGAAACCCCGTATTTACATATCTGCCACTGTGCAGGAGAATCCGGATAGGTGTTTGAGTGTTCGAACCGTAATGCGCAAGAAATGGTGCCGAAACCCCGTATTTACATATCTGCCACTGTGTAGGGGAATCCGCATTGGTGTTCGAGTGTTCGAACCGTAATGCGCAAGAAATGGTATGTAAACCCCGTATTTACATATCTGCCACTGTGCAGGAGAATCCGTATAGGTGTTCGAGTGCTCGAACCGTAATGCGCAAGAAATGGTACGGAAACCCCGTATTTACATATCTGCCACTGTGCAGGAGAATCCGTATAGGTGTTCGAGTGTTCGAACCGTAATGCGCAAGAAATGGTGCCGAAACCCCGTATTTACATATCTGCCACTGTGCAGGAGAATCCGCATAGGTGTTCGAGTGTTCGAACCGTAATGCGCAAGAAATGGTATGTAAACCCCGTATTTACATATCTGCCACTGTGCAGGAGAATCCGTATAGGTGTTCGAGTGTTCGAATCGTAATGCGCAAGAAATGGTACGGAAACCCCGTATTTACATATCTGCCACTGTGCAGAAGAATCCGCATAGGTGTTCGAGTGTTCGAACCGTAATGCGCAAGAAATGGTATGTAAACCCCGTATTTACATATCTGCCACTGTGCAGGAGAATCCGCATAGGTGTTCGAGTGTTCGAACCGTAATGCGCAAGAAATGGTATGTAAACCCCGTATTTACATATCTGCCACTGTGCAGGAGAATCCGTATAGGTGTCCGAGTGTTCCAACCGTAATGCGCAAGAAATGGTACCGAAACCCCGTATTTACATATCTGCCACTGTGCAGGAGAATCCGTATAGGTGTTCGAGTGTTCGAACCGTAATGCGCAAGAAATGGTACCGAAACCCCGTATTTACATATCTGCCACTGTGCGGGAGAATCCGGATAGGTGTTCGAGTGTTCGAACCGTAATGCGCAAGAAACGGTACCGAAACCCCGTATTTACATATCTGCCACTGTGCAGGAGAATCCGCATAGGTGTTCGAGTGTTCGAACCGTAATGCGCAAGAAATGGTATGTAAACCCCGTATTTACATATCTGCCACTGTGCAGGAGAATCCGCATAGGTGTTCGAGTGTTCGAACCGTAACGCGCAAGAAATGGTATGTAAACCCCGTATTTACATATCTGCCACTGTGCAGGAGAATCCGTATAGGTGTTCGAGTGTTCGAACCGTAATGCGCAAGAAATGGTACCGAAACCCCGTATTTACATATCTGCCACTGTGCAGGAGAATCCGGATAGGTGTTCGAGTGTTCGAACCGTAATGCGCAAGAAATGGTACCGAAACCCCGTATTTACATATCTGCCACTGTGCAGGGGAATCCGCATTGGTGTTCGAGTGTTCGAACCGTAATGCGCAAGAAATGGTATGTAAACCCCGTATTTACATATCTGCCACTGTGCAGGAGAATCCGTATAGGTGTTCGAGTGTTCGAACCGTAATGCGCAAGAAATGGTACCGAAACCCCGTATTTACATATCTGCCACTGTGCAGGAGAATCCGGATAGGTGTTTGAGTGTTCGATCCGTAATGCGCAAGAAATGGTACCGAAACCCCGTATTTACATATCTGCCACTGTGCAGGAGAATCCGCATAGGTGTTCGAGTGTTCGAAACGTAATGCGCAAGAAATGGTATGTAAACCCCGTATTTAAATATCTGCCACTGTGCAGGAGAATCCGTATAGGTGTCCGAGTGTTCCAACCGTAATGCGCAAGAAATGGTACCGAAACCCCGTATTTACATATCTGCCACTGTGCAGGAGAATCCGTATAGATGTTCGAGTGTTCGAACCGTAATGCGCAAGAAATGGTACCGAAACCCCGTATTTACATATCTGCCACTGTGCAGGAGAATCCGGATAGGTGTTTGAGTGTTCGAACCGTAATGCGCAAGAAATGGTGCCGAAACCCCGTATTTACATATCTGCCACTGTGTAGGGGAATCCGCATTGGTGTTCGAGTGTTCGAACCGTAATGCGCAAGAAATGGTATGTAAACCCCGTATTTACATATCTGCCACTGTGCAGGAGAATCCGTATAGGTGTTCGAGTGCTCGAACCGTAATGCGCAAGAAATGGTACGGAAACCCCGTATTTACATATCTGCCACTGTGCAGGAGAATCCGTATAGGTGTTCGAGTGTTCGAACCGTAATGCGCAAGAAATGGTGCCGAAACCCCGTATTTACATATCTGCCACTGTGCAGGAGAATCCGCATAGGTGTTCGAGTGTTCGAACCGTAATGCGCAAGAAATGGTATGTAAACCCCGTATTTACATATCTGCCACTGTGCAGGAGAATCCGTATAGGTGTTCGAGTGTTCGAATCGTAATGCGCAAGAAATGGTACGGAAACCCCGTATTTACATATCTGCCACTGTGCAGGAGAATCCGCATAGGTGTTCGAGTGTTCGAACCGTAATGCGCAAGAAATGGTATGTAAACCCCGTATTTACATATCTGCCACTGTGCAGGAGAATCCGCATAGGTGTTCGAGTGTTCGAACCGTAATGCGCAAGAAATGGTATGTAAACCCCGTATTTACATATCTGCCACTGTGCAGGAGAATCCGTATAGGTGTCCGAGTGTTCCAACCGTAATGCGCAAGAAATGGTACCGAAACCCCGTATTTACATATCTGCCACTGTGCAGGAGAATCCGTATAGGTGTTCGAGTGTTCGAACCGTAATGCGCAAGAAATGGTACCGAAACCCCGTATTTACATATCTGCCACTGTGCGGGAGAATCCGGATAGGTGTTCGAGTGTTCGAACCGTAATGCGCAAGAAACGGTACCGAAACCCCGTATTTACATATCTGCCACTGTGCAGGAGAATCCGCATAGGTGTTCGAGTGTTCGAACCGTAATGCGCAAGAAATGGTATGTAAACCCCGTATTTACATATCTGCCACTGTGCAGGAGAATCCGCATAGGTGTTCGAGTGTTCGAACCGTAACGCGCAAGAAATGGTATGTAAACCCCGTATTTACATATCTGCCACTGTGCAGGAGAATCCGTATAGGTGTTCGAGTGTTCGAACCGTAATGCGCAAGAAATGGTACCGAAACCCCGTATTTACATATCTGCCACTGTGCAGGAGAATCCGGATAGGTGTTCGAGTGTTCGAACCGTAATGCGCAAGAAATGGTACCGAAACCCCGTATTTACATATCTGCCACTGTGCAGGGGAATCCGCATTGGTGTTCGAGTGTTCGAACCGTAATGCGCAAGAAATGGTATGTAAACCCCGTATTTACATATCTGCCACTGTGCAGGAGAATCCGTATAGGTGTTCGAGTGTTCGAATCGTAATGCGCAAGAAATGGTACGGAAACCCCGTATTTACATATCTGCCACTGTGCAGGAGAATCCGCATAGGTGTTCGAGTGTTCGAACCGTAATGCGCAAGAAATGGTATGTAAACCCCGTATTTACATATCTGCCACTGTGCAGGAGAATCCGCATAGGTGTTCGAGTGTTCGAACCGTAATGCGCAAGAAATGGTATGTAAACCCCGTATTTACATATCTGCCACTGTGCAGGAGAATCCGTATAGGTGTCCGAGTGTTCCAACCGTAATGCGCAAGAAATGGTACCGAAACCCCGTATTTACATATCTGCCACTGTGCAGGAGAATCCGTATAGGTGTTCGAGTGTTCGAACCGTAATGCGCAAGAAATGGTACCGAAACCCCGTATTTACATATCTGCCACTGTGCGGGAGAATCCGGATAGGTGTTCGAGTGTTCGAACCGTAATGCGCAAGAAACGGTACCGAAACCCCGTATTTACATATCTGCCACTGTGCAGGAGAATCCGCATAGGTGTTCGAGTGTTCGAACCGTAATGCGCAAGAAATGGTATGTAAACCCCGTATTTACATATCTGCCACTGTGCAGGAGAATCCGCATAGGTGTTCGAGTGTTCGAACCGTAACGCGCAAGAAATGGTATGTAAACCCCGTATTTACATATCTGCCACTGTGCAGGAGAATCCGTATAGGTGTTCGAGTGTTCGAACCGTAATGCGCAAGAAATGGTACCGAAACCCCGTATTTACATATCTGCCACTGTGCAGGAGAATCCGGATAGGTGTTTGAGTGTTCGATCCGTAATGCGCAAGAAATGGTACCGAAACCCCGTATTTACATATCTGCCACTGTGCAGGAGAATCCGCATAGGTGTTCGAGTGTTCGAAACGTAATGCGCAAGAAATGGTATGTAAACCCCGTATTTAAATATCTGCCACTGTGCAGGAGAATCCGTATAGGTGTCCGAGTGTTCCAACCGTAATGCGCAAGAAATGGTACCGAAACCCCGTATTTACATATCTGCCACTGTGCAGGAGAATCCGTATAGATGTTCGAGTGTTCGAACCGTAATGCGCAAGAAATGGTATGTAAACCCCGTATTTACATATCTGCCACTGTGCAGGAGAATCCGCATAGGTGTTCGAGTGTTCGAACCGTAATGCGCAAGAAATGGTATGTAAACCCCGTATTTACATATCTGCCACTGTGCAGGAGAATCCGTATAGGTGTCCGAGTGTTCCAACCGTAATGCGCAAGAAATGGTACCGAAACCCCGTATTTACATATCTGCCACTGTGCAGGAGAATCCGTATAGGTGTTCGAGTGTTCGAACCGTAATGCGCAAGAAATGGTACCGAAACCCCGTATTTACATATCTGCCACTGTGCGGGAGAATCCGGATAGGTGTTCGAGTGTTCGAACCGTAATGCGCAAGAAACGGTGCCGAAACCCCGTATTTACATATCTGCCACTGTGCAGGAGAATCCGCATAGGTGTTCGAGTGTTCGAACCGTAATGCGCAAGAAATGGTATGTAAACCCCGTATTTACATATCTGCCACTGTGCAGGAGAATCCGCATAGGTGTTCGAGTGTTCGAACCGTAACGCGCAAGAAATGGTATGTAAACCCCGTATTTACATATCTGCCACTGTGCAGGAGAATCCGTATAGGTGTTCGAGTGTTCGAACCGTAATGCGCAAGAAATGGTACTGAAACCCCGTATTTACATATCTGCCACTGTGCAGGAGAATCCGGATAGGTGTTTGAGTGTTCGATCCGTAATGCGCAAGAAATGGTACCGAAACCCCGTATTTACATATCTGCCACTGTGCAGGAGAATCCGCATAGGTGTTCGAGTGTTCGAAACGTAATGCGCAAGAAATGGTATGTAAACCCCGTATTTAAATATCTGCCACTGTGCAGGAGAATCCGTATAGGTGTCCGAGTGTTCCAACCGTAATGCGCAAGAAATGGTACCGAAACCCCGTATTTACATATCTGCCACTGTGCAGGAGAATCCGTATAGATGTTCGAGTGTTCGAACCGTAATGCGCAAGAAATGGTACCGAAACCCCGTATTTACATATCTGCCACTGTGCAGGAGAATCCGGATAGGTGTTTGAGTGTTCGAACCGTAATGCGCAAGAAATGGTGCCGAAACCCCGTATTTACATATCTGCCACTGTGTAGGGGAATCCGCATTGGTGTTCGAGTGTTCGAACCGTAATGCGCAAGAAATGGTATGTAAACCCCGTATTTACATATCTGCCACTGTGCAGGAGAATCCGTATAGGTGTTCGAGTGCTCGAACCGTAATGCGCAAGAAATGGTACGGAAACCCCGTATTTACATATCTGCCACTGTGCAGGAGAATCCGTATAGGTGTTCGAGTGTTCGAACCGTAATGCGCAAGAAATGGTGCCGAAACCCCGTATTTACATATCTGCCACTGTGCAGGAGAATCCGCATAGGTGTTCGAGTGTTCGAACCGTAATGCGCAAGAAATTGTATGTAAACCCCGTATTTACATATCTGCCACTGTGCAGGAGAATCCGTATAGGTGTTCGAGTGTTCGAACCGTAATGCGCAAGAAATGGTACGGAAACCCCGTATTTACATATCTGCCACTGTGCAGGAGAATCCGTATAGGTGTTCGAGTGTTCGAACCGTAATGCGCAAGAAATGGTACCGAAACCCCGTATTTACATATCTGCCACTGTGCAGGAGAATCCGGATAGGTGTTTGAGTGTTCGAACCGTAATGCGCAAGAAATGGTACCGAAACCCCGTATTTACATATCTGCCACTGTGCAGGAGAATCCGGATAGGTGTTTGAGTGTTCGAACCGTAATGCGCAGGAAATGGTATGGAAACCCCGTATTTACATATCTGCCACTGTACAGGAGAATCCGTATAGGTGTTCGAGTGTTCGAACCGTAATGCGCAGGAAATGGTATGGAAACCCCGTATTTACATATCTGCCACTGTACAGGAGAATCCGTATAGGTGTTCGAGTGTTCGAACCGTAATGCGCAAGAAATGGTACGGAAACCCCGTATTTACATAGCTGCCACTGTGCAGGAGAATCCGTATAGGTGTTCGAGTGTTCGAACCGTAATGCGCAGGAAATGGTGCCGAAACCCCGTATTTACATATCTGCCACTGTGCAGGAGAATCCGCATAGGTGTTCGAGTGTTCGAACCGTAATGTGCCAGAAATGGTATGTAAACCCCGTATTTACATATCTGCCACTGTGCAGGAGAATCCGTATAGGTGTTCGAGTGTTCGAACCGTAATGCGCAAGAAATGGTACGGAAACCCCGTATTTACATATCTGCCACTGTGCAGGAGAATCCGCATAGGTGTTCGAGTGTTCGAACCGTAATGCGCAAGAAATGGTATGTAAACCCCGTATTTACATATCTGCCACTGTGCAGGAGAATCCGTATAGGTGTTCGAGTGCTCGAACCGTAATGCGCAAGAAATGGTACGGAAACCCCGTATTTACATATCTGCCACTGTGCAGGAGAATCCGTATAGGTGTTCGAGTGTTCGAACCGTAATGCGCAAGAAATGGTGCCGAAACCCCGTATTTACATATCTGCCACTGTGCAGGAGAATCCGCATAGGTGTTCGAGTGTTCGAACCGTAATGCGCAAGAAATGGTATGTAAACCCCGTATTTACATATCTGCCACTGTGCAGGAGAATCCGTATAGGTGTTCGAGTGTTCGAACCGTAATGCGCAAGAAATGGTACGGAAACCCCGTATTTACATATCTGCCACTGTGCAGGAGAATCCGTATAGGTGTTCGAGTGTTCGAACCGTAATGCGCAAGAAATGGTACCGAAACCCCGTATTTACATATCTGCCACTGTGCAGGAGAATCCGGATAGGTGTTTGAGTGTTCGAACCGTAATGCGCAAGAAATGGTACCGAAACCCCGTATTTACATATCTGCCACTGTGCAGGAGAATCCGGATAGGTGTTTGAGTGTTCGAACCGTAATGCGCAAGAAATGGTACCGAAACCCCGTATTTACATATCTGCCACTGTGCAGGAGAATCCGCATAGGTGTTCGAGTGTTCGAACCGTATTGCACAAGAAATGTATGTAAACCCCGTATTTACATATCTACCACTGTGCAGGAGAATCCGTATAGGTGTTCGAGTGTTCGAACCGTAATGCGCAAGAAATGGTATGGAAACCCCGTATTTACATATCTGCCACTGTGCAGGAGAATCCGTATAGGTGTTCGAGTGTTCGAACCGTAATGCGCAAGAAATGGTACGGAAACCCCGTATTTACATATCTGCCACTGTGTAGGAGAATCCGTATAGGTGTTCGAGTGTTCGAACCGTAATGCGCAAGAAATGGTGCCGAAACCCCGTATTTACATATCTGCCACTGTGCAGGAGAATCCGCATAGGTGTTCGAGTGTTCGAACCGTAATGCGCAAGAAATGGTATGTAAACCCCGTATTTACATATATGCCACTGTGCAGGAGAATCCGTATAGGTGTTCGAGTGTTCGAACCGTAATGCGCAAGAAATGGTATGGAAACCCCGTATTTACATATCTGCCACTGTGCAGGAGAATCCGTATAGGTGTTCGAGTGTTCGAACCGTAATGCGCAAGAAATGGTACCGAAACCCCGTATTTACATATCTGCCACTGTGCAGGGGAATCCGCATTGGTGTTCGAGTGTTCGAACCGTAATGCGCAAGAAATGGTATGTAAACCCCGTATTTACATATCTGCCACTGTGCAGGAGAATCCGTATAGGTGTTCGAGTGTTCGAATCGTAATGCGCAAGAAATGGTACGGAAACCCCGTATTTACATATCTGCCACAGTGCAGGAGAATCCGCATAGGTGTTCGAGTGTTCGAACCGTAATGCGCAAGAAATGGTATGTAAACCCCGTATTTACATATCTGCCACTGTGCAGGAGAATCCGCATAGGTGTTCGAGTGTTCGAACCGTAATGCGCAAGAAATGGTATGTAAACCCCGTATTTACATATCTGCCACTGTGCAGGAGAATCCGTATAGGTGTCCGAGTGTTCCAACCGTAATGCGCAAGAAATGGTACCGAAACCCCGTATTTACATATCTGCCACTGTGCAGGAGAATCCGTATAGGTGTTCGAGTGTTCGAACCGTAATGCGCAAGAAATGGTACCGAAACCCCGTATTTACATATCTGCCACTGTGCGGGAGAATCCGGATAGGTGTTCGAGTGTTCGAACCGTAATGCGCAAGAAACGGTACCGAAACCCCGTATTTACATATCTGCCACTGTTCAGGAGAATCCGCATAGGTGTTCGAGTGTTCGAACCGTAATGCGCAAGAAATGGTATGTAAACCCCGTATTTACATATCTGCCACTGTGCAGGAGAATCCGCATAGGTGTTCGAGTGTTCGAACCGTAATGCGCAAGAAATGGTATGTAAACCCCGTATTTACATATCTGCCACTGTGCAGGAGAATCCGTATAGGTGTTCGAGTGTTCGAACCGTAATGCGCAAGAAATGGTACGGAAACCCCGTATTTACATATCTGCCACTGTGCAGGAGAATCCGTATAGGTGTTCGAGGGTTCGAACCGTAATGCGCAAGAAATGGTACCGAAACCCCGTATTTACATATCTGCCACTGTGCAGGAGAATCCGGATAGGTGTTTGAGTGTTCGAACCGTAATGCGCAAGAAATGGTACCGAAACCCCGTATTTACATATCTGCCACTGTGCAGGAGAATCCGGATAGGTGTTTGAGTGTTCGAACCGTAATGCGCAAGAAATGGTACCGAAACCCCGTATTTACATATCTGCCACTGTGCAGGAGAATCCGCATAGGTGTTCGAGTGTTCGAACCGTATTGCACAAGAAATGTATGTAAACCCCGTATTTACATATCTACCACTGTGCAGGAGAATCCGTATAGGTGTTCGAGTGTTCGAACCGTAATGCGCAAGAAATGGTATGGAAACCCCGTATTTACATATCTGCCACTGTGCAGGAGAATCCGTATAGGTGTTCGAGTGTTCGAACCGTAATGCGCAAGAAATGGTACGGAAACCCCGTATTTACATATCTGCCACTGTGTAGGAGAATCCGTATAGGTGTTCGAGTGTTCGAACCGTAATGCGCAAGAAATGGTGCCGAAACCCCGTATTTACATATCTGCCACTGTGCAGGAGAATCCGCATAGGTGTTCGAGTGTTCGAACCGTAATGCGCAAGAAATGGTATGTAAACCCCGTATTTACATATATGCCACTGTGCAGGAGAATCCGTATAGGTGTTCGAGTGTTCGAACCGTAATGCGCAAGAAATGGTATGGAAACCCCGTATTTACATATCTGCCACTGTGCAGGAGAATCCGTATAGGTGTTCGAGTGTTCGAACCGTAATGCGCAAGAAATGGTACCGAAACCCCGTATTTACATATCTGCCACTGTGCAGGGGAATCCGCATTGGTGTTCGAGTGTTCGAACCGTAATGCGCAAGAAATGGTATGTAAACCCCGTATTTACATATCTGCCACTGTGCAGGAGAATCCGTATAGGTGTTCGAGTGTTCGAATCGTAATGCGCAAGAAATGGTACGGAAACCCCGTATTTACATATCTGCCACAGTGCAGGAGAATCCGCATAGGTGTTCGAGTGTTCGAACCGTAATGCGCAAGAAATGGTATGTAAACCCCGTATTTACATATCTGCCACTGTGCAGGAGAATCCGCATAGGTGTTCGAGTGTTCGAACCGTAATGCGCAAGAAATGGTATGTAAACCCCGTATTTACATATCTGCCACTGTGCAGGAGAATCCGTATAGGTGTCCGAGTGTTCCAACCGTAATGCGCAAGAAATGGTACCGAAACCCCGTATTTACATATCTGCCACTGTGCAGGAGAATCCGTATAGGTGTTCGAGTGTTCGAACCGTAATGCGCAAGAAATGGTACCGAAACCCCGTATTTACATATCTGCCACTGTGCGGGAGAATCCGGATAGGTGTTCGAGTGTTCGAACCGTAATGCGCAAGAAACGGTACCGAAACCCCGTATTTACATATCTGCCACTGTTCAGGAGAATCCGCATAGGTGTTCGAGTGTTCGAACCGTAATGCGCAAGAAATGGTATGTAAACCCCGTATTTACATATCTGCCACTGTGCAGGAGAATCCGCATAGGTGTTCGAGTGTTCGAACCGTAACGCGCAAGAAATGGTATGTAAACCCCGTATTTACATATCTGCCACTGTGCAGGAGAATCCGTATAGGTGTTCGAGTGTTCGAACCGTAATGCGCAAGAAATGGTACCGAAACCCCGTATTTACATATCTGCCACTGTGCAGGAGAATCCGGATAGGTGTTTGAGTGTTCGATCCGTAATGCGCAAGAAATGGTACCGAAACCCCGTATTTACATATCTGCCACTGTGCAGGAGAATCCGCATAGGTGTTCGAGTGTTCGAAACGTAATGCGCAAGAAATGGTATGTAAACCCCGTATTTAAATATCTGCCACTGTGCAGGAGAATCCGTATAGGTGTCCGAGTGTTCCAACCGTAATGCGCAAGAAATGGTACCGAAACCCCGTATTTACATATCTGCCACTGTGCAGGAGAATCCGTATAGATGTTCGAGTGTTCGAACCGTAATGCGCAAGAAATGGTACCGAAACCCCGTATTTACATATCTGCCACTGTGCAGGAGAATCCGGATAGGTGTTTGAGTGTTCGAACCGTAATGCGCAAGAAATGGTACCGAAACCCCGTATTTACATATCTGCCACTGTGTAGGGGAATCCGCATTGGTGTTCGAGTGTTCGAACCGTAATGCGCAAGAAATGGTATGTAAACCCCGTATTTACATATCTGCCACTGTGCAGGAGAATCCGTATAGGTGTTCGAGTGTTCGAACCGTAATGCGCAAGAAATGGTACGGAAACCCCGTATTTACATATCTGCCACTGTGCAGGAGAATCCGCATAGGTGTTCGAGTGTTCGAACCGTAATGCGCAAGAAATGGTATGTAAACCCCGTATTTACATATCTGCCACTGTGCAGGAGAATCCGTATAGGTGTTCGAGTGTTCGAACCGTAATGCGCAAGAAATGGTATGTAAACCCCGTATTTACATATCTGCCACTGTGCAGGAGAATCCGTATAGGTGTCCGAGTGTTCCAACCGTAATGCGCAAGAAATGGTACCGAAACCCCGTATTTACATATCTGCCACTGTGCAGGAGAATCCGTATAGGTGTTCGAGTGTTCGAACCGTAATGCGCAAGAAATGGTACCGAAACCCCGTATTTACATATCTGCCACTGTGCGGGAGAATCCGGATAGGTGTTCGAGTGTTCGAACCGTAATGCGCAAGAAACGGTACCGAAACCCCGTATTTACATATCTGCCACTGTGCAGGAGAATCCGCATAGGTGTTCGAGTGTTCGAACCGTAATGCGCAAGAAATGGTATGTAAACCCCGTATTTACATATCTGCCACTGTGCAGGAGAATCCGCATAGGTGTTCGAGTGTTCGAACCGTAACGCGCAAGAAATGGTATGTAAACCCCGTATTTACATATCTGCCACTGTGCAGGAGAATCCGTATAGGTGTTCGAGTGTTCGAACCGTAATGCGCAAGAAATGGTACCGAAACCCCGTATTTACATATCTGCCACTGTGCAGGAGAATCCGGATAGGTGTTTGAGTGTTCGATCCGTAATGCGCAAGAAATGGTACCGAAACCCCGTATTTACATATCTGCCACTGTGCAGGAGAATCCGCATAGGTGTTCGAGTGTTCGAAACGTAATGCGCAAGAAATGGTATGTAAACCCCGTATTTAAATATCTGCCACTGTGCAGGAGAATCCGTATAGGTGTCCGAGTGTTCCAACCGTAATGCGCAAGAAATGGTACCGAAACCCCGTATTTACATATCTGCCACTGTGCAGGAGAATCCGTATAGATGTTCGAGTGTTCGAACCGTAATGCGCAAGAAATGGTACCGAAACCCCGTATTTACATATCTGCCACTGTGCAGGAGAATCCGGATAGGTGTTTGAGTGTTCGAACCGTAATGCGCAAGAAATGGTACCGAAACCCCGTATTTACATATCTGCCACTGTGTAGGGGAATCCGCATTGGTGTTCGAGTGTTCGAACCGTAATGCGCAAGAAATGGTATGTAAACCCCGTATTTACATATCTGCCACTGTGCAGGAGAATCCGTATAGGTGTTCGAGTGTTCGAACCGTAATGCGCAAGAAATGGTACGGAAACCCCGTATTTACATATCTGCCACTGTGCAGGAGAATCCGCATAGGTGTTCGAGTGTTCGAACCGTAATGCGCAAGAAATGGTATGTAAACCCCGTATTTACATATCTGCCACTGTGCAGGAGAATCCGTATAGGTGTTCGAGTGTTCGAACCGTAATGCGCAAGAAATGGTACGGAAACCCCGTATTTACATATCTGCCACTGTGTAGGAGAATCCGTATAGGTGTTCGAGTGTTCGAACCGTAATGCGCAAGAAATGGTACCGAAACCCCGTATTTACATATCTGCCACTGTGTAGGAGAATCCGCATAGGTGTTCGAGTGTTCGAACCGTAATGCGCAAGAAATGGTATGTAAACCCCATATTTACATATCTGCCACTGTGCAGGAGAATCCGTATAGGTGTTCGAGTGTTCGAACCGTAATGCGCAAGAAATGGTATGGAAACCCCGTATTTACATATCTGCCACTGTGCAGGAGAATCCGCATAGGTGTTCGAGTGTTCGAACCGTAATGCGCAAGAAATGGTATGTAAACCCCGTATTTACATATCTGCCACTGTGCAGGAGAATCCGCATAGGTGTTCGAGTGTTCGAACCGTAATGCGCAAGAAATGGTATGTAAACCCCGTATTTACATATCTGCCACTGTGCAGGAGAATCCGTATAGGTGTCCGAGTGTTCCAACCGTAATGCGCAAGAAATGGTACCGAAACCCCGTATTTACATATCTGCCACTGTGCAGGAGAATCCGTATAGGTGTTCGAGTGTTCGAACCGTAATGCGCAAGAAATGGTACCGAAACCCCGTATTTACATATCTGCCACTGTGCAGGAGAATCCGGATAGGTGTTTGAGTGTTCGAACCGTAATGCGCATGAAATGGTACCGAAACCCCGTATTTACATATCTGCCACTGTGCAGGAGAATCCGCATAGGTGTTCGAGTGTTCGAACCGTATTGCACAAGAAATGGTATGTAAACCCCGTATTTACATATCTGCCACTGTGCAGGAGAATCCGTATAGGTGTTCGAGTGTTCGAACCGTAATGCGCAGGAAATGGTATGGAAACCCCGTATTTACATATCTGCCACTGTACAGGAGAATCCGTATAGGTGTTCGAGTGTTCGAACCGTAATGCGCAAGAAATGGTACGGAAACCTCGTATTTACATATCTGCCACTGTGCAGGAGAATCCGTATAGGTGTTCGAGTGTTCGAACCGTAATGCGCAGGAAATGGTGCCGAAACCCCGTATTTACATATCTGCCACTGTGCAGGAGAATCCGCATAGGTGTTCGAGTGTTCGAACCGTAATGCGCCAGAAATGGTATGTAAACCCCGTATTTACATATCTGCCACTGTGCAGGAGAATCCGTATAGGTGTTCGAGTGTTCGAACCGTAATGCGCAAGAAATGGTACGGAAACCCCGTATTTACATATCTGCCACTGTGCAGGAGAATCCGCATAGGTGTTCGAGTGTTCGAACCGTAATGCGCAAGAAATGGTATGTAAACCCCGTATTTACATATCTGCCACTGTGCAGGAGAATCCGTATAGGTGTTCGAGTGCTCGAACCGTAATGCGCAAGAAATGGTACGGAAACCCCGTATTTACATATCTGCCACTGTGCAGGAGAATCCGTATAGGTGTTCGAGTGTTCGAACCGTAATGCGCAAGAAATGGTGCCGAAACCCCGTATTTACATATCTGCCACTGTGCAGGAGAATCCGCATAGGTGTTCGAGTGTTCGAACCGTAATGCGCAAGAAAAGGTATGTAAACCCCGTATTTACATATCTGCCACTGTGCAGGAGAATCCGTATAGGTGTTCGAGTGTTCGAACCGTAATGCGCAAGAAATGGTACGGAAACCCCGTATTTACATATCTGCCACTGTGCAGGAGAATCCGTATAGGTGTTCGAGTGTTCGAACCGTAATGCGCAAGAAATGGTACCGAAACCCCGTATTTACATATCTGCCACTGTGTAGGAGAATCCGGATAGGTGTTTGAGTGTTCGAACCGTAATGCGCAAGAAATGGTACCGAAACCCCGTATTTACATATCTGCCACTGTGCAGGAGAATCCGGATAGGTGTTTGAGTGTTCGAACCGTAATGCGCAAGAAATGGTACCGAAACCCCGTATTTACATATCTGCCACTGTGCAGGAGAATCCGCATAGGTGTTCGAGTGTTCGAACCGTATTGCACAAGAAATGTATGTAAACCCCGTATTTACATATCTGCCACTGTGCAGGAGAATCCGTATAGGTGTTCGAGTGTTCGAACCGTAATGCGCAAGAAATGGTATGGAAACCCCGTATTTACATATCTGCCACTGTGCAGGAGAATCCGTATAGGTGTTCGAGTGTTCGAACCGTAATGCGCAAGAAATGGTACGGAAACCCCGTATTTACATATCTGCCACTGTGTAGGAGAATCCGTATAGGTGTTCGAGTGTTCGAACCGTAATGCGCAAGAAATGGTGCCGAAACCCCGTATTTACATATCTCCCACTGTGCAGGAGAATCCGCACAGGTGTTCGAGTGTTCGAACCGTAATGCGCAAGAAATGGTATGTAAACCCCGTATTTACATATCTGCCACTGTGCAGGAGAATCCGCATAGGTGTTCGAGTGTTCGAACCGTAATGCGCAAGAAATGGTATGTAAACCCCGTATTTACATATCTGCCACTGTGCAGGAGAATCCGTATAGGTGTCCGAGTGTTCCAACCGTAATGCGCAAGAAATGGTACCGAAACCCCGTATTTACATATCTGCCACTGTGCAGGAGAATCCGTATAGGTGTTCGAGTGTTCGAACCGTAATGCGCAAGAAATGGTACCGAAACCCCGTATTTACATATCTGCCACTGTGCAGGAGAATCCGGATAGGTGTTTGAGTGTTCGAACCGTAATGCGCAAGAAATGGTACCGAAACCCCGTATTTACATATCTGCCACTGTGCAGGAGAATCCGCATAGGTGTTCGAGTGTTCGAACCGTATTGCACAAGAAATGGTATGTAAACCCCGTATTTACATATCTGCCACTGTGCAGGAGAATCCGTATAGGTGTTCGAGTGTTCGAACCGTAATGCGCAGGAAATGGTATGGAAACCCCGTATTTACATATCTGCCACTGTACAGGAGAATCCGTATAGGTGTTCGAGTGTTCGAACCGTAATGCGCAAGAAATGGTACGGAAACCTCGTATTTACATATCTGCCACTGTGCAGGAGAATCCGTATAGGTGTTCGAGTGTTCGAACCGTAATGCGCAGGAAATGGTGCCGAAACCCCGTATTTACATATCTGCCACTGTGCAGGAGAATCCGCATAGGTGTTCGAGTGTTCGAACCGTAATGCGCCAGAAATGGTATGTAAACCCCGTATTTACATATCTGCCACTGTGCAGGAGAATCCGTATAGGTGTTCGAGTGTTCGAACCGTAATGCGCAAGAAATGGTACGGAAACCCCGTATTTACATATCTGCCACTGTGCAGGAGAATCCGCATAGGTGTTCGAGTGTTCGAACCGTAATGCGCAAGAAATGGTATGTAAACCCCGTATTTACATATCTGCCACTGTGCAGGAGAATCCGTATAGGTGTTCGAGTGCTCGAACCGTAATGCGCAAGAAATGGTACGGAAACCCCGTATTTACATATCTGCCACTGTGCAGGAGAATCCGTATAGGTGTTCGAGTGTTCGAACCGTAATGCGCAAGAAATGGTGCCGAAACCCCGTATTTACATATCTGCCACTGTGCAGGAGAATCCGCATAGGTGTTCGAGTGTTCGAACCGTAATGCGCAAGAAATGGTATGTAAACCCCGTATTTACATATCTGCCACTGTGCAGGAGAATCCGTATAGGTGTTCGAGTGTTCGAACCGTAATGCGCAAGAAATGGTACGGAAACCCCGTATTTACATATCTGCCACTGTGCAGGAGAATCCGTATAGGTGTTCGAGTGTTCGAACCGTAATGCGCAAGAAATGGTACCGAAACCCCGTATTTACATATCTGCCACTGTGCAGGAGAATCCGGATAGGTGTTTGAGTGTTCGAACCGTAATGCGCAAGAAATGGTACCGAAACCCCGTATTTACATATCTGCCACTGTGCAGGAGAATCCGGATAGGTGTTTGAGTGTTCGAACCGTAATGCGCAAGAAATGGTACCGAAACCCCGTATTTACATATCTGCCACTGTGCAGGAGAATCCGCATAGGTGTTCGAGTGTTCGAACCGTATTGCACAAGAAATGTATGTAAACCCCGTATTTACATATCTGCCACTGTGCAGGAGAATCCGTATAGGTGTTCGAGTGTTCGAACCGTAATGCGCAAGAAATGGTATGGAAACCCCGTATTTACATATCTGCCACTGTGCAGGAGAATCCGTATAGGTGTTCGAGTGTTCGAACCGTAATGCGCAAGAAATGGTACGGAAACCCCGTATTTACATATCTGCCACTGTGTAGGAGAATCCGTATAGGTGTTCGAGTGTTCGAACCGTAATGCGCAAGAAATGGTGCCGAAACCCCGTATTTACATATCTGCCACTGTGCAGGAGAATCCGCACAGGTGTTCGAGTGTTCGAACCGTAATGCGCAAGAAATGGTATGTAAACCCCGTATTTACATATCTGCCACTGTGCAGGAGAATCCGTATAGGTGTTCGAGTGTTCGAACCGTAATGCGCAAGAAATGGTACGGAAACCCCGTATTTACATATCTGCCACTGTGCAGGAGAATCCGTATAGGTGTTCGAGTGTTCGAACCGTAATGCGCAAGAAATGGTACCGAAACCCCGTATTTACATATCTGCCACTGTGCAGGGGAATCCGCATTGGTGTTCGAGTGTTCGAACCGTAATGCGCAAGAAATGGTATGTAAACCCCGTATTTACATATCTGCCACTGTGCAGGAGAATCCGTATAGGTGTTCGAGTGTTCGAACCGTAATGCGCAAGAAATGGTACGGAAACCCCGTATTTACATATCTGCCACTGTGCAGGAGAATCCGCATAGGTGTTCGAGTGTTCGAACCGTAATGCGCAAGAAATGGTATGTAAACCCCGTATTTACATATCTGCCACTGTGCAGGAGAATCCGCATAGGTGTTCGAGTGTTCGAACCGTAATGCGCAAGAAATGGTATGTAAACCCCGTATTTACATATCTGCCACTGTGCAGGAGAATCCGTATAGGTGTCCGAGTGTTCCAACCGTAATGCGCAAGAAATGGTACCAAAACAACGTATTTACATATCTGCCACTGTGCAGGAGAATCCGTATAGGTGTTCGAGTGTTCGAACCGTAATGCGCAAGAAATGGTACCGAAACCCCGTATTTACATATCTGCCACTGTGCGGGAGAATCCGGATAGGTGTTCGAGTGTTCGAACCGTAATGCGCAAGAAACGGTACCGAAACCCCGTATTTACATATCTGCCACTGTGCAGGAGAATCCGCATAGGTGTTCGAGTGTTCGAACCGTAATGCGCAAGAAATGGTACAGAAACCCCGTATTTACATATCTGCCACTGTGTAGGAGAATCCGTATAGGTGTTCGAGTGTTCGAACCGTAATGCGCAAGAAATGGTACCGAAACCCCGTATTTACATATCTGCCACTGTGCAGGAGAATCCGCATAGGTGTTCGAGTGTTCGAACCGTAATGCGCAAGAAATGGTATGTAAACCCCATATTTACATATCTGCCACTGTGCAGGAGAATCCGTATAGGTGTTCGAGTGTTCGAACCGTAATGCGCAAGAAATGGTACGGAAACCCCGTATTTACATATCTGCCACTGTGTAGGAGAATCCGCATAGGTGTTCGAGTGTTCGAACCGTAATGCGCAAGAAATGGTATGTAAACCCCGTATTTACATATCTGCCACTGTGCAAGAGAATCCGCATAGGTGTTCGAGTGTTCGAACCGTAATGCACAAGAAATGGTATGTAAACCCCGTATTTACATATCTGCCACTGTGCAGGAGAATCCGCATAGGTGTTCGAGTGTTCGAACCGTAATGCGCAAGAAATGGTACGGAAACCCCGTATTTACATATCTGCCACTGTGCAGGAGAATCCGTATAGGTGTTCGAGTGTTCGAACCGTAATGCGCAAGAAATGGTACCGAAACCCCGTATTTACATATCTGCCACTGTGCAGGGGAATCCGCATTGGTGTTCGAGTGTTCGAACCGTAATGCGCAAGAAATGGTATGTAAACCCCGTATTTACATATCTGCCACTGTGCAGGAGAATCCGTATAGGTGTTCGAGTGTTCGAACCGTAATGCGCAAGAAATGGTACGGAAACCCCGTATTTACATATCTGCCACTGTGCAGGAGAATCCGCATAGGTGTTCGAGTGTTCGAACCGTAATGCGCAAGAAATGGTATGTAAACCCCGTATTTACATATCTGCCACTGTGCAGGAGAATCCGCATAGGTGTTCGAGTGTTCGAACCGTAATGCGCAAGAAATGGTATGTAAACCCCGTATTTACATATCTGCCACTGTGCAGGAGAATCCGCATAGGTGTTCGAGTGTTCGAACCGTAACGCGCAAGAAATGGTATGTAAACCCCGTATTTACATATCTGCCACTGTGCAGGAGAATCCGTATAGGTGTTCGAGTGTTCGAACCGTAATGCGCAAGAAATGGTACCGAAACCCCGTATTTACATATCTGCCACTGTGCAGGAGAATCCGGATAGGTGTTTGAGTGTTCGATCCGTAATGCGCAAGAAATGGTACCGAAACCCCGTATTTACATATCTGCCACTGTGCAGGAGAATCCGCATAGGTGTTCGAGTGTTCGAAACGTAATGCGCAAGAAATGGTATGTAAACCCCGTATTTAAATATCTGCCACTGTGCAGGAGAATCCGTATAGGTGTCCGAGTGTTCCAACCGTAATGCGCAAGAAATGGTACCGAAACCCCGTATTTACATATCTGCCACTGTGCAGGAGAATCCGTATAGATGTTCGAGTGTTCGAACCGTAATGCGCAAGAAATGGTACCGAAACCCCTATTTACATATCTGCCACTGTGCAGGAGAATCCGGATAGGTGTTTGAGTGTTCGAACCGTAATGCGCAAGAAATGGTACCGAAACCCCGTATTTACATATCTGCCACTGTGCAGGAGAATCCGCATAGGTGTTCGAGTGTTCGAACCGTATTGCACAAGAAATGTATGTAAACCCCGTATTTACATATCTGCCACTGTGCAGGAGAATCCGTATAGGTGTTCGAGTGTTCGAACCGTAATGCGCAAGAAATGGTACGGAAACCCCGTATTTACATATCTGCCACTGTGCAGGAGAATCCGTATAGGTGTTCGAGTGTTCGAACCGTAATGCGCAAGAAATGGTACGGAAACCCCGTATTTACATATCTGCCACTGTGCAGGAGAATCCGTATAGGTGTTCGAGTGTTCGAACCGTAATGCGCAAGAAATGGTGCCGAAACCCCGTATTTACATATCTGCCACTGTGCAGGAGAATCCGCATAGGTGTTCGAGTGTTCGAACCGTAATGCGCAAGAAATGGTATGTAAACCCCGTATTTACATATCTGCCACTGTGCAGGAGAATCCGTATAGGTGTTCGAGTGTTCGAACCGTAATGCGCAAGAAATGGTACGGAAACCCCGTATTTACATATCTGCCACTGTGCAGGAGAATCCGTATAGGTGTTCGAGTGTTCGAACCGTAATGCGCAAGAAATGGTACCGAAACCCCGTATTTACATATCTGCCACTGTGCAGGAGAATCCGCATAGGTGTTCGAGTGTTCGAACCGTAATGCGCAAGAAATGGTATGTAAACCCCGTATTTACATATCTGCCACTGTGCAGGAGAATCCGTATAGGTGTTCGAGTGTTCGAACCGTAATGCGCAAGAAATGGTACGGAAACCCCGTATTTACATATCTGCCACTGTGCAGGAGAATCCGCATAGGTGTTCGAGTGTTCGAACCGTAATGCGCAAGAAATGGTATGTAAACCCCGTATTTACATATCTGCCACTGTGCAGGAGAATCCGCATAGGTGTTCGAGTGTTCGAACCGTAATGCGCAAGAAATGGTATGTAAACCCCGTATTTACATATCTGCCACTGTGCAGGAGAATCCGTATAGGTGTCCGAGTGTTCCAACCGTAATGCGCAAGAAATGGTACCGAAACCCCGTATTTACATATCTGCCACTGTGCAGGAGAATCCGCATAGGTGTTCGAGTGTTCGAACCGTATTGCACAAGAAATGTATGTAAACCCCGTATTTACATATCTGCCACTGTGCAGGAGAATCCGTATAGGTGTTCGAGTGTTCGAACCGTAATGCGCAAGAAATGGTACGGAAACCCCGTATTTACATATCTGCCACTGTGCAGGAGAATCCGTATAGGTGTTCGAGTGTTCGAACCGTAATGCGCAAGAAATGGTACGGAAACCCCGTATTTACATATCTGCCACTGTGCAGGAGAATCCGTATAGGTGTTCGAGTGTTCGAACCGTAATGCGCAAGAAATGGTGCCGAAACCCCGTATTTACATATCTGCCACTGTGCAGGAGAATCCGCATAGGTGTTCGAGTGTTCGAACCGTAATGCGCAAGAAATGGTATGTAAACCCCGTATTTACATATCTGCCACTGTGCAGGAGAATCCGTATAGGTGTTCGAGTGTTCGAACCGTAATGCGCAAGAAATGGTACGGAAACCCCGTATTTACATATCTGCCACTGTGCAGGAGAATCCGTATAGGTGTTCGAGTGTTCGAACCGTAATGCGCAAGAAATGGTACCGAAACCCCGTATTTACATATCTGCCACTGTGCAGGAGAATCCGCATAGGTGTTCGAGTGTTCGAACCGTAATGCGCAAGAAATGGTATGTAAACCCCGTATTTACATATCTGCCACTGTGCAGGAGAATCCGTATAGGTGTTCGAGTGTTCGAACCGTAATGCGCAAGAAATGGTACGGAAACCCCGTATTTACATATCTGCCACTGTGCAGGAGAATCCGCATGGGTGTTCGAGTGTTCGAACCGTAATGCGCAAGAAATGGTATGTAAACCCCGTATTTACATATCTGCCACTGTGCAGGAGAATCCGCATAGGTGTTCGAGTGTTCGAACCGTAATGCGCAAGAAATGGTATGTAAACCCCGTATTTACATATCTGCCACTGTGCAGGAGAATCCGTATAGGTGTCCGAGTGTTCCAACCGTAATGCGCAAGAAATGGTACCGAAACCCCGTATTTACATATCTGCCACTGTGCAGGAGAATCCGCATAGGTGTTCGAGTGTTCGAACCGTATTGCACAAGAAATGTATGTAAACCCCGTATTTACATATCTGCCACTGTGCAGGAGAATCCGTATAGGTGTTCGAGTGTTCGAACCGTAATGCGCAAGAAATGGTACGGAAACCCCGTATTTACATATCTGCCACTGTGCAGGAGAATCCGTATAGGTGTTCGAGTGTTCGAACCGTAATGCGCAAGAAATGGTACGGAAACCCCGTATTTACATATCTGCCACTGTGCAGGAGAATCCGTATAGGTGTTCGAGTGTTCGAACCGTAATGCGCAAGAAATGGTGCCGAAACCCCGTATTTACATATCTGCCACTGTGCAGGAGAATCCGCATAGGTGTTCGAGTGTTCGAACCGTAATGCGCAAGAAATGGTATGTAAACCCCGTATTTACATATCTGCCACTGTGCAGGAGAATCCGTATAGGTGTTCGAGTGTTCGAACCGTAATGCGCAAGAAATGGTACGGAAACCCCGTATTTACATATCTGCCACTGTGCAGGAGAATCCGTATAGGTGTTCGAGTGTTCGAACCGTAATGCGCAAGAAATGGTACCGAAACCCCGTATTTACATATCTGCCACTGTGCAGGAGAATCCGCATAGGTGTTCGAGTGTTCGAACCGTAATGCGCAAGAAATGGTATGTAAACCCCGTATTTACATATCTGCCACTGTGCAGGAGAATCCGTATAGGTGTTCGAGTGTTCGAACCGTAATGCGCAAGAAATGGTACGGAAACCCCGTATTTACATATCTGCCACTGTGCAGGAGAATCCGCATGGGTGTTCGAGTGTTCGAACCGTAATGCGCAAGAAATGGTATGTAAACCCCGTATTTACATATCTGCCGCTGTGCAGGAGAATCCGCATAGGTGTTCGAGTGTTCGAACCGTAATGCGCAAGAAATGGTATGTAAACCCCGTATTTACATATCTGCCACTGTGCAGGAGAATCCGTATAGGTGTCCGAGTGTTCCAACCGTAATGCGCAAGAAATGGTACCGAAACCCCGTATTTACATATCTG
Source organism: Camellia sinensis (assembly GCF_055761805.1). Lineage (NCBI taxonomy): Eukaryota > Viridiplantae > Streptophyta > Magnoliopsida > Ericales > Theaceae > Camellia > Camellia sinensis. The sequence goes on from NC_138971.1 coordinate 839,547, forward strand.
CCACTGTGCAGGAGAATCCGTATAGGTGTTCGAGTGTTCGAACCGTAATGCGCAAGAAATGGTACCGAAACCCCGTATTTACATATCTGCCACTGTGCAGGAGAATCCGGATAGGTGTTTGAGTGTTCGAACCGTAATGCGCAAGAAATGGTACGGAAACCCCGTATTTACATATCTGCCACTGTGCAGGAGAATCCGTATAGGTGTTCGAGTGTTCGAACCGTAATGCGCAAGAAATGGTACCGAAACCCCGTATTTACATATCTGCCACTGTGCAGGAGAATCCGGATAGGTGTTTGAGTGTTCGAACCGTAATGCGCAAGAAATGGTACCGAAACCCCGTATTTACATATCTGCCACTGTGCAGGAGAATCCGGATAGGTGTTTGAGTGTTCGAACCGTAATGCGCAAGAAATGGTACCGAAACCCCGTATTTACATATCTGCCACTGTGCAGGAGAATCCGCATAGGTGTTCGAGTGTTCGAACCGTATTGCACAAGAAATGTATGTAAACCCCGTATTTACATATCTGCCACTGTGCAGGAGAATCCGTATAGGTGTTCGAGTGTTCGAACCGTAATGCGCAAGAAATGGTATGGAAACCCCGTATTTACATATCTGCCACTGTGCAGGAGAATCCGTATAGGTGTTCGAGTGTTCGAACCGTAATGCGCAAGAAATGGTACGGAAACCCCGTATTTACATATCTGCCACTGTGTAGGAGAATCCGTATAGGTGTTCGAGTGTTCGAACCGTAATGCGCAAGAAATGGTGCCGAAACCCCGTATTTACATATCTGCCACTGTGCAGGAGAATCCGCATAGGTGTTCGAGTGTTCGAACCGTAATGCGCAAGAAATGGTATATAAACCCCGTATTTACATATCTGCCACTGTGCAGGAGAATCCGTATAGGTGTTCGAGTGTTCGAACCGTAATGCGCAAGAAATGGTACGGAAACCCCGTATTTACATATCTACCACTGTGCAGGAGAATCCGTATAGGTGTTCGAGTGTTCGAACCGTAATGCGCAAGAAATGGTACCGAAACCCCGTATTTACATATCTGCCACTGTGCAGGGGAATCCGCATTGGTGTTCGAGTGTTCGAACCGTAATGCGCAAGAAATGGTATGTAAACCCCGTATTTACATATCTGCCACTGTGCAGGAGAATCCGCATAGGTGTTCGAGTGTTCGAACCGTAATGCGCAAGAAATGGTATGTAAACCCCGTATTTACATATCTGCCACTGTGCAGGAGAATCCGCATAGGTGTTCGAGTGTTCGAACCGTAACGCGCAAGAAATGGTATGTAAACCCCGTATTTACATATCTGCCACTGTGCAGGAGAATCCGTATAGGTGTTCGAGTGTTCGAACCGTAATGCGCAAGAAATGGTACCGAAACCCCGTATTTACATATCTGCCACTGTGCAGGAGAATCCGGATAGGTGTTTGAGTGTTCGATCCGTAATGCGCAAGAAATGGTACCGAAACCCCGTATTTACATATCTGCCACTGTGCAGGAGAATCCGCATAGGTGTTCGAGTGTTCGAAACGTAATGCGCAAGAAATGGTATGTAAACCCCGTATTTAAATATCTGCCACTGTGCAGGAGAATCCGTATAGGTGTCCGAGTGTTCCAACCGTAATGCGCAAGAAATGGTACCGAAACCCCGTATTTACATATCTGCCACTGTGCAGGAGAATCCGTATAGATGTTCGAGTGTTCGAACCGTAATGCGCAAGAAATGGTACCGAAACCCCTATTTACATATCTGCCACTGTGCAGGAGAATCCGGATAGGTGTTTGAGTGTTCGAACCGTAATGCGCAAGAAATGGTACCGAAACCCCGTATTTACATATCTGCCACTGTGCAGGAGAATCCGCATAGGTGTTCGAGTGTTCGAACCGTATTGCACAAGAAATGTATGTAAACCCCGTATTTACATATCTGCCACTGTGCAGGAGAATCCGTATAGGTGTTCGAGTGTTCGAACCGTAATGCGCAAGAAATGGTACGGAAACCCCGTATTTACATATCTGCCACTGTGCAGGAGAATCCGTATAGGTGTTCGAGTGTTCGAACCGTAATGCGCAAGAAATGGTACCGAAACCCCGTATTTACATATCTGCCACTGTGCAGGAGAATCCGCATAGGTGTTCGAGTGTTCGAACCGTAATGCGCAAGAAATGGTATGTAAACCCCGTATTTACATATCTGCCACTGTGCAGGAGAATCCGTATAGGTGTTCGAGTGTTCGAACCGTAATGCGCAAGAAATGGTACGGAAACCCCGTATTTACATATCTGCCACTGTGCAGGAGAATCCGCATGGGTGTTCGAGTGTTCGAACCGTAATGCGCAAGAAATGGTATGTAAACCCCGTATTTACATATCTGCCGCTGTGCAGGAGAATCCGCATAGGTGTTCGAGTGTTCGAACCGTAATGCGCAAGAAATGGTATGTAAACCCCGTATTTACATATCTGCCACTGTGCAGGAGAATCCGTATAGGTGTCCGAGTGTTCCAACCGTAATGCGCAAGAAATGGTACCGAAACCCCGTATTTACATATCTGCCACTGTGCAGGAGAATCCGTATAGGTGTTCGAGTGTTCGAACCGTAATGCGCAAGAAATGGTACCGAAACCCCGTATTTACATATCTGCCACTGTGCAGGAGAATCCGGATAGGTGTTTGAGTGTTCGAACCGTAATGCGCAAGAAATGGTACGGAAACCCCGTATTTACATATCTGCCACTGTGCAGGAGAATCCGTATAGGTGTTCGAGTGTTCGAACCGTAATGCGCAAGAAATGGTACCGAAACCCCGTATTTACATATCTGCCACTGTGCAGGAGAATCCGGATAGGTGTTTGAGTGTTCGAACCGTAATGCGCAAGAAATGGTACCGAAACCCCGTATTTACATATCTGCCACTGTGCAGGAGAATCCGGATAGGTGTTTGAGTGTTCGAACCGTAATGCGCAAGAAATGGTACCGAAACCCCGTATTTACATATCTGCCACTGTGCAGGAGAATCCGCATAGGTGTTCGAGTGTTCGAACCGTATTGCACAAGAAATGTATGTAAACCCCGTATTTACATATCTGCCACTGTGCAGGAGAATCCGTATAGGTGTTCGAGTGTTCGAACCGTAATGCGCAAGAAATGGTATGGAAACCCCGTATTTACATATCTGCCACTGTGCAGGAGAATCCGTATAGGTGTTCGAGTGTTCGAACCGTAATGCGCAAGAAATGGTACGGAAACCCCGTATTTACATATCTGCCACTGTGTAGGAGAATCCGTATAGGTGTTCGAGTGTTCGAACCGTAATGCGCAAGAAATGGTGCCGAAACCCCGTATTTACATATCTGCCACTGTGCAGGAGAATCCGCATAGGTGTTCGAGTGTTCGAACCGTAATGCGCAAGAAATGGTATATAAACCCCGTATTTACATATCTGCCACTGTGCAGGAGAATCCGTATAGGTGTTCGAGTGTTCGAACCGTAATGCGCAAGAAATGGTACGGAAACCCCGTATTTACATATCTACCACTGTGCAGGAGAATCCGTATAGGTGTTCGAGTGTTCGAACCGTAATGCGCAAGAAATGGTACCGAAACCCCGTATTTACATATCTGCCACTGTGCAGGGGAATCCGCATTGGTGTTCGAGTGTTCGAACCGTAATGCGCAAGAAATGGTATGTAAACCCCGTATTTACATATCTGCCACTGTGCAGGAGAATCCGTATAGGTGTTCGAGTGTTCGAACCGTAATGCGCAAGAAATGGTACGGAAACCCCGTATTTACATATCTGCCACTGTGCAGGAGAATCCGCATAGGTGTTCGAGTGTTCGAACCGTAATGCGCAAGAAATGGTATGTAAACCCCGTATTTACATATCTGCCACTGTGCAGGAGAATCCGCATAGGTGTTCGAGTGTTCGAACCGTAATGCGCAAGAAATGGTATGTAAACCCCGTATTTACATATCTGCCACTGTGCAGGAGAATCCGCATAGGTGTTCGAGTGTTCGAACCGTAACGCGCAAGAAATGGTATGTAAACCCCGTATTTACATATCTGCCACTGTGCAGGAGAATCCGTATAGGTGTTCGAGTGTTCGAACCGTAATGCGCAAGAAATGGTACCGAAACCCCGTATTTACATATCTGCCACTGTGCAGGAGAATCCGGATAGGTGTTTGAGTGTTCGATCCGTAATGCGCAAGAAATGGTACCGAAACCCCGTATTTACATATCTGCCACTGTGCAGGAGAATCCGCATAGGTGTTCGAGTGTTCGAAACGTAATGCGCAAGAAATGGTATGTAAACCCCGTATTTAAATATCTGCCACTGTGCAGGAGAATCCGTATAGGTGTCCGAGTGTTCCAACCGTAATGCGCAAGAAATGGTACCGAAACCCCGTATTTACATATCTGCCACTGTGCAGGAGAATCCGTATAGATGTTCGAGTGTTCGAACCGTAATGCGCAAGAAATGGTACCGAAACCCCTATTTACATATCTGCCACTGTGCAGGAGAATCCGGATAGGTGTTTGAGTGTTCGAACCGTAATGCGCAAGAAATGGTACCGAAACCCCGTATTTACATATCTGCCACTGTGCAGGAGAATCCGCATAGGTGTTCGAGTGTTCGAACCGTATTGCACAAGAAATGTATGTAAACCCCGTATTTACATATCTGCCACTGTGCAGGAGAATCCGTATAGGTGTTCGAGTGTTCGAACCGTAATGCGCAAGAAATGGTACGGAAACCCCGTATTTACATATCTGCCACTGTGCAGGAGAATCCGTATAGGTGTTCGAGTGTTCGAACCGTAATGCGCAAGAAATGGTACGGAAACCCCGTATTTACATATCTGCCACTGTGCAGGAGAATCCGTATAGGTGTTCGAGTGTTCGAACCGTAATGCGCAAGAAATGGTGCCGAAACCCCGTATTTACATATCTGCCACTGTGCAGGAGAATCCGCATAGGTGTTCGAGTGTTCGAACCGTAATGCGCAAGAAATGGTATGTAAACCCCGTATTTACATATCTGCCACTGTGCAGGAGAATCCGTATAGGTGTTCGAGTGTTCGAACCGTAATGCGCAAGAAATGGTACGGAAACCCCGTATTTACATATCTGCCACTGTGCAGGAGAATCCGTATAGGTGTTCGAGTGTTCGAACCGTAATGCGCAAGAAATGGTACCGAAACCCCGTATTTACATATCTGCCACTGTGCAGGAGAATCCGCATAGGTGTTCGAGTGTTCGAACCGTAATGCGCAAGAAATGGTATGTAAACCCCGTATTTACATATCTGCCACTGTGCAGGAGAATCCGTATAGGTGTTCGAGTGTTCGAACCGTAATGCGCAAGAAATGGTACGGAAACCCCGTATTTACATATCTGCCACTGTGCAGGAGAATCCGCATAGGTGTTCGAGTGTTCGAACCGTAATGCGCAAGAAATGGTATGTAAACCCCGTATTTACATATCTGCCACTGTGCAGGAGAATCCGCATAGGTGTTCGAGTGTTCGAACCGTAATGCGCAAGAAATGGTATGTAAACCCCGTATTTACATATCTGCCACTGTGCAGGAGAATCCGTATAGGTGTCCGAGTGTTCCAACCGTAATGCGCAAGAAATGGTACCGAAACCCCGTATTTACATATCTGCCACTGTGCAGGAGAATCCGCATAGGTGTTCGAGTGTTCGAACCGTATTGCACAAGAAATGTATGTAAACCCCGTATTTACATATCTGCCACTGTGCAGGAGAATCCGTATAGGTGTTCGAGTGTTCGAACCGTAATGCGCAAGAAATGGTACGGAAACCCCGTATTTACATATCTGCCACTGTGCAGGAGAATCCGTATAGGTGTTCGAGTGTTCGAACCGTAATGCGCAAGAAATGGTACGGAAACCCCGTATTTACATATCTGCCACTGTGCAGGAGAATCCGTATAGGTGTTCGAGTGTTCGAACCGTAATGCGCAAGAAATGGTGCCGAAACCCCGTATTTACATATCTGCCACTGTGCAGGAGAATCCGCATAGGTGTTCGAGTGTTCGAACCGTAATGCGCAAGAAATGGTATGTAAACCCCGTATTTACATATCTGCCACTGTGCAGGAGAATCCGTATAGGTGTTCGAGTGTTCGAACCGTAATGCGCAAGAAATGGTACGGAAACCCCGTATTTACATATCTGCCACTGTGCAGGAGAATCCGTATAGGTGTTCGAGTGTTCGAACCGTAATGCGCAAGAAATGGTACCGAAACCCCGTATTTACATATCTGCCACTGTGCAGGAGAATCCGCATAGGTGTTCGAGTGTTCGAACCGTAATGCGCAAGAAATGGTATGTAAACCCCGTATTTACATATCTGCCACTGTGCAGGAGAATCCGTATAGGTGTTCGAGTGTTCGAACCGTAATGCGCAAGAAATGGTACGGAAACCCCGTATTTACATATCTGCCACTGTGCAGGAGAATCCGCATGGGTGTTCGAGTGTTCGAACCGTAATGCGCAAGAAATGGTATGTAAACCCCGTATTTACATATCTGCCACTGTGCAGGAGAATCCGCATAGGTGTTCGAGTGTTCGAACCGTAATGCGCAAGAAATGGTATGTAAACCCCGTATTTACATATCTGCCACTGTGCAGGAGAATCCGTATAGGTGTCCGAGTGTTCCAACCGTAATGCGCAAGAAATGGTACCGAAACCCCGTATTTACATATCTGCCACTGTGCAGGAGAATCCGTATAGGTGTTCGAGTGTTCGAACCGTAATGCGCAAGAAATGGTACCGAAACCCCGTATTTACATATCTGCCACTGTGCAGGAGAATCCGGATAGGTGTTTGAGTGTTCGAACCGTAATGCGCAAGAAATGGTACGGAAACCCCGTATTTACATATCTGCCACTGTGCAGGAGAATCCGTATAGGTGTTCGAGTGTTCGAACCGTAATGCGCAAGAAATGGTACCGAAACCCCGTATTTACATATCTGCCACTGTGCAGGAGAATCCGGATAGGTGTTTGAGTGTTCGAACCGTAATGCGCAAGAAATGGTACCGAAACCCCGTATTTACATATCTGCCACTGTGCAGGAGAATCCGGATAGGTGTTTGAGTGTTCGAACCGTAATGCGCAAGAAATGGTACCGAAACCCCGTATTTACATATCTGCCACTGTGCAGGAGAATCCGCATAGGTGTTCGAGTGTTCGAACCGTATTGCACAAGAAATGTATGTAAACCCCGTATTTACATATCTGCCACTGTGCAGGAGAATCCGTATAGGTGTTCGAGTGTTCGAACCGTAATGCGCAAGAAATGGTACCGAAACCCCGTATTTACATATCTGCCACTGTGCAGGAGAATCCGGATAGGTGTTTGAGTGTTCGAACCGTAATGCGCAAGAAATGGTACCGAAACCCCGTATTTACATATCTGCCACTGTGCAGGAGAATCCGGATAGGTGTTCGAGTGTTCGAACCGTAATGCGCAAGAAATGGTGCCGAAACCCCGTATTTACATATCTGCCACTGTGCAGGAGAATCCGCATAGGTGTTCGAGTGTTCGAACCGTAATGCGCAAGAAATGGTATATAAACCCCGTATTTACATATCTGCCACTGTGCAGGAGAATCCGTATAGGTGTTCGAGTGTTCGAACCGTAATGCGCAAGAAATGGTATGGAAACCCCGTATTTACATATCTGCCACTGTGCAGGAGAATCCGTATAGGTGTTCGAGTGTTCGAACCGTAATGCGCAAGAAATGGTACGGAAACCCCGTATTTACATATCTGCCACTGTGTAGGAGAATCCGTATAGGTGTTCGAGTGTTCGAACCGTAATGCGCAAGAAATGGTGCCGAAACCCCGTATTTACATATCTGCCACTGTGCAGGAGAATCCGCATAGGTGTTCGAGTGTTCGAACCGTAATGCGCAAGAAATGGTATATAAACCCCGTATTTACATATCTGCCACTGTGCAGGAGAATCCGTATAGGTGTTCGAGTGTTCGAACCGTAATGCGCAAGAAATGGTACGGAAACCCCGTATTTACATATCTACCACTGTGCAGGAGAATCCGTATAGGTGTTCGAGTGTTCGAACCGTAATGCGCAAGAAATGGTACCGAAACCCCGTATTTACATATCTGCCACTGTGCAGGGGAATCCGCATTGGTGTTCGAGTGTTCGAACCGTAATGCGCAAGAAATGGTATGTAAACCCCGTATTTACATATCTGCCACTGTGCAGGAGAATCCGTATAGGTGTTCGAGTGTTCGAACCGTAATGCGCAAGAAATGGTACGGAAACCCCGTATTTACATATCTGCCACTGTGCAGGAGAATCCGCATAGGTGTTCGAGTGTTCGAACCGTAATGCGCAAGAAATGGTATGTAAACCCCGTATTTACATATCTGCCACTGTGCAGGAGAATCCGCATAGGTGTTCGAGTGTTCGAACCGTAATGCGCAAGAAATGGTATGTAAACCCCGTATTTACATATCTGTCACTGTGCAGGAGAATCCGTATAGGTGTCCGAGTGTTCCAACCGTAATGCGCAAGAAATGGTACCGAAACCCCGTATTTACATATCTGCCACTGTGCAGGAGAATCCGTATAGGTGTTCGAGTGTTCGAACCGTAATGCGCAAGAAATGGTACCGAAACCCCGTATTTACATATCTGCCACTGTGCGGGAGAATCCGGATAGGTGTTCGAGTGTTCGAACCGTAATGCGCAAGAAACGGTACCGAAACCCCGTATTTACATATCTGCCACTGTGCAGGAGAATCCGCATAGGTGTTCGAGTGTTCGAACCGTAATGCGCAAGAAATGGTATGTAAACCCCGTATTTACATATCTGCCACTGTGCAGGAGAATCCGCATAGGTGTTCGAGTGTTCGAACCGTAACGCGCAAGAAATGCTATGTAAACCCCGTATTTACATATCTGCCACTGTGCAGGAGAATCCGTATAGGTGTTCGAGTGTTCGAACCGTAATGCGCAAGAAATGGTACCGAAACCCCGTATTTACATATCTGCCACTGTGCAGGAGAATCCGGATAGGTGTTTGAGTGTTCGATCCGTAATGCGCAAGAAATGGTACCGAAACCCCGTATTTACATATCTGCCACTGTGCAGGAGAATCCGCATAGGTGTTCGAGTGTTCGAAACGTAATGCGCAAGAAATGGTATGTAAACCCCGTATTTAAATATCTGCCACTGTGCAGGAGAATCCGTATAGGTGTCCGAGTGTTCCAACCGTAATGCGCAAGAAATAGTACCGAAACCCCGTATTTACATATCTGCCACTGTGCAGGAGAATCCGTAAAGATGTTCGAGTGTTCGAACCGTAATGCGCAAGAAATGGTACCGAAACCCCGTATTTACATATCTGCCACTGTGCAGGAGAATCCGGATAGGTGTTTGAGTGTTCGAACCGTAATGCGCAAGAAATGGTACCGAAACCCCGTATTTACATATCTGCCACTGTGCAGGAGAATCCGCATAGGTGTTCGAGTGTTCGAACCGTATTGCACAAGAAATGTATGTAAACCCCGTATTTACATATCTGCCACTGTGCAGGAGAATCCGTATAGGTGTTCGAGTGTTCGAACCGTAATGCGCAAGAAATGGTACGGAAACCCCGTATTTACATATCTGCCACTGTGCAGGAGAATCCGTATAGGTGTTCGAGTGTTCGAACCGTAATGCGCAAGAAATGGTACGGAAACCCCGTATTTACATATCTGCCACTGTGCAGGAGAATCCGTATAGGTGTTCGAGTGTTCGAACCGTAATGCGCAAGAAATGGTGCCGAAGCCCCGTATTTACATATCTGCCACTGTGCAGGAGAATCCGCATAGGTGTTCGAGTGTTCGAACCGTAATGCGCAAGAAATGGTATGTAAACCCCGTATTTACATATCTGCCACTGTGCAGGAGAATCCGTATAGGTGTTCGAGTGTTCGAACCGTAATGCGCAAGAAATGGTACGGAAACCCCGTATTTACATATCTGCCACTGTGCAGGAGAATCCGTATAGGTGTTCGAGTGTTCGAACCGTAATGCGCAAGAAATGGTACCGAAACCCCGTATTTACATATCTGCCACTGTGCAGGAGAATCCGCATAGGTGTTCGAGTGTTCGAACCGTAATGCGCAAGAAATGGTATGTAAACCCCGTATTTACATATCTGCCACTGTGCAGGAGAATCCGTATAGGTGTTCGAGTGTTCGAACCGTAATGCGCAAGAAATGGCACGGAAACACCGTATTTACATATCTGCCACTGTGCAGGAGAATCCGCATAGGTGTTCGAGTGTTCAAACCGTAATGCGCAAGAAATGGTATGTAAACCCCGTATTTACATATCTGCCACTGTGCAGGAGAATCCGCATAGGTGTTCGAGTGTTCGAACCGTAATGCGCAAGAAATGGTATGTAAACCCCGTATTTACATATCTGCCACTGTGCAGGAGAATCCGTATAGGTGTCCGAGTGTTCCAACCGTAATGCGCAAGAAATGGTACCGAAACCCCGTATTTACATATCTGCCACTGTGCAGGAGAATCCGTATAGGTGTTCGAGTGTTCGAACCGTAATGCGCAAGAAATGGTACGGAAACCCCGTATTTACATATCTGCCACTGTGCAGGAGAATCCGTATAGGTGTTCGAGTGTTCGAACCGTAATGCGCAAGAAATGGTGCCGAAGCCCCGTATTTACATATCTGCCACTGTGCAGGAGAATCCGCATAGGTGTTCGAGTGTTCGAACCGTAATGCGCAAGAAATGGTGCCGAAACCCCGTATTTACATATCTGCCACTGTGCAGGAGAATCCGCATAGGTGTTCGAGTGTTCGAACCGTAATGCGCAAGAAATGGTATGTAAACCCCGTACTTACATATCTGCCACTGTGCAGGAGAATCCGTATAGGTGTTCGAGTGTTCGAACCGTAATGCGCAAGAAATGGTACGGAAACCCCGTATTTACATATCTGCCACTGTGCAGGAGAATCCGTATAGGTGTTCGAGTGTTCGAACCGTAATGCGCAAGAAATGGTACCGAAACCCCGTATTTACATATCTGCCACTGTGCAGGGGAATCCGCATTGGTGTTCGAGTGTTCGAACCGTAATGCGCAAGAAATGGTATGTAAACCCCGTATTTACATATCTGCCACTGTGCAGGAGAATCCGTATAGGTGTTCGAGTGTTCGAACCGTAATGCGCAAGAAATGGTACGGAAACCCCGTATTTACATATCTGCCACTGTGCAGGAGAATCCGCATAGGTGTTCGAGTGTTCGAACCGTAATGCGCAAGAAATGGTATGTAAACCCCGTATTTACATATCTGCCACTGTGCAGGAGAATCCGCATAGGTGTTCGAGTGTTCGAACCGTAATGCGCAAGAAATGGTATGTAAACCCCGTATTTACATATCGGCCACTGTGCAGGAGAATCCGTATAGGTGTCCGAGTGTTCCAACCGTAATGCGCAAGAAATGGTACCGAAACCCCGTATTTACATATCTGCCACTGTGCAGGAGAATCCATATAGGTGTTCGAGTGTTCGAACCGTAATGCGCAAGAAATGGCACCGAAACCCCGTATTTACGTATCTGCCACTGTGCGGGAGAATCCGGATAGGTGTTCGAGTGTTCGAACCGTAATGCGCAAGAAACGGTACCGAAACCCCGTATTTACATATCTGCCACTGTGCAGGAGAATCCGCATAGGTGTTCGAGTGTTCGAACCGTAATGCGCAAGAAATGGTATGTAAACCCCGTATTTACATATCTGCCACTGTGCAGGAGAATCCGCATAGGTGTTCGAGTGTTCGAACCGTAACGCGCAAGAAATGCTATGTAAACCCCGTATTTACATATCTGCCACTGTGCAGGAGAATCCGTATAGGTGTTCGAGTGTTCGAACCGTAATGCGCAAGAAATGGTACCGAAACCCCGTATTTACATATCTGCCACTGTGCAGGAGAATCCGGATAGGTGTTTGAGTGTTCGATCCGTAATGCGCAAGAAATGGTACCGAAACCCCGTATTTACATATCTGCCACTGTGCAGGAGAATCCGCATAGGTGTTCGAGTGTTCGAAACGTAATGCGCAAGAAATGGTATGTAAACCCCGTATTTAAATATCTGCCACTGTGCAGGAGAATCCGTATAGGTGTCCGAGTGTTCCAACCGTAATGCGCAAGAAATAGTACCGAAACCCCGTATTTACATATGTGCCACTGTGCAGGAGAATCCGTATAGATGTTCGAGTGTTCGAACCGTAATGCGCAAGAAATGGTACCGAAACCCCGTATTTACATATCTGCCACTGTGCAGGAGAATCCGGATAGGTGTTTGAGTGTTCGAACCGTAATGCGCAAGAAATGGTACCGAAACCCCGTATTTACATATCTGCCACTGTGCAGGAGAATCCGCATAGGTGTTCGAGTGTTCGAACCGTATTGCACAAGAAATGTATGTAAACCCCGTATTTACATATCTGCCACTGTGCAGGAGAATCCGTATAGGTGTTCGAGTGTTCGAACCGTAATGCGCAAGAAATGGTACGGAAACCCCGTATTTACATATCTGCCACTGTGCAGGAGAATCCGTATAGGTGTTCGAGTGTTCGAACCGTAATGCGCAAGAAATGGTACGGAAACCCCGTATTTACATATCTGCCACTGTGCAGGAGAATCCGTATAGGTGTTCGAGTGTTCGAACCGTAATGCGCAAGAAATGGTGCCGAAACCCCGTATCTACATATCTGCCACTGTGCAGGAGAATCCGCATAGGTGTTCGAGTGTTCGAACCGTAATGCGCAAGAAATGGTATGTAAACCCCGTATTTACATATCTGCCACTGTGCAGGAGAATCCGTATAGGTGTTCGAGTGTTCGAACCGTAATGCGCAAGAAATGGTACGGAAACCCCGTATTTACATATCTGCCACTGTGCAGGAGAATCCGTATAGGTGTTCGAGTGTTCGAACCGTAATGCGCAAGAAATGGTACCGAAACCCCGTATTTACATATCTGCCACTGTGCAGGAGAATCCGCATAGGTGTTCGAGTGTTCGAACCGTAATGCGCAAGAAATGGTACGGAAACCCCGTATTTACATATCTGCCACTGTGCAGGAGAATCCGCATAGGTGTTCGAGTGTTCGAACCGTAATGCGCAAGAAATGGTATGTAAACCCCGTATTTACATATCTGCCACTGTGCAGGAGAATCCGCATAGGTGTTCGAGTGTTCGAACCATAATGCGCAAGAAATGGTATGTAAACCCCGTATTTACATATCGGCCACTGTGCAGGAGAATCCGTATAGGTGTCCGAGTGTTCCAACCGTAATGCGCAAGAAATGGTACCGAAACCCCGTATTTACATATCCGCCACTGTGCAGGAGAATCCATATAGGTGTTCGAGTGTTCGAACCGTAATGCGCAAGAAATGGTACCGAAACCCCGTATTTACGTATCTGCCACTGTGCGGGAGAATCCGGATAGGTGTTCGAGTGTTCGAACCGTAATGCGCAAGAAACGGTACCGAAACCCCGTATTTACATATCTGCCACTGTGCAGGAGAATCCGCATAGGTGTTCGAGTGTTCGAACCGTAATGCGCAAGAAATGGTATGTAAACCCCGTATTTACATATCTGCCACTGTGCAGGAGAATCCGCATAGGTGTTCGAGTGTTCGAACCGTAACGCGCAAGAAATGCTATGTAAACCCCGTATTTACATATCTGCCACTGTGCAGGAGAATCCGTATAGGTGTTCGAGTGTTCGAACCGTAATGCGCAAGAAATGGTACCGAAACCCCGTATTTACATATCTGCCACTGTGCAGGAGAATCCGGATAGGAGTTTGAGTGTTCGATCCGTAATGCGCAAGAAATGGTACCGAAACCCCGTATTTACATATCTGCCACTGTGCAGGAGAATCCGCATAGGTGTTCGAGTGTTCGAAACGTAATGCGCAAGAAATGGTATGTAAACCCCGTATTTAAATATCTGCCACTGTGCAGGAGAATCCGTATAGGTGTCCGAGTGTTCCAACCGTAATGCGCAAGAAATAGTACCGAAACCCCGTATTTACATATCTGCCACTGTGCAGGAGAATCCGTATAGATGTTCGAGTGTTCGAACCGTAATGCGCAAGAAATGGTACCGAAACCCCGTATTTACATATCTGCCACTGTGCAGGAGAATCCGGATAGGTGTTTGAGTGTTCGAACCGTAATGCGCAAGAAATGGTACCGAAACCCCGTATTTACATATCTGCCACTGTGCAGGAGAATCCGCATAGGTGTTCGAGTGTTCGAACCGTATTGCACAAGAAATGTATGTAAACCCCGTATTTACATATCTGCCACTGTGCAGGAGAATCCGTATAGGTGTTCGAGTGTTCGAACCGTAATGCGCAAGAAATGGTACGGAAACCCCGTATTTACATATCTGCCACTGTGCAGGAGAATCCGTATAGGTGTTCGAGTGTTCGAACCGTAATGCGCAAGAAATGGTACGGAAACCCCGTATTTACATATCTGCCACTGTGCAGGAGAATCCGTATAGGTGTTCGAGTGTTCGAACCGTAATGCGCAAGAAATGGTGCCGAAACCCCGTATTTACATATCTGCCACTGTGCAGGAGAATCCGCATAGGTGTTCGAGTGTTCGAACCGTAATGCGCAAGAAATGGTATGTAAACCCCGTATTTACATATCTGCCACTGTGCAGGAGAATCCGTATAGGTGTTCGAGTGTTCGAACCGTAATGCGCAAGAAATGGTACGGAAACCCCGTATTTACATATCTGCCACTGTGCAGGAGAATCCGTATAGGTGTTCGAGTGTTCGAACCGTAATGCGCAAGAAATGGTACCGAAACCCCGTATTTACATATCTGCCACTGTGCAGGAGAATCCGCATAGGTGTTCGAGTGTTCGAACCGTAATGCGCAAGAAATGGTATGTAAACCCCGTATTTACATATCTGCCACTGTGCAGGAGAATCCGTATAGGTGTTCGAGTGTTCGAACCGTAATGCGCAAGAAATGGTACGGAAACCCCGTATTTACATATCTGCCACTGTGCAGGAGAATCCGCATAGGTGTTCGAGTGTTCGAACCGTAATGCGCAAGAAATGGTATGTAAACCCCGTATTTACATATCTGCCACTGTGCAGGAGAATCCGCATAGGTGTTCGAGTGTTCGAACCGTAATGCGCAAGAAATGGTATGTAAACCCCGTATTTACATATCTGCCACTGTGCAGGAGAATCCGTATAGGTGTCCGAGTGTTCCAACCGTAATGCGCAAGAAATGGTACCGAAACCCCGTATTTACATATCTGCCACTGTGCAGGAGAATCCGTATAGGTGTTCGAGTGTTCGAACCGTAATGCGCAAGAAATGGTACCGAAACCCCGTATTTACATATCTGCCACTGTGCAGGAGAATCCGGATAGGTGTTTGAGTGTTCGAACCGTAATGCGCAAGAAATGGTACCGAAACCCCGTATTTACATATCTGCCACTGTGCAGGAGAATCCGCATAGGTGTTCGAGTGTTCGAACCGTATTGCACAAGAAATGGTATGTAGACCCCGTATTTACATATCTGCCACTGTGTAGGAGAATCCGCATAGGTGTTCGAGTGTTCGAACCGTAATGCGCAAGAAATGGTATGTAAACCCCGTATTTACATATCTGCCACTGTGCAGGAGAATCGGTATAGGTGTTCGAGTGTTCCAACCGTAATGCGCAAGAAATGGTACCGAAACCCCGTATTTACATATCTGCCACTGTGCAGGAAAATCCGCATAGGTGTTCGAGTGTTCGAACCGTAATGCGCAAGAAATGGTATGTAAACCCCGTATTTACATATCTGCCACTGTGCAGGAGAATCCGTATAGGTGTTCGAGTGTTCGAACCGTAATGCGCAAGAAATGGTACGGAAACCCCGTATTTACATATCTGCCACTGTGCAGGAGAATCCGCATAGGTGTTCGAGTGTTCGAACCGTAATGCGCAAGAAATGATATGTAAACCCCGTATTTACATATCTGCCACTGTGCAGGAGAATCCGCATAGGTGTTCGAGTGTTCGAACCGTAATGCGCAAGAAATGGTATGTAAACCCCGTATTTACATATCTGCCACTGTGCAGGAGAATCCGTATAGGTGTTCGAGTGTTCGAACCGTAATGCGCAAGAAATGGTACCGAAACCCCGTATTTACATATCTGCCACTGTTTAGGAGAATCCGTATAGGTGTTCGAGTGTTCGAACCGTAATGCGCAAGAAATGGTACCGAAACCCCGTATTTACATATCTGCCACTGTACAGGAGAATCCGTATAGGTGTTCGAGTGTTCGAACCGTAATGCGCAAGAAATGGTACCGACACCCCGTATTTACATATCTGCCACTGTTTAGGAGAATCCGTATAGGTGTTCGAGTGTTCGAACCGTAATGCGCAAGAAATGGTACCGAAACCCCGTATTTACATATCTGCCACTGTGCAGGAGAATCCGTATAGGTGTTCGAGTGTTCGAACCGTAATGCGCAAGAAATGGTACCGAAACCCCGTATTTACATATATGCCACTGTGCAGGAGAATCCGCATAGGTGTTCGAGTGTTCGAACCGTAATGCACAAGAAATGGTATGGAAACCCCGTATTTACATATCTGCCACTGTGCAGGAGAATCCGTATAGGTGTTCGAGTGTTCGAACCGTAATGCGCAAGAAATGGTACGGAAACCCCGTATTTACATATCTGACACTGTGCAGGAGAATCCGTATAGGTGTTCGAGTGTTCGAACCGTAATGCGCAAGAAATGGTGCCGAAACCCCGTATTTACATATCTGCCACTGTGCAGGAGAATCCGCATAGGTGTTCGAGTGTTCGAACCGTAATGCGCAAGAAATGGTATGTAAACCCCGTATTTACATATCTGCCACTGTGCAGGAGAATCCGTATAGGTGTTCGAGTGTTCGAACCGTAATGCGCAAGAAATGGTACGGAAACCCCGTATTTACATATCTGCCACTGTGCAGGAGAATCCGCATAGGTGTTCGAGTGTTCGAACCGTAATGCGCAAGAATAGGTATGTAAACCCCGTATTTACATATCTGCCACTGTGTAGGAGAATCCGCATAGGTGTTCGAGTGTTCGAACCGTAATGCGCAAGAAATGGTATGTAAACCCCGTATTTACATATCTGCCACTGTGCAGGAGAATCCGTATAGGTGTTCGAGTGTTCCAACCGTAATGCGCAAGAAATGGTACCGAAACCCCGTATTTACATATCTGCCACTGTGCAGGAAAATCCGCATAGGTGTTCGAGTGTTCGAACCGTAATGCGCAAGAAATGGTATGTAAACCCCGTATTTACATATCTGCCACTGTGCAGGAGAATCCGTATAGGTGTTCGAGTGTTCGAACCGTAATGCGCAAGAAATGGTACGGAAACCCCGTATTTACATATCTGCCACTGTGCAGGAGAATCCGCATAGGTGTTCGAGTGTTCGAACCGTAATGCGCAAGAAATGATATGTAAACCCCGTATTTACATATCTGCCACTGTGCAGGAGAATCCGCATAGGTGTTCGAGTGTTCGAACCGTAATGCGCAAGAAATGGTATGTAAACCCCGTATTTACATATCTGCCACTGTGCAGGAGAATCCGTATAGGTGTTCGAGTGTTCGAACCGTAATGCGCAAGAAATGGTACCGAAACCCCGTATTTACATATCTGCCACTGTTTAGGAGAATCCGTATAGGTGTTCGAGTGTTCGAACCGTAATGCGCAAGAAATGGTACCGAAACCCCGTATTTACATATCTGCCACTGTACAGGAGAATCCGTATAGGTGTTCGAGTGTTCGAACCGTAATGCGCAAGAAATGGTACGGAAACCCCGTATTTACATATCTGCCACTGTGCAGGAGAATCCGTATAGGTGTTCGAGTGTTCGAACCGTAATGCGCAAGAAATGGTGCCGAAACCCCGTATTTACATATCTGCCACTGTGCAGGAGAATCCGCATAGGTGTTCGAGTGTTCGAACCGTAATGCGCAAGAAATGGTATGTAAACCCCGTATTTACATATCTGCCACTGTGCAGGAGAATCCGTATAGGTGTTCGAGTGTTCGAACCGTAATGCGCCAGAAATGGTACGGAAACCCCGTATTTACATATCTGCCACTGTGCAGGAGAATCCGGATAGGTGTTCGAGTGTTCGAACCGTAATGCGCAAGAAATGGTATGTAAACCCCGTATTTACATATCTGCCACTGTGCAGGAGAATCCGTATAGGTGTTCGAGTGTTCGAACCGTAATGCGCAAGAAATGGTACGGAAACCCCGTATTTACATATCTGCCACTGTGCAGGAGAATCCGTATAGGTGTTCGAGTGTTCGAACCGTAATGCGCAAGAAATGGTACCGAAACCCCGTATTTACATATCTGCCACTGTGCAGGAGAATCCGCATAGGTGTTCGAGTGTTCGAACCGTAATGCGCAAGAAATGGTATGTAAACCCCGTATTTACATATCTGCCACTGTGCAGGAGAATCCGTATAGGTGTTCGAGTGTTCGAACCGTAATGCGCAAGAAATGGTACGGAAACCCCGTATTTACATATCTGCCACTGTGCAGGAGAATCCGCATAGGTGTTCGAGTGTTCGAACCGTAATGCGCAAGAAATGGTATGTAAACCCCGTATTTACATATCTGCCACTGTGCAGGAGAATCCGCATAGGTGTTCGAGTGTTCGAACCGTAATGCGCAAGAAATGGTATGTAAACCCCGTATTTACATATCTGCCACTGTACAGGAGAATCCGTATAGGTGTTCGAGTGTTCGAACCGTAATGCGCAAGAAATGGTACCGAAACCCCGTATTTACATATCTGCCACTGTTTAGGAGAATCCGTATAGGTGTTCGAGTGTTCGAACCGTAATGCGCAAGAAATGGTACCGAAACCCCGTATTTACATATCTGCCACTGTGCAGGAGAATCCGTATAGGTGTTCGAGTGTTCGAACCGTAATGCGCAAGAAATGGTATGTAAACCCCGTATTTACATATCTGCCACTGTGCAGGAGAATCCGTATAGGTGTTCGAGTGTTCGAACCGTAATGCGCCAGAAATGGTACGGAAACCCCGTATTTACATATCTGCCACTGTGCAGGAGAATCCGGATAGGTGTTCGAGTGTTCGAACCGTAATGCGCAAGAAATGGTATGTAAACCCCGTATTTACATATCTGCCACTGTGCAGGAGAATCCGTATAGGTGTTCGAGTGTTCGAACCGTAATGCGCAAGAAATGGTACGGAAACCCCGTATTTACATATCTGCCACTGTGCAGGAGAATCCGTATAGGTGTTCGAGTGTTCGAACCGTAATGCGCAAGAAATGGTACCGAAACCCCGTATTTACATATCTGCCACTGTGCAGGAGAATCCGCATAGGTGTTCGAGTGTTCGAACCGTAATGCGCAAGAAATGGTATGTAAACCCCGTATTTACATATCTGCCACTGTGCAGGAGAATCCGTATAGGTGTTCGAGTGTTCGAACCGTAATGCGCAAGAAATGGTACGGAAACCCCGTATTTACATATCTGCCACTGTGCAGGAGAATCCGCATAGGTGTTCGAGTGTTCGAACCGTAATGCGCAAGAAATGGTATGTAAACCCCGTATTTACATATCTGCCACTGTGCAGGAGAATCCGCATAGGTGTTCGAGTGTTCGAACCGTAATGCGCAAGAAATGGTATGTAAACCCCGTATTTACATATCTGCCACTGTACAGGAGAATCCGTATAGGTGTTCGAGTGTTCGAACCGTAATGCGCAAGAAATGGTACCGAAACCCCGTATTTACATATCTGCCACTGTTTAGGAGAATCCGTATAGGTGTTCGAGTGTTCGAACCGTAATGCGCAAGAAATGGTACCGAAACCCCGTATTTACATATCTGCCACTGTGCAGGAGAATCCGTATAGGTGTTCGAGTGTTCGAACCGTAATGCGCAAGAAATGGTATGTAAACCCCGTATTTACATATCTGCCACTGTGCAGGAGAATCCGTATAGGTGTTCGAGTGTTCGAACCGTAATGCGCCAGAAATGGTACGGAAACCCCGTATTTACATATCTGCCACTGTGCAGGAGAATCCGGATAGGTGTTCGAGTGTTCGAACCGTAATGCGCAAGAAATGGTATGTAAACCCCGTATTTACATATCTGCCACTGTGCAGGAGAATCCGTATAGGTGTTCGAGTGTTCGAACCGTAATGCGCAAGAAATGGTACGGAAACCCCGTATTTACATATCTGCCACTGTGCAGGAGAATCCGTATAGGTGTTCGAGTGTTCGAACCGTAATGCGCAAGAAATGGTACCGAAACCCCGTATTTACATATCTGCCACAGTGCAGGAGAATCCGCATAGGTGTTCGAGTGTTCGAACCGTAATGCGCAAGAAATGGTATGTAAACCCCGTATTTACATATCTGCCACTGTGCAGGAGAATCCGTATAGGTGTTCGAGTGTTCGAACCGTAATGCGCAAGAAATGGTACGGAAACCCCGTATTTACATATCTGCCACTGTGCAGGAGAATCCGCATAGGTGTTCGAGTGTTCGAACCGTAATGCGCAAGAAATGGTATGTAAACCCCGTATTTACATATCTGCCACTGTGCAGGAGAATCCGCATAGGTGTTCGAGTGTTCGAACCGTAATGCGCAAGAAATGGTATGTAAACCCCGTATTTACATATCTGCCACTGTACAGGATAATCCGTATAGGTGTTCGAGTGTTCGAACCGTAATGCGCAAGAAATGGTACCGAAACCCCGTATTTACATATCTGCCACTGTTTAGGAGAATCCGTATAGGTGTTCGAGTGTTCGAACCGTAATGCGCAAGAAATGGTACCGAAACCCCGTATTTACATATCTGCCACTGTGCAGGAGAATCCGTATAGGTGTTCGAGTGTTCGAACCGTAATGCGCAAGAAATGGTACCGAAACCCCGTATTTACATATATGCCACTGTGCAGGAGAATCCGCATAGGTGTTCGAGTGTTCGAACCGTAATGCACAAGAAATGGTATGGAAACCCCGTATTTACATATCTGCCACTGTGCAGGAGAATCCGTATAGGTGTTCGAGTGTTCGAACCGTAATGCGCAAGAAATGGTACGGAAACCCCGTATTTACATATCTGCCACTGTGCAGGAGAATCCGTATAGGTGTTCGAGTGTTCGAACCGTAATGCGCAAGAAATGGTGCCGAAACCCCGTATTTACATATCTGCCACTGTGCAGGAGAATCCGCAAAGGTGTTCGAGTGTTTGAACCGTAATGCGCAAGAAATGGTATGTAAACCCCGTATTTACATATCTGCCACTGTGCAGGAGAATCCGTATAGGTGTTCGAGTGTTCGAACCGTAATGCGCAAGAAATGGTACGGAAACCCCGTATTTACATATCTGCCACTGTGCAGGAGAATCCGCATAGGTGTTCGAGTGTTCGAACCGTAATGCGCAAGAATAGGTATGTAAACCCCGTATTTACATATCTGCCACTGTGTAGGAGAATCCGCATAGGTGTTCGAGTGTTCGAACCGTAATGCGCAAGAAATGGTATGTAAACCCCGTATTTACATATCTGCCACTGTGCAGGAGAATCCGTATAGGTGTTCGAGTGTTCCAACCGTAATGCGCAAGAAATGGTACCGAAACCCCGTATTTACATATCTGCCACGGTGCAGGAAAATCCGCATAGGTGTTCGAGTGTTCGAACCGTAATGCGCAAGAAATGGTATGTAAACCCCGTATTTACATATCTGCCACTGTGCAGGAGAATCCGTATAGGTGTTCGAGTGTTCGAACCGTAATGCGCAAGAAATGGTACGGAAACCCCGTATTTACATATCTGCCACTGTGCAGGAGAATCCTCATAGGTGTTCGAGTGTTCGAACCGTAATGCGCAAGAAATGATATGTAAACCCCGTATTTACATATCTGCCACTGTGCAGGAGAATCCGCATAGGTGTTCGAGTGTTCGAACCGTAATGCGCAAGAAATGGTATGTAAACCCCGTATTTACATATCTGCCACTGTGCAGGAGAATCCGTATAGGTGTTCGAGTGTTCGAACCGTAATGCGCAAGAAATGGTACCGAAACCCCGTATTTACATATCTGCCACTGTTTAGGAGAATCCGTATAGGTGTTCGAGTGTTCGAACCGTAATGCGCAAGAAATGGTACCGAAACCCCGTATTTACATATCTGCCACTGTACAGGAGAATCCGTATAGGTGTTCGAGTGTTCGAACCGTAATGCGCAAGAAATGGTACCGAAACCCCGTATTTACATATCTGCCACTGTGCAGGAGAATCCGCATAGGTGTTCGAGTGTTCGAACCGTAATGCGCAAGAAATGGTATGGAAACCCCGTATTTACATATCTGCCACTGTGCAGGAGAATCCGTATAGGTGTTCGAGTGTTCGAACAGTAATGCGCAAGAAATGGTACGGAAACCCCGTATTTACATATCTGCCATTGTGCAGGAGAATCCGTATAGGTGTTCGAATGTTCGAACCGTAATGCGCAAGAAATGGTGCCGAAACCCCGTATTTACATATCTGCCACTGTGCAGGAGAATCCGCATAGGTGTTCGAGTGTTCGAACCGTAATGCGCAAGAAATGGTATGTAAACCCCGTATTTACATATCTGCCACAGTGTAGGAGAATCCGTATAGGTGTTCGAGTGTTCGAACCGTAATGCGCAAGAAATGGTACGGAAACCCCGTATTTACATATCTGCCACTGTGCAGGAGAATCCGCATAGGTGTTCGAGTGTTCGAACCGTAATGCGCAAGAATAGGTATGTAAACCCCGTATTTACATATCTGCCACTGTGTAGGAGAATCCGCATAGGTGTTCGAGTGTTCGAACCGTAATGCGCAAGAAATGGTATGTAAACCCCGTATTTACATATCTGCCACTGTGCAGGAGAATCCGTATAGGTGTTCGAGTGTTCCAACCGTAATGCGCAAGAAATGGTACCGAAACCCCGTATTTACATATCTGCAACTGTGCAGGAGAATCCGTATAGGTGTTCGAGTGTTCGAACCGTAATGCGCAAGAAATGGTACCGAAACCCCGTATTTACATATCTGCCACTGTGCAGGAGAATCCGGATAGGTGTTCGAGTGTTCGAACCGTAATGCGCAAGAAACGGTACCGAAACCCCGTATTTACATATCTGCCACTGTGCAGGAGAATCCGCATAGGTGTTCGAGTGTTCGAACCGTAATGCGCAAGAAATGGTATGTAAACCCCGTATTTACATATCTGCCACTGTGTAGGAGAATCCGCATAGGTGTTCGGGTGTTCGAACCGTAATGCGCAAGAAATGGTATGTAAACCCCGTATTTACATATCTGCCACTGTGCAGGAGAATCCGTATAGGTGTTCGAGTGTTCGAACCGTAATGCGCAAGAAATGGTACCGAAACCCCGTATTTACATATCTGCCACTGTGCAGGAGAATCCGGATAGGTGTTCGAGTGTTCGAACCGTAATGCGCAAGAAATGGTACCGAAGCCCCGTATTTACATATCTGCCACTGTGCAGGAGAATCCGCATAGGTGTTCGAGTGTTCGAACCGTAATGCGCAAGAAATGGTATGTAAACCCCGTATTTACATATCTGCCATTGTGCAGGAGAATCCGCATAGGTGTTCGAGTGTTCGAACCGTAATGCGCAAGAAATGGTACCGAAACCCCGTATTTACATATCTGCCACTGTTTAGGAGAATCCGTATAGGTGTTCGAGTGTTCGAACCGTAATGCGCAAGAAATGGTACCGAAACCCCGTATTTACATATCTGCCACTGTACAGGAGAATCCGTATAGGTGTTCGAGTGTTCGAACCGTAATGCGCAAGAAATGGTACGGAAACCCCGTATTTACATATCTGCCACTGTGCAGGAGAATCCGCATAGGTGTTCGAGTGTTCGAACCGTAATGCGCAAGAATAGGTACGGAAACCCCGTATTTACATATCTGCCACTGTGCAGGAGAATCCGTATAGGTGTTCGAGTGTTCGAACCGTAATGCGCAAGAAATGGTACCGAAACCCCGTATTTACATATCTGCCACTGTGCAGGAGAATCCGCATAGGTGTTCGAGTGTTCGAACCGTAATGCGCAAGAAATGGTATGTAAACCCCGTATTTACATATCTGCCACTGTGCAGGAGAATCTGTATAGGTGTTCGTGTGTTCGAACCGTAATGCGCAAGAAATGGTACGGAAACCCCGTATTTACATATCTGCCACTGTGCAGGAGAATCCGCATAGGTGTTCGAGTGTTCGAACCGTAACGCGCAAGAATAGGTATGTAAACCCCGTATTTACATATCTGCCACAGTGCAGGAGAATCCGCATAGGTGTTCGAGTGTTCGAACCGTAATGCGCAAGAAATGGTATGTAAACCCCGTATTTACATATCTGCCACTGTGCAGGAGAATCCGTATAGGTGTTCGAGTGTTCGAACCGTAATGCGCAAGAAATGGTACGGAAACCCCGTATTTACATATCTGCCACTGTGCAGGAGAATCCGCATAGGTGTTCGAGTGTTCGAACCGTAATGCGCAGGAATAGGTATGTAAACCCCGTATTTACATATCTGCCACTGTGTAGGAGAATCCGCATAGGTGTTCGAGTGTTCGAACCGTAATGCGCAAGAAATGGTATGTAAACCCCGTATTTACATATCTGCCACTGTGCAGGAGAATCCGTATAGGTGTTCGAGTGTTCCAACCGTAATGCGCAAGAAATGGTACCGAAACCCCGTATTTACATATCTGCCACGGTGCAGGAAAATCCGCATAGGTGTTCGAGTGTTCGAACCGTAATGCGCAAGAAATGGTATGTAAACCCCGTATTTACATATCTGCCACTGTGCAGGAGAATCCGTATAGGTGTTCGAGTGTTCGAACCGTAATGCGCAAGAAATGGTACGGAAACCCCGTATTTACATATCTGCCACTGTGCAGGAGAATCCTCATAGGTGTTCGAGTGTTCGAACCGTAATGCGCAAGAAATGATATGTAAACCCCGTATTTACATATCTGCCACTGTGCAGGAGAATCCGCATAGGTGTTCGAGTGTTCGAACCGTAATGCGCAAGAAATGGTATGTAAACCCCGTATTTACATATCTGCCACTGTGCAGGAGAATCCGTATAGGTGTTCGAGTGTTCGAACCGTAATGCGCAAGAAATGGTACCGAAACCCCGTATTTACATATCTGCCACTGTTTAGGAGAATCCGTATAGGTGTTCGAGTGTTCGAACCGTAATGCGCAAGAAATGGTACCGAAACCCCGTATTTACATATCTGCCACTGTACAGGAGAATCCGTATAGGTGTTCGAGTGTTCGAACCGTAATGCGCAAGAAATGGTACCGAAACCCCGTATTTACATATCTGCCACTGTGCAGGAGAATCCGCATAGGTGTTCGAGTGTTCGAACCGTAATGCGCAAGAAATGGTATGGAAACCCCGTATTTACATATCTGCCACTGTGCAGGAGAATCCGTATAGGTGTTCGAGTGTTCGAACAGTAATGCGCAAGAAATGGTACGGAAACCCCGTATTTACATATCTGCCATTGTGCAGGAGAATCCGTATAGGTGTTCGAATGTTCGAACCGTAATGCGCAAGAAATGGTGCCGAAACCCCGTATTTACATATCTGCCACTGTGCAGGAGAATCCGCATAGGTGTTCGAGTGTTCGAACCGTAATGCGCAAGAAATGGTATGTAAACCCCGTATTTACATATCTGCCACAGTGTAGGAGAATCCGTATAGGTGTTCGAGTGTTCGAACCGTAATGCGCAAGAAATGGTACGGAAACCCCGTATTTACATATCTGCCACTGTGCAGGAGAATCCGCATAGGTGTTCGAGTGTTCGAACCGTAATGCGCAAGAATAGGTATGTAAACCCCGTATTTACATATCTGCCACTGTGTAGGAGAATCCGCATAGGTGTTCGAGTGTTCGAACCGTAATGCGCAAGAAATGGTATGTAAACCCCGTATTTACATATCTGCCACTGTGCAGGAGAATCCGTATAGGTGTTCGAGTGTTCCAACCGTAATGCGCAAGAAATGGTACCGAAACCCCGTATTTACATATCTGCAACTGTGCAGGAGAATCCGTATAGGTGTTCGAGTGTTCGAACCGTAATGCGCAAGAAATGGTACCGAAACCCCGTATTTACATATCTGCCACTGTGCAGGAGAATCCGGATAGGTGTTCGAGTGTTCGAACCGTAATGCGCAAGAAACGGTACCGAAACCCCGTATTTACATATCTGCCACTGTGCAGGAGAATCCGCATAGGTGTTCGAGTGTTCGAACCGTAATGCGCAAGAAATGGTATGTAAACCCCGTATTTACATATCTGCCACTGTGTAGGAGAATCCGCATAGGTGTTCGGGTGTTCGAACCGTAATGCGCAAGAAATGGTATGTAAACCCCGTATTTACATATCTGCCACTGTGCAGGAGAATCCGTATAGGTGTTCGAGTGTTCGAACCGTAATGCGCAAGAAATGGTACCGAAACCCCGTATTTACATATCTGCCACTGTGCAGGAGAATCCGGATAGGTGTTCGAGTGTTCGAACCGTAATGCGCAAGAAATGGTACCGAAGCCCCGTATTTACATATCTGCCACTGTGCAGGAGAATCCGCATAGGTGTTCGAGTGTTCGAACCGTAATGCGCAAGAAATGGTATGTAAACCCCGTATTTACATATCTGCCATTGTGCAGGAGAATCCGCATAGGTGTTCGAGTGTTCGAACCGTAATGCGCAAGAAATGGTACCGAAACCCCGTATTTACATATCTGCCACTGTTTAGGAGAATCCGTATAGGTGTTCGAGTGTTCGAACCGTAATGCGCAAGAAATGGTACCGAAACCCCGTATTTACATATCTGCCACTGTACAGGAGAATCCGTATAGGTGTTCGAGTGTTCGAACCGTAATGCGCAAGAAATGGTACGGAAACCCCGTATTTACATATCTGCCACTGTGCAGGAGAATCCGCATAGGTGTTCGAGTGTTCGAACCGTAATGCGCAAGAATAGGTACGGAAACCCCGTATTTACATATCTGCCACTGTGCAGGAGAATCCGTATAGGTGTTCGAGTGTTCGAACCGTAATGCGCAAGAAATGGTACCGAAACCCCGTATTTACATATCTGCCACTGTGCAGGAGAATCCGCATAGGTGTTCGAGTGTTCGAACCGTAATGCGCAAGAAATGGTATGTAAACCCCGTATTTACATATCTGCCACTGTGCAGGAGAATCTGTATAGGTGTTCGTGTGTTCGAACCGTAATGCGCAAGAAATGGTACGGAAACCCCGTATTTACATATCTGCCACTGTGCAGGAGAATCCGCATAGGTGTTCGAGTGTTCGAACCGTAACGCGCAAGAATAGGTATGTAAACCCCGTATTTACATATCTGCCACAGTGCAGGAGAATCCGCATAGGTGTTCGAGTGTTCGAACCGTAATGCGCAAGAAATGGTATGTAAACCCCGTATTTACATATCTGCCACTGTGCAGGAGAATCCGTATAGGTGTTCGAGTGTTCGAACCGTAATGCGCAAGAAATGGTACGGAAACCCCGTATTTACATATCTGCCACTGTGCAGGAGAATCCGCATAGGTGTTCGAGTGTTCGAACCGTAATGCGCAGGAATAGGTATGTAAACCCCGTATTTACATATCTGCCACTGTGTAGGAGAATCCGCATAGGTGTTCGAGTGTTCGAACCGTAATGCGCAAGAAATGGTATGTAAACCCCGTATTTACATATCTGCCACTGTGCAGGAGAATCCGTGTAGGTGTTCGAGTGTTCCAACCGTAATGCGCAAGAAATGGTACCGAAACCCCGTATTTACATATCTGCCACTGTGCAGGAGAATCCGTATAGGTGTTCGAGTGTTCGAACCGTAATGCGCAAGAAATGGTACCGAAACCCCGTATTTACATATCTGCCACTGTGCAGGAGAATCCGGATAGGTGTTCGAGCGTTCGAACCGTAATGCGCAAGAAACGGTACCTAAACCCCGTATTTACATATCTGCCACTGTGCAGGAGAATCCGCATAGGTGTTCGAGTGTTCGAACCGTAATGCGCAAGAAATGGTATGTAAACCCCGTATTTACATATCTGCCACTGTGCAGGAGAATCCGCATAGGTGTTCGAGTGTTCGAACCGTAATGCGCAAGAAATGGTATGTAAACCCCGTATTTACATATCTGCCACTGTGCAGGAGAATCCGTATAGGTGTTCGAGTGTTCGAACCGTAATGCGCAAGAAATGGTACCGAAACCCCGTATTTACATATCTGCCACTGTGCAGGAGAATCCGGATAGGTGTTCGAGTGTTCGAACCGTAATGCGCAAGAAATGGTACCGAAACCCCGTATTTACATATCTGCCACTGTGCAGGAGAATCCGCATAGGTGTTCGAGTGTTCGAACCGTAATGCGCAAGAAATGGTATGTAAACCCCGTATTTACATATCTGCCATTGTGCAGGAGAATCCGCATAGGTGTTCGAGTGTTCGAACCGTAATGCGCAAGAAATGGTACCGAAACCCCGTATTTACATATCTGCCACTGTTTAGGAGAATCCGTATAGGTGTTCGAGTGTTCGAACCGTAATGCGCAAGAAATGGTACCGAAACCCCGTATTTACATATCTGCCACTGTACAGGAGAATCCGTATAGGTGTTCGAGTGTTCGAACCGTAATGCGCAAGAAATGGTACCGAAACCCCGTATTTACATATCTGCCACTGTGCAGGAGAATCCGCATAGGTGTTCGAGTGTTCGAACCGTATTGCGCAAGAAATGGTATGTAAACCCCGTATTTACATATCTGCCACTGTGCAGGAGAATCCGTATAGGTGTTCGAGTGTTCGAACCGTAATGCGCAAGAAATGGTACGGAAACCCCGTATTTACATATCTGCCACTGTGCAGGAGAATCCGTATAGGTGTTCGAGTGTTCGAACCGTAATGCGCAAGAAATGGTACCGAAACCCCGTATTTACATATCTGCCACTGTGCAGGAGAATCCGCATAGGTGTTCGAGTGTTCGAACCGTAATGCGCAAGAAATGGTAGGTAAACCCCGTATTTACATATCTGCCACTGTGCAGGAGAATCCGTATAGGTGTTCGAGTGTTCGAACCGTAATGCGCAAGAAATGGTACGGAAACCCCGTATTTACATATCTGCCACTGTGCAGGAGAATCCGCATAGGTGTTCGAGTGTTCGAACCGTAATGCGCAAGAATAGGTATGTAAACCCCGTATTTACATATCTGCCACAGTGCAGGAGAATCCGCATAGGTGTTCGAGTGTTCGAACCGTAATGCGCAAGAAATGGTATGTAAACCCCGTATTTACATATCTGCCACTGTGCAGGAGAATCCGTATAGGTGTTCTAGTGTTCGAACCGTAATGCGCAAGAAATGGTACGGAAACCCCGTATTTACATATCTGCCACTGTGCAGGAGAATCCGCATAGGTGTTCGAGTGTTCGAACCGTAATGCGCAGGAATAGGTATGTAAACCCCGTATTTACATATCTGCCACTGTGTAGGAGCATCCGCATAGGTGTTCGAGTGTTCGAACCGTAATGCGCAAGAAATGGTATGTAAACCCCGTATTTACATATCTGCCACTGTGCAGGAGAATCCGTATAGGTGTTCGAGTGTTCCAACCGTAATGCGCAAGAAATGGTACCGAAACCCCGTATTTACATATCTACCACTGTGCAGGAGAATCCGGATAGGTGTTCGAGTGTTCGAACCGTAATGCGCAAGAAATGGTACCGAAACCCGTATTTACATATCTGCCACTGTGCAGGAGAATGCGCACAGGTGTTCGAGTGTTCGAACCGTAATGCGCAAGAAATGGTATGTAAACCCCGTATTTACATATCTGCCATTGTGCAGGAGAATCCGCAAAGGTGTTCGAGTGTTCGAACCGTAATGCGCAACAAATGGTACCGAAACCCCGTATTTACATATCTGCCATTGTTTAGGAGAATCCGTATAGGTGTTCGAGTGTTCGAACCGTAATGCGTAAGAAATGGTACCGAAACCCCGTATTTACATATCTGCCACTATACAGGAGAATCCGTATAGGTGTTCGAGTGTTCGAACCGTAATGCGCAAGAAATGGTACCGAAACCCCGTATTTACATATCTGCCACTGTGCAGGAGAATCCGCATAGGTGTTCGAGTGTTCGAACCGTATTGCGCAAGAAATGGTATGTAAACCCCGTATTTACATATCTGCCACTGTGCAGGAGAATCCGTATAGGTGTTCGAGTGTTCCAACCGTAATGCGCAAGAAATGGTACCGAAACCCCGTATTTACATATCTGCCACTGTGCAGGAGAATCCGGATAGGTGTTCGAGTGTTCGAACCGTAATGCGCAAGAAATGGTACCGAAACCCCGTATTTACATATCTGCCACTGTGCAGGAGAATCCGCATAGGTGTTCGAGTGTTCGAACCGTAATGCGCAAGAAATGGTATGTAAACCCCGTATTTACATATCTGCCATTGTGCAGGAGAATCCGCATAGGTGTTCGAGTGTTCGAACCGTAATGCGCAAGAAATGGTACCGAAACCCCGTATTTACATATCTGCCACTGTTTAGGAGAATCCGTATAGGTGTTCGAGTGTTCGAACCGTGATGCGCAAGAAATGGTACCGAAACCTCGTATTTACATATCTGCCACTGTACAGGAGAATCCGTATAGGTGTTCGAGTGTTCGAACCGTAATGCGCAAGAAATGGTACCGAAACCCCGTATTTACATATCTGCCACTGTGCAGGAGAATCCGAATAGGTGTTCGAGTGTTCGAACCGTAATGCGCAAGAAACGGTACCTAAACCCCGTATTTACATATCTGCCACTGTGCAGGAGAATCCGCATAGGTGTTCGAGTGTTCGAACCGTAATGCGCAAGAAATGGTATGTAAACCCCGTATTTACATATCTGCCACTGTGCAGGAGAATCCGCATAGGTGTTCGAGTGTTCGAACCGTAATGCGCAAGAAATGGTATGTAAACCCCGTATTTACATATCTGCCACTGTGCAGGAGAATCCGTATAGGTGTTCGAGTGTTCGAACTGTAATGCGCAAGAAATGGTACCGAAACCCCGTATTTACATATCTGCCACTGTGCAGGAGAATCCGGATAGGTGTTCGAGTGT
Organism: Camellia sinensis; assembly: GCF_055761805.1. Classification (NCBI taxonomy): domain Eukaryota; kingdom Viridiplantae; phylum Streptophyta; class Magnoliopsida; order Ericales; family Theaceae; genus Camellia; species Camellia sinensis. Next base: position 870,900 of record NC_138971.1, read on the forward strand.
TCGAACCGTAATGCGCAAGAAATGGTACCGAAACCCCGTATTTACATATCTGCCACTGTGCAGGAGAATCCGCATAGGTGTTCGAGTGTTCGAACCGTAATGCGCAAGAAATGGTATGTAAACCCCGTATTTACATATCTGCCATTGTGCAGGAGAATCCGCATAGGTGTTCGAGTGTTCGAACCGTAATGCGCAAGAAATGGTACCGAAACCCCGTATTTACATATCTGCCACTGTTTAGGAGAATCCGTATAGGTGTTCGAGTGTTCGAACCGTAATGCGCAAGAAATGGTACCGAAACCCCGTATTTACATATCTGCCACTGTACAGGAGAATCCGTATAGGTGTTCGAGTGTTCGAACCGTAATGCGCAAGAAATGGTACCGAAACCCCGTATTTACATATCTGCCACTGTGCAGGAGAATCCGCATAGGTGTTCGAGTGTTCGAACCGTATTGCGCAAGAAATGGTATGTAAACCCCGTATTTACATATCTGCCACTGTGCAGGAGAATCCGTATAGGTGTTCGAGTGTTCGAACCGTAATGCGCAAGAAATGGTACGGAAACCCCGTATTTACATATCTGCCACTGTGCAGGAGAATCCGTATAGGTGTTCGAGTGTTCGAACTGTAATGCGCAAGAAATGGTACCGAAACGCCGTATTTACATATCTGCCACTGTGCAGGAGAATCCGCATAGGTGTTCGAGTGTTCGAACCGTAATGCGCAAGAAATGGTATGTAAACCCCGTATTTACATATCTGCCACTGTGCAGGAGAATCCGTATAGGTGTTCGAGTGTTCGAACCGTAATGCGCAAGAAATGGTACGGAAACCCCGTATTTACATATCTGCCACTGTGCAGGAGAATCCGCATAGGTGTTCGAGTGTTCGAACCGTAATGCGCAAGAATAGGTATGTAAACCCCGTATTTACATATCTGCCACAGTGCAGGAGAATCCGCATAGGTGTTCGAGTGTTCGAACCGTAATGCGCAAGAAATGGTATGTAAACCCCGTATTTACATATCTGCCACTGTGCAGGAGAATCCGTATAGGTGTTCTAGTGTTCGAACCGTAATGCGCAAGAAATGGTACGGAAACCCCGTATTTACATATCTGCCACTGTGCAGGAGAATCCGCATAGGTGTTCGAGTGTTCGAACCGTAATGCGCAGGAATAGGTATGTAAACCCCGTATTTACATATCTGCCACTGTGTAGGAGCATCCGCATAGGTGTTCGAGTGTTCGAACCGTAATGCGCAAGAAATGGTATGTAAACCCCGTATTTACATATCTGCCACTGTGCAGGAGAATCCGTATAGGTGTTCGAGTGTTCCAACCGTAATGCGCAAGAAATGGTACCGAAACCCCGTATTTACATATCTGCCACTGTGCAGGAGAATCCGGATAGGTGTTCGAGTGTTCGAACCGTAATGCGCAAGAAATGGTACCGAAACCCCGTATTTACATATCTGCCACTGTGCAGGAGAATCCGCATAGGTGTTCGAGTGTTCGAACCGTAATGCGCAAGAAATGGTATGTAAACCCCGTATTTACATATCTGCCATTGTGCAGGAGAATCCGCATAGGTGTTCGAGTGTTCGAACCGTAATGCGCAAGAAATGGTACCGAAACCCCGTATTTACATATCTGCCACTGTTTAGGAGAATCCGTATAGGTGTTCGAGTGTTCGAACCGTGATGCGCAAGAAATGGTACCGAAACCCCGTATTTACATATCTGCCACTGTACAGGAGAATCCGTATAGGTGTTCGAGTGTTCGAACCGTAATGCGCAAGAAATGGTACCGAAACCCCGTATTTACATATCTGCCACTGTGCAGGAGAATCCGAATAGGTGTTCGAGTGTTCGAACCGTAATGCGCAAGAAACGGTACCTAAACCCCGTATTTACATATCTGCCACTGTGCAGGAGAATCCGCATAGGTGTTCGAGTGTTCGAACCGTAATGCGCAAGAAATGGTATGTAAACCCCGTATTTACATATCTGCCACTGTGCAGGAGAATCCGCATAGGTGTTCGAGTGTTCGAACCGTAATGCGCAAGAAATGGTATGTAAACCCCGTATTTACATATCTGCCACTGTGCAGGAGAATCCGTATAGGTGTTCGAGTGTTCGAACTGTAATGCGCAAGAAATGGTACCGAAACCCCGTATTTACATATCTGCCACTGTGCAGGAGAATCCGGATAGGTGTTCGAGTGTTCGAACCGTAATGCGCAAGAAATGGTACCGAAACCCCGTATTTACATATCTGCCACTGTGCAGGAGAATCCGCATAGGTGTTCGAGTGTTCGAACCGTAATGCGCAAGAAATGGTATGTAAACCCCGTATTTACATATCTGCCATTGTGCAGGAGAATCCGCATAGGTGTTCGAGTGTTCGAACCGTAATGCGCAAGAAATGGTACCGAAACCCCGTATTTACATATCTGCCACTGTTTAGGAGAATCCGTATAGGTGTTCGAGTGTTCGAACCGTAATGCGCAAGAAATGGTACCGAAACCCCGTATTTACATATCTGCCACTGTACAGGAGAATCCGTATAGGTGTTCGAGTGTTCGAACCGTAATGCGCAAGAAATGGTACCGAAACCCCGTATTTACATATCTGCCACTGTGCAGGAGAATCCGCATAGGTGTTCGAGTGTTCGAACCGTATTGCGCAAGAAATGGTATGTAAACCCCGTATTTACATATCTGCCACTGTGCAGGAGAATCCGTATTGGTGTTCGAGTGTTCGAACCGTAATGCGCAAGAAATGGTACGGAAACCCCGTATTTACATATCTGCCACTGTGCAGGAGAATCCGTATAGGTGTTCGAGTGTTCGAACTGTAATGCGCAAGAAATGGTACCGAAACCCCGTATTTACATATCTGCCACTGTGCAGGAGAATCCGCATAGGTGTTCGAGTGTTCGAACCGTAATGCGCAAGAAATGGTATGTAAACCCCGTATTTACATATCTGCCACTGTGCAGGAGAATCCGTATAGGTGTTCGAGTGTTCGAACCGTAATGCGCAAGAAATGGTACGGAAACCCCGTATTTACATATCTGCCACTGTGCAGGAGAATCCGCATAGGTGTTCGAGTGTTCGAACCGTAATGCGCAAGAATAGGTATGTAAACCCCGTATTTACATATCTGCCACAGTGCAGGAGAATCCGCATAGGTGTTCGAGTGTTCGAACCGTAATGCGCAAGAAATGGTATGTAAACCCCGTATTTACATATCTGCCACTGTGCAGGAGAATCCGTATAGGTGTTCTAGTGTTCGAACCGTAATGCGCAAGAAATGGTACGGAAACCCCGTATTTACATATCTGCCACGGTGCAGGAGAATCCGCATAGGTGTTCGAGTGTTCGAACCGTAATGCGCAGGAATAGGTATGTAAACCCCGTATTTACATATCTGCCACTGTGTAGGAGCATCCGCATAGGTGTTCGAGTGTTCGAACCGTAATGCGCAAGAAATGGTATGTAAACCCCGTATTTACATATCTGCCACTGTGCAGGAGAATCCGTATAGGTGTTCGAGTGTTCCAACCGTAATGCGCAAGAAATGGTACCGAAACCCCGTATTTACATATCTGCCACTGTGCAGGAGAATCCGGATAGGTGTTCGAGTGTTCGAACCGTAATGCGCAAGAAATGGTACCGAAACCCCGTATTTACATATCTGCCACTGTGCAGGAGAATGCGCACAGGTGTTCGAGTGTTCGAACCGTAATGCGCAAGAAATGGTATGTAAACCCCGTATTTACATATCTGCCATTGTGCAGGAGAATCCGCATAGGTGTTCGAGTGTTCGAACCGTAATGCGCAAGAAATGGTACCGAAACCCCGTATTTACATATCTGCCACTGTTTAGGAGAATCCGTATAGGTGTTCGAGTGTTCGAACCGTAATGCGCAAGAAATGGTACCGAAACCCCGTATTTACATATCTGCCACTGTACAGGAGAATCCGTATAGGTGTTCGAGTGTTCGAACCGTAATGCGCAAGAAATGGTACCGAAACCCCGTATTTACATATCTGCCACTGTGCAGGAGAATCCGCATAGGTGTTCGAGTGTTCGAACCGTATTGCGCAAGAAATGGTATGTAAACCCCGTATTTACATATCTGCCACTGTGCAGGAGAATCCGTATAGGTGTTCGAGTGTTCGAACCGTAATGCGCAAGAAATGGTACGGAAACCCCGTATTTACATATCTGCCACTGTGCAGGAGAATCCGTATAGGTGTTCGAGTGTTCGAACCGTAATGCGCAAGAAATGGTACCGAAACCCCGTATTTACATATCTGCCACTGTGCAGGAGAATCCGCATAGGTGTTCGAGTGTTCGAACCGTAATGTGCAAGAAATGGTATGTAAACCCTGTATTTACATATCTGCCACTGTGCAGGAGAATCCGTATAGGTGTTCGAGTGTTCGAACCGTAATGCGCAAGAAATGGTACGGAAACCCCGTATTTACATATCTGCCACTGTGCAGGAGAATCCGCATAGGTGTTCGAGTGTTCGAACCGTAATGCGCAAGAATAGGTATGTAAACCCCGTATTTACATATCTGCCACAGTGCAGGAGAATCCGCATAGGTGTTCGAGTGTTCGAACCGTAATGCGCAAGAAATGGTATGTAAACCCCGTATTTACATATCTGCCACTCTGCAGGAGAATCCGTATAGGTGTTCTAGTGTTCGAACCGTAATGCGCAAGAAATGGTACGGAAACCCCGTATTTACATATCTGCCACTGTGCAGGAGAATCCGCATAGGTGTTCGAGTGTTCGAACCGTAATGCGCAGGAATAGGTATGTAAACCCCGTATTTACATATCTGCCACTGTGTAGGAGCATCCGCATAGGTGTTCGAGTGTTCGAACCGTAATGCGCAAGAAATGGTATGTAAACCCCGTATTTACATATCTGCCACTGTGCAGGAGAATCCATATAGGTGTTCGAGTGTTCCAACCGTAATGCGCAAGAAATGGTACCGAAACCCTGTATTTACATATCTGCCACTGTGCAGGAGAATCCGGATAGGTGTTCGAGTGTTCGAACCGTAATGCGCAAGAAATGGTACCGAAACCCCGTATTTACATATCTGCCACTGTGCAGGAGAATCCGCATAGGTGTTCGAGTGTTCGAACCGTAATGCGCAAGAAATGGTATGTAAACCCCGTATTTACATATCTGCCATTGTGCAGGAGAATCCGCATAGGTGTTCGAGTGTTCGAACCGTAATGCGCAAGAAATGGTACCGAAACCCCGTATTTACATATCTGCCACTGTTTAGGAGAATCCGTATAGGTGTTCGAGTGTTCGAACCGTAATGCGCAAGAAATGGTACCGAAACCCCGTATTTACATATCTGCCACTGTACAGGAGAATCCGTATAGGTGTTCGAGTGTTCGAACCGTAATGCGCAAGAAATGGTACCGAAACCCCGTATTTACATATCTGCCACTGTGCAGGAGAATCCGCATAGGTGTTCGAGTGTTCGAACCGTATTGCGCAAGAAATGGTATGTAAACCCCGTATTTACATATCTGCCACTGTGCAGGAGAATCCGTATTGGTGTTCGAGTGTTCGAACCGTAATGCGCAAGAAATGGTACGGAAACCCCGTATTTACATATCTGCCACTGTGCAGGAGAATCCGTATAGGTGTTCGAGTGTTCGAACTGTAATGCGCAAGAAATGGTACCGAAACCCCGTATTTACATATCTGCCACTGTGCAGGAGAATCCGCATAGGTGTTCGAGTGTTCGAACCGTAATGCGCAAGAAATGGTATGTAAACCCCGTATTTACATATCTGCCACTGTGCAGGAGAATCCGTATAGGTGTTCGAGTGTTCGAACCGTAATGCGCAAGAAATGGTACGGAAACCCCGTATTTACATATCTGCCACTGTGCAGGAGAATCCGCATAGGTGTTCGAGTGTTCGAACCGTAATGCGCAAGAATAGGTATGTAAACCCCGTATTTACATATCTGCCACAGTGCAGGAGAATCCGCATAGGTGTTCGAGTGTTCGAACCGTAATGCGCAAGAAATGGTATGTAAACCCCGTATTTACATATCTGCCACTGTGCAGGAGAATCCGTATAGGTGTTCTAGTGTTCGAACCGTAATGCGCAAGAAATGGTACGGAAACCCCGTATTTACATATCTGCCACTGTGCAGGAGAATCCGCATAGGTGTTCGAGTGTTCGAACCGTAATGCGCAGGAATAGGTATGTAAACCCCGTATTTACATATCTGCCACTGTGTAGGAGCATCCGCATAGGTGTTCGAGTGTTCGAACCGTAATGCGCAAGAAATGGAATGTAAACCCCGTATTTACATATCTGCCACTGTGCAGGAGAATCCGTATAGGTGTTCGAGTGTTCCAACCGTAATGCGCAAGAAATGGTACCGAAACCCCGTATTTACATATCTGCCACTGTGCAGGAGAATCCGGATAGGTGTTCGAGTGTTCGAACCGTAATGCGCAAGAAATGGTACCGAAACCCCGTATTTACATATCTGCCACTGTGCAGGAGAATGCGCACAGGTGTTCGAGTGTTCGAACCGTAATGCGCAAGAAATGGTATGTAAACCCCGTATTTACATATCTGCCATTGTGCAGGAGAATCCGCATAGGTGTTCGAGTGTTCGAACCGTAATGCGCAAGAAATGGTACCGAAACCCCGTATTTACATATCTGCCACTGTTTAGGAGAATCCGTATAGGTGTTCGAGTGTTCGAACCGTAATGCGCAAGAAATGGTACCGAAACCCCGTATTTACATATCTGCCACTGTACAGGAGAATCCGTATAGGTGTTCGAGTGTTCGAACCGTAATGCGCAAGAAATGGTACCGAAACCCCGTATTTACATATCTGCCACTGTGCAGGAGAATCCGCATAGGTGTTCGAGTGTTCGAACCGTATTGCGCAAGAAATGGTATGTAAACCCCGTATTTACATATCTGCCACTGTGCAGGAGAATCCGTATAGGTGTTCGAGTGTTCGAACCGTAATGCGCAAGAAATGGTACGGAAACCCCGTATTTACATATCTGCCACTGTGCAGGAGAATCCGTATAGGTGTTCGAGTGTTCGAACCGTAATGCGCAAGAAATGGTACCGAAACCCCGTATTTACATATCTGCCACTGTGCAGGAGAATCCGCATAGGTGTTCGAGTGTTCGAACCGTAATGTGCAAGAAATGGTATGTAAACCCTGTATTTACATATCTGCCACTGTGCAGGAGAATCCGTATAGGTGTTCGAGTGTTCGAACCGTAATGCGCAAGAAATGGTACGGAAACCCCGTATTTACATATCTGCCACTGTGCAGGAGAATCCGCATAGGTGTTCGAGTGTTCGAACCGTAATGCGCAAGAATAGGTATGTAAACCCCGTATTTACATATCTGCCACAGTGCAGGAGAATCCGCATAGGTGTTCGAGTGTTCGAACCGTAATGCGCAAGAAATGGTATGTAAACCCCGTATTTACATATCTGCCACTGTGCAGGAGAATCCGTATAGGTGTTCTAGTGTTCGAACCGTAATGCGCAAGAAATGGTACGGAAACCCCGTATTTACATATCTGCCACTGTGCAGGAGAATCCGCATAGGTGTTCGAGTGTTCGAACCGTAATGCGCAGGAATAGGTATGTAAACCCCGTATTTACATATCTGCCACTGTGTAGGAGCATCCGCATAGGTGTTCGAGTGTTCGAACCGTAATGCGCAAGAAATGGTATGTAAACCCCGTATTTACATATCTGCCACTGTGCAGGAGAATCCATATAGGTGTTCGAGTGTTCCAACCGTAATGCGCAAGAAATGGTACCGAAACCCCGTATTTACATATCTGCCACTGTGCAGGAGAATCCGGATAGGTGTTCGAGTGTTCGAACCGTAATGCGCAAGAAATGGTACCGAAACCCCGTATTTACATATCTGCCACTGTTTAGGAGAATCCGCATAGGTGTTCGAGTGTTCGAACCGTAATGCGCAAGAATAGGTATGTAAACCCCGTATTTACATATCTGCCACAGTGCAGGAGAATCCGCATAGGTGTTCGAGTGTTCGAACCGTAATGCGCAAGAAATGGTATGTAAACCCCGTATTTACATATCTGCCACTGTGCAGGAGAATCCGTATAGGTGTTCTAGTGTTCGAACCGTAATGCGCAAGAAATGGTACGGAAACCCCGTATTTACATATCTGCCACAGTGCAGGAGAATCCGCATAGGTGTTCGAGTGTTCGAACCGTAATGCGCAAGAAATGGTATGTAAACCCCGTATTTACATATCTGCCACTGTGCAGGAGAATCCGTATAGGTGTTCTAGTGTTCGAACCGTAATGCGCAAGAAATGGTACGGAAACCCCGTATTTACATATCTGCCACTGTGCAGGAGAATCCGCATAGGTGTTCGAGTGTTCGAACCGTAATGCGCAGGAATAGGTATGTAAACCCCGTATTTACATATCTGCCACTGTGTAGGAGCATCCGCATAGGTGTTCGAGTGTTCGAACCGTAATGCGCAAGAAATGGTATGTAAACCCCGTATTTACATATCTGCCACTGTGCAGGAGAATCCGTATAGGTGTTCGAGTGTTCCAACCGTAATGCGCAAGAAATGGTACCGAAACCCCGTATTTACATATCTGCCACTGTGCAGGAGAATCCGGATAGGTGTTCGAGTGTTCGAACCGTAATGCGCAAGAAATGGTACCGAAACCCCGTATTTACATATCTGCCACTGTGCAGGAGAATGCGCACAGGTGTTCGAGTGTTCGAACCGTAATGCGCAAGAAATGGTATGTAAACCCCGTATTTACATATCTGCCAGTGTGCAGGAGAATCCGCATAGGTGTTCGAGTGTTCGAACCGTAATGCGCAAGAAATGGTACCGAAACCCCGTATTTACATATCTGCCACTGTTTAGGAGAATCCGTATAGGTGTTCGAGTGTTCGAACCGTAATGCGCAAGAAATGGTACCGAAACCCCGTATTTACATATCTGCCACTGTACAGGAGAATCCGTATAGGTGTTCGAGTGTTCGAACCGTAATGCGCAAGAAATGGTACCGAAACCCCGTATTTACATATCTGCCACTGTGCAGGAGAATCCGCATAGGTGTTCGAGTGTTCGAACCGTATTGCGCAAGAAATGGTATGTAAACCCCGTATTTACATATCTGCCACTGTGCAGGAGAATCCGTATAGGTGTTCGAGTGTTCGAACCGTAATGCGCAAGAAATGGTACGGAAACCCCGTATTTACATATCTGCCACTGTGCAGGAGAATCCGTATAGGTGTTCGAGTGTTCGAACCGTAATGCGCAAGAAATGGTACCGAAACCCCGTATTTACATATCTGCCACTGTGCAGGAGAATCCGCATAGGTGTTCGAGTGTTCGAACCGTAATGTGCAAGAAATGGTATGTAAACCCTGTATTTACATATCTGCCACTGTGCAGGAGAATCCGTATAGGTGTTCGAGTGTTCGAACCGTAATGCGCAAGAAATGGTACGGAAACCCCGTATTTACATATCTGCCACTGTGCAGGAGAATCCGCATAGGTGTTCGAGTGTTCGAACCGTAATGCGCAAGAATAGGTATGTAAACCCCGTATTTACATATCTGCCACAGTGCAGGAGAATCCGCATAGGTGTTCGAGTGTTCGAACCGTAATGCGCAAGAAATGGTATGTAAACCCCGTATTTACATATCTGCCACTGTGCAGGAGAATCCGTATAGGTGTTCTAGTGTTCGAACCGTAATGCGCAAGAAATGGTACGGAAACCCCGTATTTACATATCTGCCACTGTGCAGGAGAATCCGCATAGGTGTTCGAGTGTTCGAACCGTAATGCGCAGGAATAGGTATGTAAACCCCGTATTTACATATCTGCCACTGTGTAGGAGCATCCGCATAGGTGTTCGAGTGTTCGAACCGTAATGCGCAAGAAATGGTATGTAAACCCCGTATTTACATATCTGCCACTGTGCAGGAGAATCCATATAGGTGTTCGAGTGTTCCAACCGTAATGCGCAAGAAATGGTACCGAAACCCCGTATTTACATATCTGCCACTGTGCAGGAGAATCCGGATAGGTGTTCGAGTGTTCGAACCGTAATGCGCAAGAAATGGTACCGAAACCCCGTATTTACATATCTGCCACTGTGCAGGAGAATCCGCATAGGTGTTCGAGTGTTCGAACCGTAATGCGCAAGAAATGGTATGTAAACCCCGTATTTACATATCTGCCATTGTGCAGGAGAATCCGCATAGGTGTTCGAGTGTTCGAACCGTAATGCGCAAGAAATGGTACCGAAACCCCGTATTTACATATCTGCCACTGTTTAGGAGAATCCGTATAGGTGTTCGAGTGTTCGAACCGTGATGCGCAAGAAATGGTACCGAAACCCCGTATTTACATATCTGCCACTGTACAGGAGAATCCGTATAGGTGTTCGAGTGTTCGAACCGTAATGCGCAAGAAATGGTACCGAAACCCCGTATTTACATATCTGCCACTGTGCAGGAGAATCCGCATAGGTGTTCGAGTGTTCGAACCGTATTGCGCAAGAAATGGTATGTAAACCCCGTATTTACTTATCTGCCACTGTGCAGGAGAATCCGTATAGGTGTTCGAGTGTTCGAACCGTAATGCCCAAGAAATGGTACGGAAACCCCGTATTTACATATCTGCCACTGTGGAGGAGAATCCGTATAGGTGTTCGAGTGTTCGAACCGTAATGCGCAAGAAATGGAACCGAAACCCCGTATTTACATATCTGCCACTGTGCAGGAGAATCCGCATAGGTGTTCGAGTGTTCGAACCGTAATGCGCAAGAAATGGTATGTAAACCCCGTATTTACATATCTGCCACTGTGCAGGAGAATCCGTATAGGTGTTCGAGTGTTCGAACCGTAATGCGCAAGAAATGGTACGGAAACCCCGTATTTACATATCTGCCACTGTGCAGGAGAATCCGCATAGGTGTTCGAGTGTTTGAACCGTAATGCGCAGGAATAGGTATGTAAACCCCGTATTTACATATCTGGCACAGTGCAGGAGAATCCGCATAGGTGTTCGAGTGTTCGAACCGTAATGCGCAAGAAATGGTATGTAAACCCCGTATTTACATATCTGCCACTATGCAGGAGAATCCGTATAGGTGTTCTAGTGTTCGAACCGTAATGCGCAAGAAATGGTACGGAAACCCCGTATTTACATATCTGCCACTGTGCAGGAGAATCCGCATAGGTGTTCGAGTGTTCGAACCGTAATGCGCAGGAATAGGTATGTAAACCCCGTATTTACATATCTGCCACTGTGTAGGAGCATCCGCATAGGTGTTCGAGTGTTCGAACCGTAATGCGCAAGAAATGGTATGTAAACCCCGTATTTACATATCTGCCACTGTGCAGGAGGATCCGTATAGGTGTTCGAGTGTTCCAACCGTAATGCGCAAGAAATGGTACCGAAACCCCGTATTTACATATCTGCCACTGTGCAGGAGAATCCGTATAGGTGTTCGAGTGTTCGAACCGTAATGCTCAAGAAATGGTACCGAAACCCCGTATTTACATATCTGCCACTGTGCAGGAGAATCCGGATAGGTGTTCGAGTGTTCGAACCGTAATGCGCAAGAAACGGTACCGAAACCCCGTATTTACATATCTGCCACTGTGCAGGAGAATCCGCATAGGTGTTCGAGTGTTCGAACCGTAATGCGCAAGAAATGGTATGTAAACCCCGTATTTACATATCTGCCACTGCGCAGGAGAATCCGTATAGGTGTTCGAGTGTTCGAACCGTAATGCGCAAGAAATGGTACCGAAACCCCGTATTTACATATCTGCCACTGTGCAGGAGAATCCGGATAGGTGTTCGAGTGTTCGAACCGTAATGCGCAAGAAATGGTACCGAAACCCCGTATTTACATATCTGCCACTGTGCAGGAGAATCCGCATAGGTGTTCGAGTGTTCGAACCGTAATGCGCAAGAAATGGTATGTAAACCCCGTATTTACATATCTGCCATTGTGCAGGAGAATCCGCATAGGTGTTCGAGTGTTTGAACCGTAATGCGCAAGAAATGGTACCGAAACCCCGTATTTACATATCTGCCACTGTTTAGGAGAATTCGTATAGGTGTTCGAGTGTTCGAACCGTAATGCGCAAGAAATGGTACCGAAACCCCGTATTTACATATCTGCCACTGTACAGGAGAATCCGTATAGGTGTTCGAGTGTTCGAACCGTAATGCGCAAGAAATGGTACCGAAACCCCGTATTTACATATCTGCCACTATGCAGGAGAATCCGCATAGGTGTTCGAGTGTTCGAACCGTATTGCGCAAGAAATGGTATGTAAACCCCGTATTTACATATCTGCCACTGTGCAGGAGAATCCGTATAGGTGTTCGAGTGTTCGAACCGTAATGCGCAAGAAATGGTACGGAAACCCCGTATTTACATATCTGCCACTGTGCAGGAGAATCCGTATAGGTGTTCGAGTGTTCGAACCGTAATGCGCAAGAAATGGTACCGAAACACCGTATTTACATATCTGCCACTGTGCAGGAGAATCCGCAGAGGTGTTCGAGTGTTCGAACCGTAATGCGCAAGAAATGGTATGTAAACCCCGTATTTACATATCTGCCACTGTGCAGGGGAATCCGTATAGGTGTTCGAGTGTTCGAACCGTAATGCGCAAGAAATGGTACGGAAACCCCGTATTTACATATCTGCCACTGTGCAGGAGAATCCGCATAGGTGTTCGAGTGTTCGAACCGTAATGCGCAAGAATAGGTATGTAAACCCCGTATTTACATATCTGCCACAGTGCAGGAGAATCCGCATAGGTGTTCGAGTGTTCGAACCGTAATGCGCAAGAAATGGTATGTAAACCCCGTATTTACATATCTGCCACTGTGCAGGAGAATCCGTATAGGTGTTCGAGTGTTCGAACCGTAATGCACAAGAAATGGTACGGAAACCCCGTATTTACATATCTGCCACTGTGCAGGAGAATCCGCATAGGTGTTCGAGTGTTCGAACCGTAATGCGCAAGAATAGGTATGTAAACCCCGTATTTACATATCTGCCACTGTGTAGGAGAATCCGCATAGGTGTTCGAGTGTTCGAACCGTAATGCGCAAGAAATGGTATGTACACCCCGTATTTACATATCTGCCACTGTGCAGGAGAATCCGTATAGGTGTTCGAGTGTTCCAACCGTAATGCGCAAGAAATGGTACCGAAACCCCGTATTTACATATCTGCCACTGTGCAGGAGAATCCGTATAGGTGTTCGAGTGTTCGAACCGTAATGCGCAAGAAATGGTACTGAAACCCCGTATTTACATATCTGCCACTGTGCAGGAGAATCCGGATAGGTGTTCGAGTGTTCGAACCGTAATGCGCAAGAAACGGTACCGAAACCCCGTATTTACATATCTGCCACTGTGCAGGAGAATCCGCATAGGTGTTCGAGTGTTCGAACCGTAATGCGCAAGAAATGGTATGTAAACCCCGTATTTACATATCTGCCACTGTGCAGGAGAATCCGCATAGGTGTTCGAGTGTTCGAACCGTAATGCGCAAGAAATGGTATGTAAACCCCGTATTTACATATCTGCCACTGTGCAGGAGAATCCGTATAGGTGTTCGAGTGTTCGAACCGTAATGCGCAAGAAATGGTACCGAAACCCCGTATTTACATATCTGCCACTGTGCAGGAGAATCCGGATAGGTGTTCGAGTGTTCGAACCGTAATGCGCAAGAAATGGTACCGAAACCCCGTATTTACATATCTGCCACTGTGCAGGAGAATCCGCATAGGTGTTCGAGTGTTCGAACCGTAATGCGCAAGAATAGGTATGTAAACCCCGTATTTACATATCTGCCACAGTGCAGGAGAATCCGCATAGGTGTTCGAGTGTTCGAACCGTAATGCGCAAGAAATGGTATGTAAACCCCGTATTTACATATCTGCCACTATGCAGGAGAATCCGTATAGGTGTTCTAGTGTTCGAACCGTAATGCGCAAGAAATGGTACGGAAACCCCGTATTTACATATCTGCCACTGTGCAGGAGAATCCGCATAGGTGTTCGAGTGTTCGAACCGTAATGCGCAGGAATAGGTATGTAAACCCCGTATTTACATATCTGCCACTGTGTAGGAGCATCCGCATAGGTGTTCGAGTGTTCGAACCGTAATGCGCAAGAAATGGTATGTAAACCCCGTATTTACATATCTGCCACTGTGCAGGAGAATCCGTATAGGTGTTCGAGTGTTCCATCCGTAATGCGCAAGAAATGGTACCGAAACCCCGTATTTACATATCTGCCACTGTGCAGGAGAATCCGTATAGGTGTTCGAGTGTTCGAACCGTAATGCTCAAGAAATGGTACCGAAACCCCGTATTTACATATCTGCCACTGTGCAGGAGAATCCGGATAGGTGTTCGAGTGTTCGAACCGTAATGCGCAAGAAACGGTACCGAAACCCCGTATTTACATATCTGCCACTGTGCAGGAGAATCCGCATAGGTGTTCGAGTGTTCGAACCGTAATGCGCAAGAAATGGTATGTAAACCCCGTATTTACATATCTGCCACTGTGCAGGAGAATCCGTATAGGTGTTCGAGTGTTCGAACCGTAATGCGCAAGAAATGGTACCGAAACCCCGTATTTACATATCTGCCACTGTGCAGGAGAATCCGGATAGGTGTTCGAGTGTTCGAACCGTAATGCGCAAGAAATGGTACCGAAACCCCGTATTTACATATCTGCCACTGTGCAGGAGAATCCGCATAGGTGTTCGAGTGTTCGAACCGTAATGCGCAAGAAATGGTATGTAAACCCCGTATTTACATATCTGCCATTGTGCAGGAGAATCCGCATAGGTGTTCGAGTGTTTGAACCGTAATGCGCAAGAAATGGTACCGAAACCCCGTATTTACATATCTGCCACTGTTTAGGAGAATTCGTATAGGTGTTCGAGTGTTCGAACCGTAATGCGCAAGAAATGGTACCGAAACCCCGTATTTACATATCTGCCACTGTGCAGGAGAATCCGCATAGGTGTTCGAGTGTTCGAACCGTAATGCGCAAGAATAGGTATGTAAACCCCGTATTTACATATCTGCCACAGTGCAGGAGAATCCGCATAGGTGTTCGAGTGTTCGAACCGTAATGCGCAAGAAATGGTATGTAAACCCCGTATTTACATATCTGCCACTATGCAGGAGAATCCGTATAGGTGTTCTAGTGTTCGAACCGTAATGCGCAAGAAATGGTACGGAAACCCCGTATTTACATATCTGCCACTGTGCAGGAGAATCCGCATAGGTGTTCGAGTGTTCGAACCGTAATGCGCAGGAATAGGTATGTAAACCCCGTATTTACATATCTGCCACTGTGCAGGAGAATCCGCATAGGTGTTCGAGTGTTCGAACCGTAATGTGCAAGAAATGGTACCGAAACCCCGTATTTACATATCTGCCACTGTTTAGGAGAATCCGTATAGGTGTTCGAGTGTTCGAACCGTAATGCGCAAGAAATGGTACCGAAACCCCGTATTTACATATCTGCCACTGTACAGGAGAATCCGTATAGGTGTTCGAGTGTTCGAACCGTAATGCGCAAGAAATGGTGTGGAAACCCCGTATTTACATATCTGCCACTGTGCAGGAGAATCCGCATAGGTGTTCGAATGTTCGAACCGTATTGCGCAAGAAATGGTATGTAAACCCCGTATTTACATATCTGCCACTGTGCAGGAGAATCCGTATAGGTGTTCGAGTGTTCGAACCGTAATGCGCAAGAAATGGTACGGAAACCCCGTATTTACATATCTGCCACTGTGCAGGAGAATCCGGATAGCTGTTCGAGTGTTCGAACTGTAATGCGCAAGAAATGGTACCGAAACCCCGTATTTACATATCTGCCACTGTGCAGGAGAATCCGCATAGGTGTTCGAGTGTTCGAACCGTAATGCGCAAGAAATGGTATGTAAACCCCGTATTTACATATCTGCCACTGTACAGGAGAATCCGTATAGGTGTTCGAGTGTTCGAACCGAAATGCGCAAGAAATGGTACGGAAACCCCGTATTTACATATCTGCCACTGTGCAGGAGAATCCGCATAGGTGTTCGAGTGTTCGAACCGTAATGCGCAAGAAATGGTATGTAAACCCCGTATTTACATATCTGCCACTGTGCAGGAGAATCCGTATAGGTGTTCGAGTGTTCGAACCGTAATGCGCAAGAAATGGTACGGAAACCCCGTATTTACATATCTGCCACTGTGCAGGAGAATCCGCATAGGTGTTCGAGTGTTCGAACCGTAATGCGCAAGAATAGGTATGTAAACCCCGTATTTACATATCTGCCACTGTGTAGGAGAATCCGCATAGGTGTTCGAGTGTTCGAACCGTAATGCGCAAGAAATGGTATGTACACCCCGTATTTACATATCTGCCACTGTGCAGGAGAATCCGTATAGGTGTTCGAGTGTTCCAACCGTAATGCGCAAGAAATGGTACCGAAACCCCGTATTTACATATCTGCCACTGTGCAGGAGAATCCGTATAGGTGTTTGAGTGTTCGAACCGTAATGCGCAAGAAATGGTACTGAAACCCCGTATTTACATATCTGCCACTGTGCAGGAGAATCCGGATAGGTGTTCGAGTGTTCGAACCGTAATGCGCAAGAAACGGTACCGAAACCCCGTATTTACATATCTGCCACTGTGCAGGAGAATCCGCATAGGTGTTCGAGTGTTCGAACCGTAATGCGCAAGAAATGGTATGTAAACCCCGTATTTACATATCTGCCACTGTGCAGGAGAATCCGCATAGGTGTTCGAGTGTTCGATCCGTAATGCGCAAGAAATGGTATGTAAACCCCGTATTTACATATCTGCCACTGTGCAGGAGAATCCGTATAGGTGTTCGAGTGCTCGAACCGTAATGCGCAAGAAATGGTACCGAAACCCCGTATTTACATATCTGCCACTGTGCAGGAGAATCCGGATAGGTGTTCGAGTGTTCGAACCGTAATGCGCAAGAAATGGTACCGAAACCCCGTATTTACATATCTGCCACTGTGCAGGAGAATCCGCATAGGTGTTCGAGTGTTCGAACCGTAATGCGCAAGAATAGGTATGTAAACCCCGTATTTACATATCTGCCACTGTGTAGGAGAATCCGCATAGGTGTTCGAGTGTTCGAACCGTAATGCGCAAGAAATGGTATGTACACCCCGTATTTACATATCTGCCACTGTGCAGGAGAATCCGTATAGGTGTTCGAGTGTTCCAACCGTAATGCGCAAGAAATGGTACCGAAACCCCGTATTTACATATCTGCCACTGTGCAGGAGAATCCGTATAGGTGTTCGAGTGTTCGAACCGTAATGCGCAAGAAATGGTACTGAAACCCCGTATTTACATATCTGCCACTGTGCAGGAGAATCCGGATAGGTGTTCGAGTGTTCGAACCGTAATGCGCAAGAAACGGTACCGAAACCCCGTATTTACATATCTGCCACTGTGCAGAAGAATCCGCATAGGTGTTCGAGTGTTCGAACCGTAATGCGCAAGAAATGGTATGTAAACCCCGTATTTACATATCTGCCACTGTGCAGGAGAATCCGCATAGGTGTTCGAGTGTTCGAACCGTAATGCGCAAGAAATGGTATGTAAACCCCGTATTTACATATCTGCCACTGTGCAGGAGAATCCGTATAGGTGTTCGAGTGTTCGAACCGTAATGCGCAAGAAATGGTACCGAAACCCCGTATTTACATATCTGCCACTGTGCAGGAGAATCCGGATAGGTGTTCGAGTGTTCGAACCGTAATGCGCAAGAAATGGTACCGAAACCCCGTATTTACATATCTGCCACTGTGCAGGAGAATCCGCATAGGTGTTCGAGTGTTCGAACCGTAATGCGCAAGAATAGGTATGTAAACCCCGTATTTACATATCTGCCACAGTGCAGGAGAATCCGCATAGGTGTTCGAGTGTTCGAACCGTAATGCGCAAGAAATGGTATGTAAACCCCGTATTTACATATCTGCCACTATGCAGGAGAATCCGTATAGGTGTTCTAGTGTTCGAACCGTAATGCGCAAGAAATGGTACGGAAACCCCGTATTTACATATCTGCCACTGTGCAGGAGAATCCGCATAGGTGTTCGAGTGTTCGAACCGTAATGCGCAGGAATAGGTATGTAAACCCCGTATTTACATATCTGCCACTGTGTAGGAGCATCCGCATAGGTGTTCGAGTGTTCGAACCGTAATGCGCAAGAAATGGTATGTAAACCCCGTATTTACATATCTGCCACTGTGCAGGAGAATCCGTATAGGTGTTCGAGTGTTCCAACCGTAATGCGCAAGAAATGGTACCGAAACCCCGTATTTACATATCTGCCACTGTGCAGGAGAATCCGTATAGGTGTTCGAGTGTTCGAACCGTAATGCTCAAGAAATGGTACCGAAACCCCGTATTTACATATCTGCCACTGTGCAGGAGAATCCGGATAGGTGTTCGAGTGTTCGAACCGTAATGCGCAAGAAACGGTACCGAAACCCCGTATTTACATATCTGCCACTGTGCAGGAGAATCCGCATAGGTGTTCGAGTGTTCGAACCGTAATGCGCAAGAAATGGTATGTAAACCCCGTATTTACATATCTGCCACTGTGCAGGAGAATCCGTATAGGTGTTCGAGTGTTCGAACCGTAATGCGCAAGAAATGGTACCGAAACCCCGTATTTACATATCTGCCACTGTGCAGGAGAATCCGGATAGGTGTTCGAGTGTTCGAACCGTAATGCGCAAGAAATGGTACCGAAACCCCGTATTTACATATCTGCCACTGTGCAGGAGAATCCGCATAGGTGTTCGAGTGTTCGAACCGTAATGCGCAAGAAATGGTATGTAAACCCCGTATTTACATATCTGCCATTGTGCAGGAGAATCCGCATAGGTGTTCGAGTGTTTGAACCGTAATGCGCAAGAAATGGTACCGAAACCCCGTATTTACATATCTGCCACTGTTTAGGAGAATTCGTATAGGTGTTCGAGTGTTCGAACCGTAATGCGCAAGAAATGGTACCGAAACCCCGTATTTACATATCTGCCACTGTGCAGGAGAATCCGCATAGGTGTTCGAGTGTTCGAACCGTAATGCGCAAGAATAGGTATGTAAACCCCGTATTTACATATCTGCCACAGTGCAGGAGAATCCGCATAGGTGTTCGAGTGTTCGAACCGTAATGCGCAAGAAATGGTATGTAAACCCCGTATTTACATATCTGCCACTATGCAGGAGAATCCGTATAGGTGTTCTAGTGTTCGAACCGTAATGCGCAAGAAATGGTACGGAAACCCCGTATTTACATATCTGCCACTGTGCAGGAGAATCCGCATAGGTGTTCGAGTGTTCGAACCGTAATGCGCAGGAATAGGTATGTAAACCCCGTATTTACATATCTGCCACTGTGCAGGAGAATCCGCATAGGTGTTCGAGTGTTCGAACCGTAATGTGCAAGAAATGGTACCGAAACCCCGTATTTACATATCTGCCACTGTTTAGGAGAATCCGTATAGGTGTTCGAGTGTTCGAACCGTAATGCGCAAGAAATGGTACCGAAACCCCGTATTTACATATCTGCCACTGTACAGGAGAATCCGTATAGGTGTTCGAGTGTTCGAACCGTAATGCGCAAGAAATGGTGTGGAAACCCCGTATTTACATATCTGCCACTGTGCAGGAGAATCCGCATAGGTGTTCGAATGTTCGAACCGTATTGCGCAAGAAATGGTATGTAAACCCCGTATTTACATATCTGCCACTGTGCAGGAGAATCCGTATAGGTGTTCGAGTGTTCGAACCGTAATGCGCAAGAAATGGTACGGAAACCCCGTATTTACATATCTGCCACTGTGCAGGAGAATCCGGATAGCTGTTCGAGTGTTCGAACTGTAATGCGCAAGAAATGGTACCGAAACCCCGTATTTACATATCTGCCACTGTGCAGGAGAATCCGCATAGGTGTTCGAGTGTTCGAACCGTAATGCGCAAGAAATGGTATGTAAACCCCGTATTTACATATCTGCCACTGTACAGGAGAATCCGTATAGGTGTTCGAGTGTTCGAACCGAAATGCGCAAGAAATGGTACGGAAACCCCGTATTTACATATCTGCCACTGTGCAGGAGAATCCGCATAGGTGTTCGAGTGTTCGAACCGTAATGCGCAAGAAATGGTATGTAAACTCCGTATTTACATATCTGCCACTGTGCAGGAGAATCCGCATAGGTGTTCGAGTGTTCGAACCGTAATGCGCAAGAAATGGTATGTAAACCCCGTATTTACATATCTGCCACTGTGCAGGAGAATCCGTATAGTTGTCCGAGTGTTCCGACCGTAATGCGCAAGAAATGGTACCGAAACCCCGTATTTACATATCTGCCACTGTGTAGGAGAATCCGTATAGGTGTTCGAGTGTTCGAACCGTAATGCGCAAGAAATGGTACCGAAACCCCGTATTTACATATCTGCCATTGTGCAGGAGAATCCGGATAGGTGTTTGAGTGTTCGAACCATAATGCGCAAGAAATGGTACTGAAACCCCGTATTTACATATCTGCCACTGTGCAGGAGAATCCGGATAGGTGTTCGAGTGTTCGAACCGTATTGCACAAGAAATGGTATGTAAACCCCGTATTTACATATCTGCCACTGTGCAGGAGAATCCGTATAGGTGTTCGAGTGTTCGAACCGTAAGGCGCAAGAAATGGTATGGAAACCCCGTATTTACATATCTGCCACTGTGCAGGAGAATCCGTATAGGTGTTCGAGTGTTCGAACCGTAATGCGCAAGAAATGGTACGGAAACCCCGTATTTACATATCTGCCACTGTGCAGGAGAATCCGTATAGGTATTCGAGTGTTCGAACCGTAATGCGCTAGAAATGGTGCCGAAACCCCATATTTACATATCTGCCACTGTGCAGGAGAATCCGCATAGGTGTTCGAGTGTTCGAACCGTAATGCGCAAGAAATGGTATGTAAACCCCGTATTTACATATCTGCCACTGTGCAGGAGAATCCGTATAGGTGTTCGAGTGTTCGAACCGTAATGCGCAAGAAATGGAACGGAAACCCCGTATTTACATATCTGCCACTGTGCAGGAGAATCCGCATAGGTGTTCGAGTGTTCGAACCGTAATGCGCAAGAAATGGTATGTAAACCCCGTATTTACATATCTGCCACTGTGCAGGAGAATCCGCATAGGTGTTCGAGTGTTCGAACCGTAATGCGCAAGAAATGGTATGTAAACCCCGTATTTACATATCTGCCACTGTGCAGGAGAATTCGTATAGGTGTTCGAGTGTTCCAACCGTAATGCGCAAGAAATGGTACCGAAACCCCGTATTTACATATCTGCCACTGTGCAGGAGAATCCGTATAGGTGTTCGAGTGTTCGAACCGTAATGCGCAAGAAATGGTACCGAAACCCCGTATTTACATATCTGCCACTGTGCAGGAGAATCCGGATGGGTGTTCGAGTGTTCGAACCGTAATGCGCAAGAATAGGTATGTAAACCCCGTATTTACATATCTGCCACAGTGCAGGAGAATCCGCATAGGTGTTCGAGTGTTCGAACCGTAATGCGCAAGAAATGGTATGTAAACCCCGTATTTAAATATCTGCCACTGTGCAGGAGAATCCGTATAGGTGTTCGAGTGTTCGAACCGTAATGCGCAAGAAATGGTACGGAAACCCCGTATTTACATATCTGCCACTGTGCAGGAGAATCCGCATAGGTGTTCGAGTGTTCGAACCGTAATGCGCAAGAATAGGTATGTAAACCCCGTATTTACATATCTGCCACTGTGGAGGAGAATCCGCATAGGTGTTCGAGTGTTCGAACCGTAATGCGCAAGAAATGGTATGTACACCCCGTATTTACATATCTGCCACTGTGCAGGAGAATCCGTATAGGTGTTCGAGTGTTCCAACTGTAATGCGCAAGAAATGGTACCGAAACCCCGTATTTACATATCTGCCACTGTGCAGGAGAATCCGTATAGGTGTTCGAGTGTTCGAACCGTAATGCGCAAGAAATGGTACTGAAACCCCGTATTTACATATCTGCCACTGTGCAGGAGAATCCGGATAGGTGTTCGAGTGTTCGAACCGTAATGCGCAAGAAATGGTACCGAAACCCCGTATTTACATATCTGCCACTGTGCAGGAGAATCCGCATAGGTGTTCGAGTGTTCGAACCGTAATGCGCAAGAAATGGTATGTAAACCCCGTATTTACATATCTGCCATTGTGTAGGAGAATCCGCATAGGTGTTCGAGTGTTCGAACCGTAATGCGCAAGAAATGGTACCGAAACCCCATATTTACATATCTGCCACTGTTTAGGAGAATCCGTATAGGTGTTCGAGTGTTCGAACCGTAATGCGCAAGAAATGGTACCGAAACCCCGTATTTACATATCTGCCACTGTGCAGGAGAATCCGTATAGGTGTTCGAGTGTTCGAACCGTAATGCGCAAGAAATGGTACCGAAACCCCGTATTTACATATCTGCCACTGTGCAGGAGAATCCGGATGGGTGTTCGAGTGTTCGAACCGTAATGCGTAAGAAACGGTACCGAAACCCCGTATTTACATATCTGCCACTGTGCAGGAGAATCCGTATAGGTGTTCGAATGTTCGAACCGTAATGCGCAAGAAATGGTACGGAAACCCCGTATTTACATATCTGCCACTGTGCAGGAGAATTCGTATAGGTGTTCGAGTGTTCGAACCGTAATGCGCAAGAAATGGTACCGAAACCCCGTATTTACATATCTGCCACTGTGCAGGAGAATCCGCATAGGTGTTCGAGTGTTCGAACCGTAATGCGCAAGAAATGGTATGTAAACCCCGTATTTACATATCTGCCACTGTGCAGGAGAATCCGTATAGGTGTTCGAGTGTTCGAACCGTAATGCGCAAGAAATGGTACCGAAACCCCGTATTTACATATCTGCCACTGTGCAGGAGAATCCGTATAGGTGTTCGAGTGTTCGAACCGTAATGCGCTAGAAATGGTGCCGAAACCCCGTATTTACATATCTGCCACTGTGCAGGAGAATCCGCATAGGTGTTCGAGTGTTCGAACCGTAATGCGCAAGAAATGGTATGTAAACCCCGTATTTACATATCTGCCACTGTGCAGGAGAATCCGTATAGGTGTTCGAGTGTTCGAACCGTAATGCGCAAGAAATGGAACGGAAACCCCGTATTTACATATCTGCCACTGTGCAGGAGAATCCGCATAGGTGTTCGAGTGTTCGAACCGTAATGCGCAAGAAATGGTATGTAAACCCCGTATTTACATAACTGCCACTGTGCAGGAGAATCCGCATAGGTGTTCGAGTGTTCGAACCGTAATGCGCAAGAAATGGTATGTAAACCCCGTATTTACATATCTGCCACTGTGCAGGAGAATTCGTATAGGTGTTCGAGTGTTCCAACCGTAATGCGCAAGAAATGGTACCGAAACCCCGTATTTACATATCTGCCACTGTGCAGGAGAATCCGTATAGGTGTTCGAGTGTTCGAACCGTAATGCGCAAGAAATGGTACCGAAACCCCGTATTTACATATCTGCCACTGTGCAGGAGAATCCGGATGGGTGTTCGAGTGTTCGAACCGTAATGCGCAAGAATAGGTATGTAAACCCCGTATTTACATATCTGCCACAGTGCAGGAGAATCCGCATAGGTGTTCGAGTGTTCGAACCGTAATGCGCAAGAAATGGTATGTAAACCCCGTATTTACATATCTGCCACTGTGCAGTAGAATCCGTATAGGTGTTCGAGTGTTCGAACCGTAATGCGCAAGAAATGGTACGGAAACCCCGTATTTACATATCTGCCACTGTGCAGGAGAATCCGCATAGGTGTTCGAGTGTTCGAACCGTAATGCGCAAGAATAGGTATGTAAACCCCGTATTTACATATCTGCCACTGTGCAGGAGAATCCGTATAGGTGTTCGAGTGTTCGAACCGTAATGCGCAAGAAATGGTACCGAAACCCCGTATTTACATATCTGCCACTGTGCAGGAGAATCCGTATAGGTGTTCGAGTGTTCGAACCGTAATGCGCTAGAAATGGTGCCGAAACCCCGTATTTACATATCTGCCACTGTGCAGGAGAATCCGCATAGGTGTTCGAGTGTTCGAACCGTAATGCGCAAGAAATGGTATGTAAACCCCGTATTTACATATCTGCCACTGTGCAGGAGAATCCGTATAGGTGTTCGAGTGTTCGAACCGTAATGCGCAAGAAATGGAACGGAAACCCCGTATTTACATATCTGCCACTGTGCAGGAGAATCCGCATAGGTGTTCGAGTGTTCGAACCGTAATGCGCAAGAAATGGTATGTAAACCCCGTATTTACATAACTGCCACTGTGCAGGAGAATCCGCATAGGTGTTCGAGTGTTCGAACCGTAATGCGCAAGAAATGGTATGTAAACCCCGTATTTACATATCTGCCACTGTGCAGGAGAATTCGTATAGGTGTTCGAGTGTTCCAACCGTAATGCGCAAGAAATGGTACCGAAACCCCGTATTTACATATCTGCCACTGTGCAGGAGAATCCGTATAGGTGTTCGAGTGTTCGAACCGTAATGCGCAAGAAATGGTACCGAAACCCCGTATTTACATATCTGCCACTGTGCAGGAGAATCCGGATGGGTGTTCGAGTGTTCGAACCGTAATGCGCAAGAATAGGTATGTAAACCCCGTATTTACATATCTGCCACAGTGCAGGAGAATCCGCATAGGTGTTCGAGTGTTCGAACCGTAATGCGCAAGAAATGGTATGTAAACCCCGTATTTACATATCTGCCACTGTGCAGGAGAATCCGTATAGGTGTTCGAGTGTTCGAACCGTAATGCGCAAGAAATGGTACGGAAACCCCGTATTTACATATCTGCCACTGTGCAGGAGAATCCGCATAGGTGTTCGAGTGTTCGAACCGTAATGCGCAAGAATAGGTATGTAAACCCCGTATTTACATATCTGCCACTGTGTAGGAGAATCCGCATAGGTGTTCGACTGTTCGAACCGTAATGCGCAAGAAATGGTATGTACACCCCGTATTTACATATCTGCCACTGTGCAGGAGAATCCGTATAGGTGTTCGAGTGTTCCAACCGTAATGCGCAAGAAATGGTACCGAAACCCCGTATTTACATATCTGCCACTGTGCAGGAGAATCCGTATAGGTGTTCGAGTGTTCGAACCGTAATGCGCAAGAAATGGTACTGAAACCCCGTATTTACATATCTGCCACTGTGCAGGAGAATCCGGATAGGTGTTCGAGTGTTCGAACCGTAATGCGCAAGAAATGGTACCGAAACCCCGTATTTACATATCTGCCACTGTGCAGGAGAATCCGCATAGGTGTTCGAGTGTTCGTACCGTAATGCGCAAGAAATGGTATGTAAACCCCGTATTTACATATCTGCCATTGTGCAGGAGAATCCGCATAGGTGTTCGAGTGTTCGAACCGTAATGCGCAAGAAATGGTACCGAAACCCCGTATTTACATATCTGCCACTGTTTAGGAGAATCCGTATAGGTGTTCGAGTGTTCGAACCGTAATGCGCAAGAAATGGTACCGAAACCCCGTATTTACATATCTGCCACTGTGCAGGAGAATCCGTATAGGTGTTCGAGTGTTCGAACCGTAATGCGCAAGAAATGGTACCGAAACCCCGTATTTACATATCTGCCACTGTGCAGGAGAATCCGGATGGGTGTTCGAGTGTTCGAACCGTAATGCGCAAGAAACGGTACCGAAACCCCGTATTTACATATCTGCCACTGTGCAGGAGAATCCGTATAGGTGTTCGAATGTTCGAACCGTAATGCGCAAGAAATGGTACGGAAACACCGTATTTACATATCTGCCACTGTGCAGGAGAATTCGTATAGGTGTTCGAGTGTTCGAACCGTAATGCGCAAGAAATGGTACCGAAACCCCGTATTTACATATGTGCCACTGTGCAGGAGAATCCGCATAGGTGTTCGAGTGTTCGAACCGTAATGCGCAAGAAATGGTATGTAAACCCCGTATTTACATATCTGCCACTGTGCAGGAGAATCCGTATAGGTGTTCGAGTGTTCGAACCGTAATGCGCAAGAAATGGTACCGAAACCCCGTATTTACATATCTGCCACTGTGCAGGAGAATCCGCATAGGTGTTCGAGTGTTCGAACCGTAATGCGCAAGAAATGGTATGTAAACCCCGTATTTACATATCTGCCACTGTGCAGGAGAATCCGCATAGGTGTTCGAGTGTTCGAACCGTAATGCGCAAGAAATGGTATGTAAACCTCGTATTTACATATCTGCCACTGTGCAGGAGAATCCGTATAGGTGTTCGAGTGTTCGAACCGTAATGCGCAAGAAATGGTACCGAAACCCCGTATTTACATATCTGCCACTGTGCAGGAGAATCCGGATAGGTGTTCGAGTGTTCGAACCGTAATCCGCAAGAAATGGTACCGAAACCCCGTATTTACATATCTGCCACTGTGCAGGAGAATCCGCATAGGTGTTCGAGTGTTCGAACCGTAATGCGCAAGAAATGGTATGTAAACCCCGTATTTACATATCTACCACTGTGCAGGAGAATCCGCATAGGTGTTCGAGTGTTCGAACCGTAATGTGCAAGAAATGGTACCGAAACCCCGTATTTACATATCTGCCACTGTTTAGGAGAATCCGTATAGGTGTTCGAGTGTTCGAACCGTAATGCGCAAGAAATGGTACCGAAACCACGTATTTACATATCTGCCACTGTACAGGAGAATCCGTATAGGTGTTCGAGTGTTCGAACCGTAATGCGCAAGAAATGGTATGGAAACCCCGTATTTACATATCTGCCACTGTGCAGGAGAATCCGCATAGGTGTTCGAATGTTCGAACCGTATTGCGCAAGAAATGGTATGTAAACCCCGTATTTACATATCTGCCACTGTGCAGGAGAATCCGTATAGGTGTTCGAGTGTTCGAACCGTAATGCGCAAGAAATGGTACGGAAACCCCGTATTTACATATCTGCCACTGTGCAGGAGAATCCGGATAGGTGTTCGAGTGTTCGAACCGTAATGCGCAAGAAATGGTACCGAAACCCCGTATTTACATATCTGCCACTGTGCAGGAGAATCCGCATAGGTGTTCGAGTGTTCGAACCGTAATGCGCAAGAAATGGTATGTAAACCCCGTATTTACATATCTGCCACTGTACAGGAGAATCCGTATAGGTGTTCGAGTGTTCGAACCGTAATGCGCAAGAAATGGTACGGAAACCCCGTATTTACATATCTGCCACTGTGCAGGAGAATCCGCATAGGTGTTCGAGTGTTCGAACCGTAATGCGCAAGAAATGGTATGTAAACTCCGTATTTACATATCTGCCACTGTGCAGGAGAATCCGCATAGGTGTTCGAGTGTTCGAACCGTAATGCGCAAGAAATGGTATGTAAACCCCGTATTTACATAACTGCCACTGTGCAGGAGAATCCGCATAGGTGTTCGAGTGTTCGAACCGTAATGCGCAAGAAATGGTATGTAAACCCCGTATTTACATATCTGCCACTGTGCAGGAGAATTCGTATAGGTGTTCGAGTGTTCCAACCGTAATGCGCAAGAAATGGTACCGAAACCCCGTATTTACATATCTGCCACTGTGCAGGAGAATCCGTATAGGTGTTCGAGTGTTCGAACCGTAATGCGCAAGAAATGGTACCGAAACCCCGTATTTACATATCTGCCACTGTGCAGGAGAATCCGGATGGGTGTTCGAGTGTTCGAACCGTAATGCGCAAGAATAGGTATGTAAACCCCGTATTTACATATCTGCCACAGTGCAGGAGAATCCGCATAGGTGTTCGAGTGTTCGAACCGTAATGCGCAAGAAATGGTATGTAAACCCCGTATTTACATATCTGCCACTGTGCAGGAGAATCCGTATAGGTGTTCGAGTGTTCGAACCGTAATGCGCAAGAAATGGTACGGAAACCCCGTATTTACATATCTGCCACTGTGCAGGAGAATCCGCATAGGTGTTCGAGTGTTCGAACCGTAATGCGCAAGAATAGGTATGTAAACCCCGTATTTACATATCTGCCACTGTGTAGGAGAATCCGCATAGGTGTTCGAGTGTTCGAACCGTAATGCGCAAGAAATGGTATGTACACCCCGTATTTACATATCTGCCACTGTGCAGGAGAATCCGTATAGGTGTTCGAGTGTTCCAACCGTAATGCGCAAGAAATGGTACCGAAACCCCGTATTTACATATCTGCCACTGTGCAGGAGAATCCGTATAGGTGTTCGAGTGTTCGAACCGTAATGCGCAAGAAATGGTACTGAAACCCCGTATTTACATATCTGCCACTGTGCAGGAGAATCCGGATAGGTGTTCGAGTGTTCGAACCGTAATGCGCAAGAAATGGTACCGAAACCCCGTATTTACATATCTGCCACTGTGCAGGAGAATCCGCATAGGTGTTCGAGTGTTCGAACCGTAATGCGCAAGAAATGGTATGTAAACCCCGTATTTACATATCTGCCATTGTGCAGGAGAATCCGCATAGGTGTTCGAGTGTTCGAACCGTAATGCGCAAGAAATGGTACCGAAACCCCGTATTTACATATCTGCCACTGTTTAGGAGAATCCGTATAGGTGTTCGAGTGTTCGAACCGTAATGCGCAAGAAATGGTACCGAAACCCCGTATTTACATATCTGCCACTGTGCAGGAGAATCCGTATAGGTGTTCGAGTGTTCGAACCGTAATGCGCAAGAAATGGTACCGAAACCCCGTATTTACATATCTGCCACTGTGCAGGAGAATCCGGATGGGTGTTCGAGTGTTCGAACCGTAATGCGCAAGAAACGGTACCGAAACCCCGTATTTACATATCTGCCACTGTGCAGGAGAATCCGTATAGGTGTTCGAATGTTCGAACCGTAATGCGCAAGAAATGGTACGGAAACCCCGTATTTACATATCTGCCACTGTGCAGGAGAATTCGTATAGGTGTTCGAGTGTTCGAACCGTAATGCGCAAGAAATGGTATGTAAACCCCGTATTTACATATCTGCCACTGTACAGGAGAATCCGTATAGGTGTTCGAGTGTTCGAACCGTAATGCGCAAGAAATGGTACCGAAACCCCGTATTTACATATCTGCCACTGTGCAGGAGAATCCGGATAGGTGTTCGAGTGTTCGAACCGTAATCCGCAAGAAATGGTACCGAAACCCCGTATTTACATATCTGCCACTGTGCAGGAGAATCCGCATAGGTGTTCGAGTGTTCGAACCGTAATGCGCAAGAAATGGTATGTAAACCCCGTATTTACATATCTACCACTGTGCAGGAGAATCCGCATAGGTGTTCGAGTGTTCGAACCGTAATGCGCAAGAATAGGTATGTAAACCCCGTATTTACATATCTGCCACTGTGTAGGAGAATACGCATAGGTGTTCGAGTGTTCGAACCGTAATGCGCAAGAAATGGTATGTACACCCCGTATTTACATATCTGCCACTGTGCAGGAGAATCCGTATAGGTGTTCGAGTGTTCCAACCGTAATGCGCAAGAAATGGTACCGAAACCCCGTATTTACATATCTGCCACTGTGCAGGAGAATCCGTATAGGTGTTCGAGTGTTCGAACCGTAATGCGCAAGAAATGGTACTGAAACCCCGTATTTACATATCTGCCACTGTGCAGGAGAATCCGGATAGGTGTTCGAGTGTTCGAACCGTAATGCGCAAGAAATGGTACCGAAACCCCGTATTTACATATCTGCCACTGTGCAGGAGAATCCGCATAGGTGTTCGAGTGTTCGAACCGTAATGCGCAAGAAATGGTATGTAAACCCCGTATTTACATATCTGCCATTGTGCAGGAGAATCCGCATAGGTGTTCGAGTGTTCGAACCGTAATGCGCAAGAAATGGTACCGAAACCCCGTATTTACATATCTGCCACTGTTTAGGAGAATCCGTATAGGTGTTCGAGTGTTCGAACCGTAATGCGCAAGAAATGGTACCGAAACCCCGTATTTACATATCTGCCACTGTGCAGGAGAATCCGTATAGGTGTTCGAGTGTTCGAACCGTAATGCGCAAGAAATGGTACCGAAACCCCGTATTTACATATCTGCCACTGTGCAGGAGAATCCGGATGGGTGTTCGAGTGTTCGAACCGTAATGCGCAAGAAACGGTACCGAAACCCCGTATTTACATATCTGCCACTGTGCAGGAGAATCCGTATAGGTGTTCGAATGTTCAAACCGTAATGCGCAAGAAATGGTACGGAAACCCCGTATTTACATATCTGCCACTGTGCAGGAGAATTCGTATAGGTGTTCGAGTGTTCGAACCGTAATGCGCAAGAAATGGTATGTAAACCCCGTATTTACATATCTGCCACTGTACAGGAGAATCCGTATAGGTGTTCGAGTGTTCGAACCGTAATGCGCAAGAAATGGTACCGAAACCCCGTATTTACATATCTGCCACTGTGCAGGAGAATCCGGATAGGTGTTCGAGTGTTCGAACCGTAATCCGCAAGAAATGGTACCGAAACCCCGTATTTACATATCTGCCACTGTGCAGGAGAATCCGCATAGGTGTTCGAGTGTTCGAACCGTAATGCGCAAGAAATGGTATGTAAACCCAGTATTTACATATCTACCACTGTGCAGGAGAATCCGCATAGGTGTTCGAGTGTTCGAACCGTAATGTGCAAGAAATGGTACCGAAACCCCGTATTTACATATCTGCCACTGTTTAGGAGAATCCGTATAGGTGTTCGAGTGTTCGAACCGTAATGCGCAAGAAATGGTACCGAAACCACGTATTTACATATCTGCCACTGTACAGGAGAATCCGTATAGGTGTTCGAGTGTTCGAACCGTAATGCGCAAGAAATGGTATGTAAACCCCGTATTTACATATCTGCCACTGTGCAGGAGAATCCGCATAGGTGTTCGAATGTTCGAACCGTATTGCGCAAGAAATGGTATGTAAACCCCGTATTTACATATCTGCCACTGTGCAGGAGAATCCGTATAGGTGTTCGAGTGTTCGAACCGTAATGCGCAAGAAATGGTACGGAAACCCCGTATTTACATATCTGCCACTGTGCAGGAGAATCCGGATAGGTGTTCGAGTGTTCGAACCGTAATGCGCAAGAAATGGTACCGAAACCCCGTATTTACATATCTGCCACTGTGCAGGAGAATCCGCATAGGTGTTCGAGTGTTCGAACCGTAATGCGCAAGAAATGGTATGTAAACCCCGTATTTACATATCTGCCACTGTACAGGAGAATCCGTATAGGTGTTCGAGTGTTCGAACCGTAATGCGCAAGAAATGGTACGGAAACCCCGTATTTACATATCTGCCACTGTGCAGGAGAATCCGCATAGGTGTTCGAGTGTTCGAACCGTAATGCGCAAGAAATGGTATGTAAACTCCGTATTTACATATCTGCCACTGTGCAGGAGAATCCGCATAGGTGTTCGAGTGTTCGAACCGTAATGCGCAAGAAATGGTATGTAAACCCCGTATTTACATAACTGCCACTGTGCAGGAGAATCCGCATAGGTGTTCGAGTGTTTGAACCGTAATGCGCAAGAAATGGTATGTAAACCCCGTATTTACATATCTGCCACTGTGCAGGAGAATTCGTATAGGTGTTCGAGTGTTCCAACCGTAATGCGCAAGAAATGGTACCGAAACCCCGTATTTACATATCTGCCACTGTGCAGGAGAATCCGGATAGGTGTTCGAGTGTTCGAACCGTAATCCGCAAGAAATGGTACCGAAACCCCGTATTTACATATCTGCCACTGTGCAGGAGAATCCGCATAGGTGTTCGAGTGTTCGAACCGTAATGCGCAAGAAATGGTATGTAAACCCCGTATTTACATATCTACCACTGTGCAGGAGAATCCGCATAGGTGTTCGAGTGTTCGAACCGTAATGTGCAAGAAATGGTACCGAAACCCCGTATTTACATATCTGCCACTGTTTAGGAGAATCCGTATAGGTGTTCGAGTGTTCGAACCGTAATGCGCAAGAAATGGTACCGAAACCACGTATTTACATATCTGCCACTGTACAGGAGAATCCGTATAGGTGTTCGAGTGTTCGAACCGTAATGCGCAAGAAATGGTATGGAAACCCCGTATTTACATATCTGCCACTGTGCAGGAGAATCCGCATAGGTGTTCGAATGTTAGAACCGTATTGCGCAAGAAATGGTATGTAAACCCCGTATTTACATATCTGCCACTGTGCAGGAGAATCCGTATAGGTGTTCGAGTGTTCGAACCGTAATGCGCAAGAAATGGTACGGAAACCCCGTATTTACATATCTGCCACTGTGCAGGAGAATCCGCATAGGTGTTCGAGTGTTCGAACCGTAATGCGCAAGAAATGGTATGTAAACCCCGTATTTACATATCTGCCACTGTACAGGAGAATCCGTATAGGTGTTCGAGTGTTCGAACCGTAATGCGCAAGAAATGGTACGGAAACCCCGTATTTACATATCTGCCACTGTGCAGGAGAATCCGCATAGGTGTTCGAGTGTTCGAACCGTAATGCGCAAGAAATGGTATGTAAACTCCGTATTTACATATCTGCCACTGTGCAGGAGAATCCGCATAGGTGTTCGAGTGTTCGAACCGTAATGCGCAAGAAATGGTATGTAAACCCCGTATTTACATAACTGCCACTGTGCAGGAGAATCCGCATAGGTGTTCGAGTGTTCGAACCGTAATGCGCAAGAAATGGTATGTAAACCCCGTATTTACATATCTGCCACTGTGCAGGAGAATTCGTATAGGTGTTCGAGTGTTCCAACCGTAATGCGCAAGAAATGGTACCGAAACCCCGTATTTACATATCTGCCACTGTGCAGGAGAATCCGTATAGGTGTTCGAGTGTTCGAACCGTAATGCGCAAGAAATGGTACCGAAACCCCGTATTTACATATCTGCCACTGTGCAGGAGAATCCGGATGGGTGTTCGAGTGTTCGAACCGTAATGCGCAAGAATAGGTATGTAAACCCCGTATTTACATATCTGCCACAGTGCAGGAGAATCCGCATAGGTGTTCGAGTGTTCGAACCGTAATGCGCAAGAAATGGTACTGAAACCCCGTATTTACATATCTGCCACTGTGCAGGAGAATCCGGATAGGTGTTCGAGTGTTCGAACCGTAACGCGCAAGAAATGGTACCGAAACCCCGTATTTACATATCTGCCACTGTGCAGGAGAATCCGCATAGGTGTTCGAGTGTTCGAACCGTAATGCGCAAGAAATGGTATGTAAACCCCGTATTTACATATCTGCCATTGTGCAGGAGAATCCGCATAGGTGTTCGAGTGTTCGAACCGTAATGCGCAAGAAATGGTACCGAAACCCCGTATTTACATATCTGCCACTGTTTAGGAGAATCCGTATAGGTGTTCGAGTGTTCGAACCGTAATGCGCAAGAAATGGTACCGAAACCCCGTATTTACATATCTGCCACTGTGCAGGAGAATCCGTATAGGTGTTCGAGTGTTCGAACCGTAATGCGCAAGAAATGGTACCGAAACCCCGTATTTACATATCTGCCACTGTGCAGGAGAATCCGGATGGGTGTTCGAGTGTTCGAACCGTAATGCGCAAGAAACGGTACCGAAACCCCGTATTTACATATCTGCCACTGTGCAGGAGAATCCGTATAGGTGTTCGAATGTTCGAACCGTAATGCGCAAGAAATGGTACGGAAACCCCGTATTTACATATCTGCCACTGTGCAGGAGAATTCGTATAGGTGTTCGAGTGTTCGAACCGTAATGCGCAAGAAATGGTACCGAAACCCCGTATTTACATATGTGCCACTGTGCAGGAGAATCCGCATAGGTGTTCGAGTGTTCGAACCGTAATGCGCAAGAAATGGTATGTAAACCCCGTATTTACATATCTGCCACTGTGCAGGAGAATCCGTATAGGTGTTCGAGTGTTCGAACCGTAATGCGCAAGAAATGGTACCGAAACCCCGTATTTACATATCTGCCACTGTGCAGGAGAATCCGCATAGGTGTTCGAGTGTTCGAACCGTAATGCGCAAGAAATGGTATGTAAACCCCGTATTTACATATCTGCCACTGTGCAGGAGAATCCGCATAGGTGTTCGAGTGTTCGAACCGTAATGCGCAAGAAATGGTATGTAAACCCCGTATTTACATAACTGCCACTGTGCAGGAGAATCCGCATAGGTGTTCGAGTGTTCGAACCGTAATGCGCAAGAAATGGTACCGAAACCCCGTATTTACATATCTGCCACTGTGCAGGAGAATCCGGATAGGTGTTCGAGTGTTCCAACCGTAATGCGCAAGAAATGGTACCGAAACCCCGTATTTACATATCTGCCACTGTGCAGGAGAATCCGTATAGGTGTTCGAGTGTTCGAACCGTAATGCGCAATAAATGGTACCGAAACCCCGTATTTACATATCTGCCACTGTGCAGGAGAATCCGGATGGGTGTTCGAGTGTTCGAACCGTAATGCGCAAGAATAGGTATGTAAACCCCGTATTTACATATCTGCCACAGTGCAGGAGAATCCGCATAGGTGTTCGAGTGTTCGAACCGTAATGCGCAAGAAATGGTATGTAAACCCCGTATTTACATATCTGCCCCTGTGCAGGAGAATCCGTATAGGTGTTCGAGTGTTCGAACCGTAATGCGCAAGAAATGGTACGGAAACCCCGTATTTACATATCTGCCACTGTGCAGGAGAATCCGCATAGGTGTTCGAGTGTTCGAACCGTAATGCGCAAGAATAGGTATGTAAACCCCGTATTTACATATCTGCCACTGTGTAGGAGAATCCGCATAGGTGTTCGAGTGTTCGAACCGTAATGCGCAAGAAATGGTATGTACACCCCGTATTTACATATCTGCCACTGTGCAGGAGAATCCGTATAGGTGTTCGAGTGTTCCAACCGTAATGCCCAAGAAATGGTACCGAAACCCCGTATTTACATATCTGCCACTGTGCAGGAGAATTCGTATAGGTGTTCGAGTGTTCGAACCGTAATGCGCAAGAAATGGTACTGAAACCCCGTATTTACATATCTGCCACTGTGCAGGAGAATCCGGATAGGTGTTCGAGTGTTCGAACCGTAATGCGCAAGAAATGGTACCGAAACCCCGTATTTACATATCTGCCACTGTGCAGGAGAATCCGCATAGGTGTTCGAGTGTTCGAACCGTAATGCGCAAGAAATGGTATGTAAACCCCGTATTTACATATCTGCCATTGTGCAGGAGAATCCGCATAGGTGTTCGAGTGTTCGAACCGTAATGCGCAAGAAATGGTACCGAAACCCCGTATTTACATATCTGCCACTGTTTAGGAGAATCCGTATAGGTGTTCGAGTGTTCCGACCGTAATGCGCAAGAAATGGTACCGAAACCCCGTATTTACATATCTGCCACTGTGCAGGAGAATCCGTATAGGTGTTCGAGTGTTCGAACCGTAATGCGCAAGAAATGGTACCGAAACCCCGTATTTACATATCTGCCACTGTGCAGGAGAATCCGGATGGGTGTTCGAGTGTTCGAACCGTAATGCGCAAGAAACGGTACCGAAACCCCGTATTTACATATCTGCCACTGTGCAGGAGAATCCGTATAGGTGTTCGAGTGTTCGAACCGTAATGCGCAAGAAATGGTACGGAAACCCCGTATTTACATATCTGCCACTGTGCAGGAGAATTCGTATAGGTGTTCGAGTGTTCGAACCGTAATGCGCAAGAAATGGTACCGAAACCCCGTATTTACATATGTGCCACTGTGCAGGAGAATCCGCATAGGTGTTCGAGTGTTCGAACCGTAATGCGCAAGAAATGGTACGGAAACCCCGTATTTACATATCTGCCACTGTGCAGGAGAATCCGTATAGGTGTTCGAGTGTTCGAACCGTAATGCGCTAGAAATGGTGCCGAAACCCCGTATTTACATATCTGCCACTGTGCAGGAGAATCCGCATAGGTGTTCGAGTGTTCGAACCGTAATGCGCAAGAAATGGTATGTAAACCCCGTATTTACATATCTGCCACTGTGCAGGAGAATCCGTATAGGTGTTCGAGTGTTCGAACCGTAATGCGCAAGAAATGGAACGGAAACCCCGAATTTACATATCTGCCACTGTGCAGGAGAATCCGCATAGGTGTTCGAGTGTTCGAACCGTAATGCGCAAGAAATGGTATGTAAACCCCGTATTTACATACCTGCCACTGTGCTGGAGAATCCGCATAGGTGTTCGAGTGTTCGAACCGTAATGCGCAAGAAATGGTATGTAAACCCCGTATTTACATATCTGCCACTGTGCAGGAGAATTCGTATAGGTGTTCGAGTGTTCCAACCGTAATGCGCAAGAAATGGTACCGAAACCCCGTATTTACATATCTGCCACTGTGCAGGAGAATCCGTATAGGTGTTCGAGTGTTCGAACCGTAATGCGCAAGAAATGGTACCGAAACCCCGTATTTACATATCTGCCACTGTGCAGGAGAATCCGGATAGGTGTTCGAGTGTTCGAACCGTAATGCGCAAGAAACGGTACCGAAACCCCGTATTTACATATCTGCCACTGTGCAGGAGAATCCGTATAGGTGTTCGAGTGTTCGAACCGTAATGCGCAAGAAATGGTACCGAAACCCCGTATTTACATATCTGCCACTGTGCAGGAGAATTCGTATAGGTGTTCGAGTGTTCGAACCGTAATGCGCAAGAAATGGTACCGAAACCCCGTATTTACATATCTGCCACTGTGCAGGAGAATCCGCATAGGTG
Source organism: Camellia sinensis (assembly GCF_055761805.1). NCBI lineage: Eukaryota > Viridiplantae > Streptophyta > Magnoliopsida > Ericales > Theaceae > Camellia > Camellia sinensis. The sequence continues at coordinate 907,915 of NC_138971.1, forward strand.
TTCGAGTGTTCGAACCGTAATGCGCAAGAAATGGTATGTAAACCCCGTATTTACATATCTGCCACTGTGCAGGAGAATCCGTATAGGTGTTCGAGTGTTCGAACCGTAATGCGTAAGAAATGGTACGGAAACCCCGTATTTACATATTTGCCACTGTGCAGGAGAATCCGCATAGGTGTTCGAGTGTTCGAACCGTAATGCGCAAGAAATGGTATGTAAACCCCGTATTTACATATCTGCCACTGTGCAGGAGAATCCGCATAGGTGTTCGAGTGTTCGAACCGTAATGCGCAAGAAATGGTATGTAAACCCCGTATTTACATATCTGCCACTGTGCAGGAGAATCCATATAGTTGTCCGAGTGTTCCAACCGTAATGCGCAAGAAATGGTACCGAAACCCCGTATTTACATATCTGCCACTGTGCAGGAGAATCCGTATAGGTGTTCGAGTGTTCGAACCGTAATGCGCAAAAAATGGTACCGAAACCCCGTATTTACATATCTGCCACTGTGCAGGAGAATCCGGATAAGTGTTTGAGTGTTCGAACCGTAATGCGCAAGAAATGGTACCGAAACCCCGTATTTACATATCTGCCACTGTGCAGGAGAATTCGGATAGGTGTTCGAGTGTTCGAACCGTATTGCACAAGAAATGGTATGTAAACCCCGTATTTACATATCTGCCACTGTGCAGGAGAATCCGTATAGGTGTTCGAGTGTTCGAACCGTAATGCGCAAGAAATGGTATGGAAACCCCGTATTTACGTATCTGCCACTGTGCAGGAGAATCCGTATAGGTGTTCGAGTGTTCGAACCGTAATGCGCAAGAAATGGTACGGAAATCCCGTATTTACATATCTGCCACTGTGCAGGAGAATCCGTATAGGTGTTCGAGTGTTCGAACCGTAATGCGCTAGAAATGGTGCCGAAACCCCGTATTTACATATCTGCCACTGTGCAGGAGAATCCGCATAGGTGTTCGAGTGTTCGAACCGTAATGCGCAAGAAATGGTATGTAAACCCCGTATTTACATATCTGCCACTGTGCAGGAGAATCCGTATAGGTGTTCGAGTGTTCGAACCGTAATGCGCAAGAAATGGTACGGAAACCCCGTATTTACATATCTGCCACTGTGTAGGAGAATCCGCATAGGTGTTCGAGTGTTCGAACCGTAATGCGCAAGAAATGGTATGTAAACCCCGTATTTACATATCTGCCCCTGTGCAGGAGAATCCGTATAGGTGTTCGAGTGTTCGAACCGTAATGCGCAAGAAATGGTACGGAAACCCCGTATTTACATATCTGCCACTGTGCAGGAGAATCCGCATAGGTGTTCGAGTGTTCGAACCGTAATGCGCAAGAATAGGTATGTAAACCCCGTATTTACATATCTGCCACTGTGTAGGAGAATCCGCATAGGTGTTCGAGTGTTCGAACCGTAATGCGCAAGAAATGGTATGTACACCCCGTATTTACATATCTGCCACTGTGCAGGAGAATCCGTATAGGTGTTCGAGTGTTCCAACCGTAATGCCCAAGAAATGGTACCGAAACCCCGTATTTACATATCTGCCACTGTGCAGGAGAATTCGTATAGGTGTTCGAGTGTTCGAACCGTAATGCGCAAGAAATGGTACTGAAACCCCGTATTTACATATCTGCCACTGTGCAGGAGAATCCGGATAGGTGTTCGAGTGTTCGAACCGTAATGCGCAAGAAATGGTACCGAAACCCCGTATTTACATATCTGCCACTGTGCAGGAGAATCCGCATAGGTGTTCGAGTGTTCGAACCGTAATGCGCAAGAAATGGTATGTAAACCCCGTATTTACATATCTGCCATTGTGCAGGAGAATCCGCATAGGTGTTCGAGTGTTCGAACCGTAATGCGCAAGAAATGGTACCGAAACCCCGTATTTACATATCTGCCACTGTTTAGGAGAATCCGTATAGGTGTTCGAGTGTTCCGACCGTAATGCGCAAGAAATGGTACCGAAACCCCGTATTTACATATCTGCCACTGTGCAGGAGAATCCGTATAGGTGTTCGAGTGTTCGAACCGTAATGCGCAAGAAATGGTACCGAAACCCCGTATTTACATATCTGCCACTGTGCAGGAGAATCCGGATGGGTGTTCGAGTGTTCGAACCGTAATGCGCAAGAAACGGTACCGAAACCCCGTATTTACATATCTGCCACTGTGCAGGAGAATCCGTATAGGTGTTCGAGTGTTCGAACCGTAATGCGCAAGAAATGGTACGGAAACCCCGTATTTACATATCTGCCACTGTGCAGGAGAATTCGTATAGGTGTTCGAGTGTTCGAACCGTAATGCGCAAGAAATGGTACCGAAACCCCGTATTTACATATGTGCCACTGTGCAGGAGAATCCGCATAGGTGTTCGAGTGTTCGAACCGTAATGCGCAAGAAATGGTACGGAAACCCCGTATTTACATATCTGCCACTGTGCAGGAGAATCCGTATAGGTGTTCGAGTGTTCGAACCGTAATGCGCTAGAAATGGTGCCGAAACCCCGTATTTACATATCTGCCACTGTGCAGGAGAATCCGCATAGGTGTTCGAGTGTTCGAACCGTAATGCGCAAGAAATGGTATGTAAACCCCGTATTTACATATCTGCCACTGTGCAGGAGAATCCGTATAGGTGTTCGAGTGTTCGAACCGTAATGCGCAAGAAATGGAACGGAAACCCCGAATTTACATATCTGCCACTGTGCAGGAGAATCCGCATAGGTGTTCGAGTGTTCGAACCGTAATGCGCAAGAAATGGTATGTAAACCCCGTATTTACATACCTGCCACTGTGCTGGAGAATCCGCATAGGTGTTCGAGTGTTCGAACCGTAATGCGCAAGAAATGGTATGTAAACCCCGTATTTACATATCTGCCACTGTGCAGGAGAATTCGTATAGGTGTTCGAGTGTTCCAACCGTAATGCGCAAGAAATGGTACCGAAACCCCGTATTTACATATCTGCCACTGTGCAGGAGAATCCGTATAGGTGTTCGAGTGTTCGAACCGTAATGCGCAAGAAATGGTACCGAAACCCCGTATTTACATATCTGCCACTGTGCAGGAGAATCCGGATAGGTGTTCGAGTGTTCGAACCGTAATGCGCAAGAAACGGTACCGAAACCCCGTATTTACATATCTGCCACTGTGCAGGAGAATCCGTATAGGTGTTCGAGTGTTCGAACCGTAATGCGCAAGAAATGGTACCGAAACCCCGTATTTACATATCTGCCACTGTGCAGGAGAATTCGTATAGGTGTTCGAGTGTTCGAACCGTAATGCGCAAGAAATGGTACCGAAACCCCGTATTTACATATCTGCCACTGTGCAGGAGAATCCGCATAGGTGTTCGAGTGTTCGAACCGTAATGCGCAAGAAATGGTATGTAAACCCCGTATTTACATATCTGCCACTGTGCAGGAGAATCCGTATAGGTGTTCGAGTGTTCGAACCGTAATGCGTAAGAAATGGTACGGAAACCCCGTATTTACATATTTGCCACTGTGCAGGAGAATCCGCATAGGTGTTCGAGTGTTCGAACCGTAATGCGCAAGAAATGGTATGTAAACCCCGTATTTACATATCTGCCACTGTGCAGGAGAATCCGCATAGGTGTTCGAGTGTTCGAACCGTAATGCGCAAGAAATGGTATGTAAACCCCGTATTTACATATCTGCCACTGTGCAGGAGAATCCATATAGTTGTCCGAGTGTTCCAACCGTAATGCGCAAGAAATGGTACCGAAACCCCGTATTTACATATCTGCCACTGTGCAGGAGAATCCGTATAGGTGTTCGAGTGTTCGAACCGTAATGCGCAAAAAATGGTACCGAAACCCCGTATTTACATATCTGCCACTGTGCAGGAGAATCCGGATAAGTGTTTGAGTGTTCGAACCGTAATGCGCAAGAAATGGTACCGAAACCCCGTATTTACATATCTGCCACTGTGCAGGAGAATTCGGATAGGTGTTCGAGTGTTCGAACCGTATTGCACAAGAAATGGTATGTAAACCCCGTATTTACATATCTGCCACTGTGCAGGAGAATCCGTATAGGTGTTCGAGTGTTCGAACCGTAATGCGCAAGAAATGGTATGGAAACCCCGTATTTACGTATCTGCCACTGTGCAGGAGAATCCGTATAGGTGTTCGAGTGTTCGAACCGTAATGCGCAAGAAATGGTACGGAAATCCCGTATTTACATATCTGCCACTGTGCAGGAGAATCCGTATAGGTGTTCGAGTGTTCGAACCGTAATGCGCTAGAAATGGTGCCGAAACCCCGTATTTACATATCTGCCACTGTGCAGGAGAATCCGCATAGGTGTTCGAGTGTTCGAACCGTAATGCGCAAGAAATGGTATGTAAACCCCGTATTTACATATCTGCCACTGTGCAGGAGAATCCGTATAGGTGTTCGAGTGTTCGAACCGTAATGCGCAAGAAATGGTACGGAAACCCCGTATTTACATATCTGCCACTGTGTAGGAGAATCCGCATAGGTGTTCGAGTGTTCGAACCGTAATGCGCAAGAAATGGTATGTAAACCCCGTATTTACATATCTGCCACTGTGCAGGAGAATCCGTATAGGTGTTCGAGTGTTCGAACCGTAATGCGCAAGAAATGGAACGGACACCCCGTATTTACATATCTGCCACTGTGCAGGAGAATCCGCATAGGTGTTCGAGTGTTCGAACCGTAATGCGCAAGAAATGGTATGTAAACCCCGTATTTACATATCTGCCACTGTGCAGGAGAATCCGCATAGGTGTTCGAGTGTTCGAACCGTAATGCGCAAGAAATGGTATGTAAACCCCGTATTTACATATCTGCCACTGTGCAGGAGAATTCGTATAGGTGTTCGAGTGTTCCAACCGTAATGCGCAAGAAATGGTACCGAAACCCCGTATTTACATATCTGCCACTGTGCAGGAGAATCCGTATAGGTGTTCGAGTGTTCGAACCGTAATGCGCAAGAAATGGTACCGAAACCCCGTATTTACATATCTGCCACTGTGCAGGAGAATCCGGATAGGTGTTCGAGTGTTCGAACCGTAATGCGCAAGAAACGGTACCGAAACCCCGTATTTACATATCTGCCACTGTGCAGGAGAATCCGTATAGGTGTTTGAGTGTTCGAACCGTAATGCGCAAGAAATGGTACGGAAACCCCGTATTTACATATCTGCCACTGTGCAGGAGAATTCGTATAGGTGTTCGAGTGTTCGAACCGTAATGCGCAAGAAATGGTACCGAAACCCCGTATTTACATATCTGCCACTGTGCAGGAGAATCCGCATAGGTGTTCGAGTGTTCGAACCGTAATGCGCAAGAAATGGTATGTAAACCCCGTATTTACATATCTGCCACTGTGCAGGAGAATCCGTATACGTGTTCGAGTGTTCGAACCGTAATGCGTAAGAAATGGTACGGAAACCCCGTATTTACATATCTGCCACTGTGGAGGAGAATCCGCATAGGTGTTCGAGTGTTCGAACCGTAATGCGCAAGAAATGGTATGTAAACCCTGTATTTACATATCTGCCACTGTGCAGGAGAATCCGCATAGGTGTTCGAGTGTTCGAACCGTAATGCGCAAGAAATGGTATGTAAACCCCGTATTTACATATCGGCCACTGTGCAGGAGAATCCATATAGTTGTCCGAGTGTTGCAACCGTAATGCGCAAGAAATGGTACCAAAACCCCGTATTTACGTATCTGCCACTGTGCAGGAGAATCCGTATAGGTGTTCGAGTGTTCGAACCGTAATGCGCAAGAAATGGTACCGAAACCCCGTATTTACATATCTGCCACTGTGCAGGAGAATCCGGATAGGTGTTCGAGTGTTCGAACCGTATTGCACAAGAAATGGTATGTAAACCCCGTATTTACATATCTGCCACTGTGCAGAAGAATCCGTATAGGTGTTCGAGTGTTCGAACCGTAATGCGCAAGAAATGGTATGGAAACCCCGTATTTACATATCTGCCACTGTGCAGGAGAATCCGTATAGGTGTTCGAGTGTTCGAACCGTAATGCGCAAGAAATGGTACGGAAACCCCGTATTTACATATCTGCCACTGTGCAGGAGAATCCGTATAGGTGTTCGAGTGTTCGAACCGTAATGCGCTAGAAATGGTGCCGAAACCCCGTATTTACATATCTGCCACTGTGCAGGAGAATCCGCATAGGTGTTCGAGTGTTAGAACCGTAATGCGCAAGAAATGGTATGTAAACCCCGTATTTACATATCTGCCACTGTGCAGGAGAATCCGTATAGGTGTTCGAGTGTTCGAACCGTAATGCGCAAGAAATGGTACGGAAACCCCGTATTTACATATCTACCACTGTGCAGGAGAATCCGCATAGGTGTTCGAGTGTTCGAACCGTAATGCGCAAGAAATGGTATGTAAACCCCAATTTAAATATCTGCCACTGTGCAGGAGAATCCGCATAGGTGTTCGAGTGTTCGAACCGTAATGCGCAAGAAATGGTATGTAAACCCCGTATTTACATATCTGCCACTGTGCAGGAGAATCCGTATAGGTGTTCGAGTGTTCCAACCGTAATGCGCAAGAAATGGTACCGAAACCCCGTATTTACATATCTGCCACTGTGCTGGAGAATCCGTATAGGTGTTCCAGTGTTCGAACCGTAATGCGCAAAAAATGGTACCGAAACCCCGTATTTACGTATCTGCCACTGTGCAGGAGAATCCGGATAGGTGTTCGAGTGTTCGAACCGTAATGCGCAAGAAACGGTACCGAAACCCCGTATTTACATATCTGCCACTGTGCAGGAGAATCCGTATAGGTGTTCGAGTGTTCGAACCGTAATGCGCAAGAAAAGGTACGGAAACCCCGTATTTACATATCTGCCACTGTGCAGGAGAATTCGTATAGGTGTTCGAGTGTTCGAACCGTAATGCGCAAGAAATGGTACCGAAACCCCGTATTTACATATCTGCCACTGTGCAGGAGAATCCGCATAGGTGTTCGAGTGTTCGAACCGTAATGCGCAAGAAATGGTATGTAAACCCCGTATTTACATATCTGCCACTGTGCAAGAGAATCCGTATAGGTGTTCGAGTGTTCGAACCGTAATGCGTAAGAAATGGTACGGAAACCCCGTATTTACATATCTGCCACTGTGCAGGAGAATCCGCATAGGTGTTCGAGTGTTCGAACCGTAATGCGCAAGAAATGGTATGTAAACCCCGTATTTACATATCTGCCACTGTGCAGGAGAATCCGCATAGGTGTTCGAGTGTTCGAACCGTAATGCGCAAGAAATGGTATGTAAACCCCGTATTTACATATCTGCCACTGTGCAGGAGAATCCGTATAGTTGTCCGAGTGTTCCAACCGTAATGCGCAAGAAATGGTACCGAAACCCCGTATTTACATATCTGCCACTGTGCAGGAGAATCCGTATAGGTGTTCGAGTGTTCGAACCGTAATGCCCAAGAAATGGTACCGAAACCCCGTATTTACATATCTGCCATTGTGCAGGAGAATCCGGATAGGTGTTTGAGTGTTCGAACCGTAATGCGCAAGAAATGGTACTGAAACCCCGTATTTACATATCTGCCACTGTGCAGGAGAATCCGGATAGGTGTTCGAGTGTTCGAACTGTATTGCACAAGAAATGGTATGTAAACCCCGTATTTACATATCTGCCACTGTGTAGGAGAATCCGTATAGGTGTTCGAGTGTTCGAACCGTAATGCGCAAGAAATGGTATGGAAACCCCGTATTTACATATCTGCCACTGTGCAGGAGAATCCGTATAGGTGTCCGAGTGTTCGAACCGTAATGCGCAAGAAATGGTACGGAAACCCCGTATTTACATATCTGCCACTGTGCAGGAGAATCCGTATAGGTGTTCGAGTGTTCGAACCGTAACGCGCTAGAAATGGTGCCGAAACCCCGTATTTACATATCTGCCACTGTGCAGGAGAATCCGCATAGGTGTTCGAGTGTTCGAACTGTAATGCGCAAGAAATGGTATGTAAACCCCGTATTTACATATCTGCCACTGTGCAGGTGAATCCGTATAGGTGTTCGAGTGTTCGAACCGTAATGCGCAAGAAATGGAACGGAAACCCCGTATTTACATATCTGCCACTGTGCAGGAGAATCCGCATAGGTGTTCGAGTGTTCGAACCGTAATGCGCAAGAAATGGTATGTAAACCCCGTATTTACATATCTGCCACTGTGCAGGAGAATCCGCATAGGTGTTCGAGTGTTCGAACCGTAATGCGCAAGAAATGGTATGTAAACCCCGTATTTACATATCTGCCACTGTGCAGGAGAATTCGTATAGGTGTTCGAGTGTTCCAACCGTAATGCGCAAGAAATGGTACCGAAACCCCGTATTTACATATCTGCCACTATGCAGGAGAATCCGTATAGGTGTTCGAGTGTTCGAACCGTAATGCGCAAGAAATGGTACCGAAACCCCGTATTTACATATCTGCCACTGTGTAGGAGAATCCGGATAGGTGTTCGAGTGTTCGAACCGTAATGCGCAAGAAACGGTACCGAAACCCCGTATTTACATATCTGCCACTGTGCAGGAGAATCCGTATAGGTGTTCGAGTGTTCGAACCGTAATGCGCAAGAAATGGTACGGAAACCCCGTATTTACATATCTGCCACTGTGCAGGAGAATTCGTATAGGTGTTCGAGTGTTCCAACCGTAATGCGCAAGAAATGGTACCGAAACCCCGTATTTACATATCTGCCACTGTGCAGGAGAATCCGTATAGGTGTTCGAGTGTTCGAACCGTAATGCGCAAGAAATGGTACCGAAACCCCGTATTTACATATCTGCCACTGTGCAGGAGAATCCGGATAGGTGTTCGAGTGTTCGAACCGTAATGCGCAAGAAACGGTACCGAAACCCCGTATTTACATATCTGCCACTGTGCAGGAGAATCCGTATAGGTGTTCGAGTGTTCGAACCGTAATGCGCAAGAAATGGTACCGAAACCCCGTATTTACATATCTGCCACTGTGCAGGAGAATTCGTATAGGTGTTCGAGTGTTCGAACCGTAATGCGCAAGAAATGGTACCGAAACCCCGTATTTACATATCTGCCACTGTGCAGGAGAATCCGCATAGGTGTTCGAGTGTTCGAACCGTAATGCGCAAGAAATGGTATGTAAACCCCGTATTTACATATCTGCCACTGTGCAGGAGAATCCGTATAGGTGTTCGAGTGTTCGAACCGTAATGCGTAAGAAATGGTACGGAAACCCCGTATTTACATATTTGCCACTGTGCAGGAGAATCCGCATAGGTGTTCGAGTGTTCGAACCGTAATGCGCAAGAAATGGTATGTAAACCCCGTATTTACATATCTGCCACTGTGCAGGAGAATCCGCATAGGTGTTCGAGTGTTCGAACCGTAATGCGCAAGAAATGGTATGTAAACCCCGTATTTACATATCTGCCACTGTGCAGGAGAATCCATATAGTTGTCCGAGTGTTCCAACCGTAATGCGCAAGAAATGGTACCGAAACCTCGTATTTACATATCTGCCACTGTGCAGGAGAATCCGTATAGGTGTTCGAGTGTTCGAACCGTAATGCGCAAAAAATGGTACCGAAACCCCGTATTTACATATCTGCCACTGTGCAGGAGAATCCGGATAAGTGTTTGAGTGTTCGAACCGTAATGCGCAAGAAATGGTACCGAAACCCCGTATTTACATATCTGCCACTGTGCAGGAGAATTCGGATAGGTGTTCGAGTGTTCGAACCGTATTGCACAAGAAATGGTATGTAAACCCCGTATTTACATATCTGCCACTGTGCAGGAGAATCCGTATAGGTGTTCGAGTGTTCGAACCGTAATGCGCAAGAAATGGTATGGAAACCCCGTATTTACGTATCTGCCACTGTGCAGGAGAATCCGTATAGGTGTTCGAGTGTTCGAACCGTAATGCGCAAGAAATGGTACGGAAATCCCGTATTTACATATCTGCCACTGTGCAGGAGAATCCGTATAGGTGTTCGAGTGTTCGAACCGTAATGCGCTAGAAATGGTGCCGAAACCCCGTATTTACATATCTGCCACTGTGCAGGAGAATCCGCATAGGTGTTCGAGTGTTCGAACCGTAATGCGCAAGAAATGGTATGTAAACCCCGTATTTACATATCTGCCACTGTGCAGGAGAATCCGTATAGGTGTTCGAGTGTTCGAACCGTAATGCGCAAGAAATGGTACGGAAACCCCGTATTTACATATCTGCCACTGTGTAGGAGAATCCGCATAGGTGTTCGAGTGTTCGAACCGTAATGCGCAAGAAATGGTATGTAAACCCCGTATTTACATATCTGCCACTGTGCAGGAGAATCCGTATAGGTGTTCGAGTGTTCGAACCGTAATGCGCAAGAAATGGAACGGACACCCCGTATTTACATATCTGCCACTGTGCAGGAGAATCCGCATAGGTGTTCGAGTGTTCGAACCGTAATGCGCAAGAAATGGTATGTAAACCCCGTATTTACATATCTGCCACTGTGCAGGAGAATCCGCATAGGTGTTCGAGTGTTCGAACCGTAATGCGCAAGAAATGGTATGTAAACCCCGTATTTACATATCTGCCACTGTGCAGGAGAATTCGTATAGGTGTTCGAGTGTTCCAACCGTAATGCGCAAGAAATGGTACCGAAACCCCGTATTTACATATCTGCCACTGTGCAGGAGAATCCGTATAGGTGTTCGAGTGTTCGAACCGTAATGCGCAAGAAATGGTACCGAAACCCCGTATTTACATATCTGCCACTGTGCAGGAGAATCCGGATAGGTGTTCGAGTGTTCGAACCGTAATGCGCAAGAAACGGTACCGAAACCCCGTATTTACATATCTGCCACTGTGCAGGAGAATCCGTATAGGTGTTTGAGTGTTCGAACCGTAATGCGCAAGAAATGGTACGGAAACCCCGTATTTACATATCTGCCACTGTGCAGGAGAATTCGTATAGGTGTTCGAGTGTTCGAACCGTAATGCGCAAGAAATGGTACCGAAACCCCGTATTTACATATCTGCCACTGTGCAGGAGAATCCGCATAGGTGTTCGAGTGTTCGAACCGTAATGCGCAAGAAATGGTATGTAAACCCCGTATTTACATATCTGCCACTGTGCAGGAGAATCCGTATACGTGTTCGAGTGTTCGAACCGTAATGCGTAAGAAATGGTACGGAAACCCCGTATTTACATATCTGCCACTGTGGAGGAGAATCCGCATAGGTGTTCGAGTGTTCGAACCGTAATGCGCAAGAAATGGTATGTAAACCCTGTATTTACATATCTGCCACTGTGCAGGAGAATCCGCATAGGTGTTCGAGTGTTCGAACCGTAATGCGCAAGAAATGGTATGTAAACCCCGTATTTACATATCGGCCACTGTGCAGGAGAATCCATATAGTTGTCCGAGTGTTGCAACCGTAATGCGCAAGAAATGGTACCAAAACCCCGTATTTACGTATCTGCCACTGTGCAGGAGAATCCGTATAGGTGTTCGAGTGTTCGAACCGTAATGCGCAAGAAATGGTACCGAAACCCCGTATTTACATATCTGCCACTGTGCAGGAGAATCCGGATAGGTGTTCGAGTGTTCGAACCGTATTGCACAAGAAATGGTATGTAAACCCCGTATTTACATATCTGCCACTGTGCAGAAGAATCCGTATAGGTGTTCGAGTGTTCGAACCGTAATGCGCAAGAAATGGTATGGAAACCCCGTATTTACATATCTGCCACTGTGCAGGAGAATCCGTATAGGTGTTCGAGTGTTCGAACCGTAATGCGCAAGAAATGGTACGGAAACCCCGTATTTACATATCTGCCACTGTGCAGGAGAATCCGTATAGGTGTTCGAGTGTTCGAACCGTAATGCGCTAGAAATGGTGCCGAAACCCCGTATTTACATATCTGCCACTGTGCAGGAGAATCCGCATAGGTGTTCGAGTGTTAGAACCGTAATGCGCAAGAAATGGTATGTAAACCCCGTATTTACATATCTGCCACTGTGCAGGAGAATCCGTATAGGTGTTCGAGTGTTCGAACCGTAATGCGCAAGAAATGGTACGGAAACCCCGTATTTACATATCTACCACTGTGCAGGAGAATCCGCATAGGTGTTCGAGTGTTCGAACCGTAATGCGCAAGAAATGGTATGTAAACCCCAATTTAAATATCTGCCACTGTGCAGGAGAATCCGCATAGGTGTTCGAGTGTTCGAACCGTAATGCGCAAGAAATGGTATGTAAACCCCGTATTTACATATCTGCCACTGTGCAGGAGAATCCGTATAGGTGTTCGAGTGTTCCAACCGTAATGCGCAAGAAATGGTACCGAAACCCCGTATTTACATATCTGCCACTGTGCTGGAGAATCCGTATAGGTGTTCCAGTGTTCGAACCGTAATGCGCAAAAAATGGTACCGAAACCCCGTATTTACGTATCTGCCACTGTGCAGGAGAATCCGGATAGGTGTTCGAGTGTTCGAACCGTAATGCGCAAGAAACGGTACCGAAACCCCGTATTTACATATCTGCCACTGTGCAGGAGAATCCGTATAGGTGTTCGAGTGTTCGAACCGTAATGCGCAAGAAAAGGTACGGAAACCCCGTATTTACATATCTGCCACTGTGCAGGAGAATTCGTATAGGTGTTCGAGTGTTCGAACCGTAATGCGCAAGAAATGGTACCGAAACCCCGTATTTACATATCTGCCACTGTGCAGGAGAATCCGCATAGGTGTTCGAGTGTTCGAACCGTAATGCGCAAGAAATGGTATGTAAACCCCGTATTTACATATCTGCCACTGTGCAGGAGAATCCGTATAGGTGTTCGAGTGTTCGAACCGTAATGCGTAAGAAATGGTACGGAAACCCCGTATTTACATATCTGCCACTGTGCAGGAGAATCCGCATAGGTGTTCGAGTGTTCGAACCGTAATGCGCAAGAAATGGTATGTAAACCCCGTATTTACATATCTGCCACTGTGCAGGAGAATCCGCATAGGTGTTCGAGTGTTCGAACCGTAATGCGCAAGAAATGGTATGTAAACCCCGTATTTACATATCTGCCACTGTGCAGGAGAATCCGTATAGTTGTCCGAGTGTTCCAACCGTAATGCGCAAGAAATGGTACCGAAACCCCGTATTTACATATCTGCCACTGTGCAGGAGAATCCGTATAGGTGTTCGAGTGTTCGAACCGTAATGCCCAAGAAATGGTACCGAAACCCCGTATTTACATATCTGCCATTGTGCAGGAGAATCCGGATAGGTGTTTGAGTGTTCGAACCGTAATGCGCAAGAAATGGTACTGAAACCCCGTATTTACATATCTGCCACTGTGCAGGAGAATCCGGATAGGTGTTCGAGTGTTCGAACTGTATTGCACAAGAAATGGTATGTAAACCCCGTATTTACATATCTGCCACTGTGTAGGAGAATCCGTATAGGTGTTCGAGTGTTCGAACCGTAATGCGCAAGAAATGGTATGGAAACCCCGTATTTACATATCTGCCACTGTGCAGGAGAATCCGTATAGGTGTCCGAGTGTTCGAACCGTAATGCGCAAGAAATGGTACGGAAACCCCGTATTTACATATCTGCCACTGTGCAGGAGAATCCGTATAGGTGTTCGAGTGTTCGAACCGTAACGCGCTAGAAATGGTGCCGAAACCCCGTATTTACATATCTGCCACTGTGCAGGAGAATCCGCATAGGTGTTCGAGTGTTCGAACTGTAATGCGCAAGAAATGGTATGTAAACCCCGTATTTACATATCTGCCACTGTGCAGGTGAATCCGTATAGGTGTTCGAGTGTTCGAACCGTAATGCGCAAGAAATGGAACGGAAACCCCGTATTTACATATCTGCCACTGTGCAGGAGAATCCGCATAGGTGTTCGAGTGTTCGAACCGTAATGCGCAAGAAATGGTATGTAAACCCCGTATTTACATATCTGCCACTGTGCAGGAGAATCCGCATAGGTGTTCGAGTGTTCGAACCGTAATGCGCAAGAAATGGTATGTAAACCCCGTATTTACATATCTGCCACTGTGCAGGAGAATTCGTATAGGTGTTCGAGTGTTCCAACCGTAATGCGCAAGAAATGGTACCGAAACCCCGTATTTACATATCTGCCACTATGCAGGAGAATCCGTATAGGTGTTCGAGTGTTCGAACCGTAATGCGCAAGAAATGGTACCGAAACCCCGTATTTACATATCTGCCACTGTGTAGGAGAATCCGGATAGGTGTTCGAGTGTTCGAACCGTAATGCGCAAGAAACGGTACCGAAACCCCGTATTTACATATCTGCCACTGTGCAGGAGAATCCGTATAGGTGTTCGAGTGTTCGAACCGTAATGCGCAAGAAATGGTACGGAAACCCCGTATTTACATATCTGCCACTGTGCAAGAGAATTCGTATAGGTGTTCGAGTGTTCGAACCGTAATGCGCAAAAAATGGTACCGAAACCCCGTATTTACATATCTGCCACTGTGCAGGAGAATCCGCATAGGTGTTCGAGTGTTCGAACCGTAATGCGCAAGAAATGGTATGTAAACCCCGTATTTACATATCTGCCACTGTGCAGGAGAATCCGTATAGGTGTTCGAGTGTTCGAACCGTAATGCGTAAGAAATGGTACGGAAACCCCGTATTTACATATCTGCCACTGTGCAGGAGAATCCGCATAGGTGTTCAAGTGTTCGAACCGTAATGCGCAAGAAATGGTATGTAAACCCCGTATTTACATATCTGCCACTGTGCAGGAGAATCCGCATAGGTGTTCGAGTGTTCGAACCGTAATGCGCAAGAAATGGTATGTAAACCCCGTATTTACATATCTGCCACTGTGCAGGAGAATCCATATAGTTGTCCGAGTGTTCCAACCGTAATGCGCAAGAAATGGTACCGAAACCCCGTATTTACATATCTGCCACTGTGCAGGAGAATCCGTATAGGTGTTCGAGTGTTCGAACCGTAATGCGCAAAAAATGGTACCGAAACCCCGTATTTACATATCTGCCACTGTGCAAGAGAATCCGGATAAGTGTTTGAGTGTTCGAACCGTAATGCGCAAGAAATGGTACCGAAACCCCGTATTTACATATCTGCCACTGTGCAGGAGAATCCGGATAGGTGTTCGAGTGTTCGAACCGTATTTCACAAGAAATGGTATGTAAACCCCGTATTTACATATCTGCCACTGTGCAGGAGAATCCGTATAGGTGTTCGAGTGTTCGAACCGTAATGCGCAAGAAATGGTATGGAAACCCCGTATTTACATATCTGCCACTGTGCAGGAGAATCCGTATAGGTGTTCGAGTGTTCGAACCGTAATGCGCAAGAAATGGTACGGAAACCACGTATTTACATATCTGCCACTGTGCAGGAGAATCCGTATAGGTGTTCGAGTGTTCGAACCGTAATGCGCTAGAAATGGTGCCGAAACCCCGTATTTACATATCTGCCACTGTGCAGGAGAATCCGCATAGGTGTTCGAGTGTTCGAACCGTAATGCGCAAGAAATGGTATGTAAACCCCGTATTTACATATCTGCCACTGTGCAGGAGAATCCGTATAGGTGTTCGAGTGTTCGAACCGTAATGCGCAAGAAATGGTACGGAAACCCCGTATTTACATATCTGCCACTGTGTAGGAGAATCCGCATAGGTGTTCGAGTGTTCGAACCGTAATGCGCAAGAAATGGTATGTAAACCCCGTATTTACATATCTGCCACTGTGCAGGAGAATCCGTATAGGTGTTCGAGTGTTCCAACCGTAATGCGCAAGAAATGGTACCGAAACCCCGTATTTACATATCTGCCACTGTGCTGGAGAATCCGTATAGGTGTTCCAGTGTTCGAACCGTAATGCGCAAAAAATGGTACCGAAACCCCGTATTTACGTATCTGCCACTCTGCAGGAGAATCCGGATAGGTGTTCGAGTGTTCGAACCGTAATGCGCAAGAAACGGTACCGAAACCCCGTATTTACATATCTGCCACTGTGCAGGAGAATCCGTATAGGTGTTCGAGTGTTCGAACCGTAATGCGCAAGAAAAGGTACGGAAACCCCGTATTTACATATCTGCCACTTTGCAGGAGAATTCGTATAGGTGTTCGAGTGTTCGAACCGTAATGCGCAAGAAATGGTACCGAAACCCCGTATTTACATATCTGCCACTGTGAAGGAGAATCCGCATAGGTGTTCGAGTGTTCGAACCGTAATGCGCAAGAAATGGTATGTAAACCCCGTATTTACATATCTGCCACTGTGCAGGAGAATCCGTATAGGTGTTCGAGTGTTCGAACCGTAATGCGTAAGAAATGGTACGGAAACCCCGTATTTACATATCTGCCACTGTGCAGGAGAATCCGCATAGGTGTTCGAGTGTTCGAACCGTAATGCGCAAGAAATGGTATGTAAACCCCGTATTTACATATCTGCCACTGTGCAGGAGAATCCGCATAGGTGTTCGAGTGTTCGAACCGTAATGCGCAAGAAATGGTATGTAAACCCCGTATTTACATATCTGCCACTGTGCAGGAGAATCCGTATAGTTGTCCGAGTGTTCCAACCGTAATGCGCAAGAAATGGTACCGAAACCCCGTATTTACATATCTGCCACTGTGCAGGAGAATCCGTATAGGTGTTCGAGTGTTCGAACCGTAATGCCCAAGAAATGGTACCGAAACCCCGTATTTACATATCTGCCATTGTGCAGGAGAATCCGGATAGGTGTTTGAGTGTTCGAACCGTAATGCGCAAGAAATGGTACTGAAACCCCGTATTTACATATCTGCCACTGTGCAGGAGAATCCGGATAGGTGTTCGAGTGTTCGAACTGTATTGCACAAGAAATGGTATGTAAACCCCGTATTTACATATCTGCCACTGTGCAGGAGAATCCGTATAGGTGTCCGAGTGTTCGAACCGTAATGCGCAAGAAATGGTACGGAAACCCCGTATTTACATATCTGCCACTGTGCAGGAGAATCCGTATAGGTGTTCGAGTGTTCGAACCGTAACGCGCTAGAAATGGTGCCGAAACCCCGTATTTACATATCTGCCACTGTGCAGGAGAATCCGCATAGGTGTTCGAGTGTTCGAACTGTAATGCGCAAGAAATGGTATGTAAACCCCGTATTTACATATCTGCCACTGTGCAGGCGAATCCGTATAGGTGTTCGAGTGTTCGAACCGTAATGCGCAAGAAATGGAACGGAAACCCCGTATTTACATATCTGCCACTGTGCAGGAGAATCCGCATAGGTGTTCGAGTGTTCGAACCGTAATGCGCAAGAAATGGTATGTAAACCCCGTATTTACATATCTGCCACTGTGCAGGAGAATCCGCATAGGTGTTCGAGTGTTCGAACCGTAATGCGCAAGAAATGGTATGTAAACCCCGTATTTACATATCTGCCACTGTGCAGGAGAATTCGTATAGGTGTTCGAGTGTTCCAACCGTAATGCGCAAGAAATGGTACCGAAACCCCGTATTTACATATCTGCCACTATGCAGGAGAATCCGTATAGGTGTTCGAGTGTTCGAACCGTAATGCGCAAGAAATGGTACCGAAACACCGTATTTACATATCTGCCACTGTGCAGGAGAATCCGGATAGGTGTTCGAGTGTTCGAACCGTAATGCGCAAGAAACGGTACCGAAACCCCGTATTTACATATCTGCCACTGTGCAGGAGAATCCGTATAGGTGTTCGAGTGTTCGAACCGTAATGCGCAAGAAATGGTACGGAAACCCCGTATTTACATATCTGCCACTGTGTAGGAGAATTTGTATAGGTGTTCGAGTGTTCGAACCGTAATGCGCAAGAAATGGTACCGAAACCCCGTATTTACATATCTGCCACTGTGCAGGAGAATCCGCATAGGTGTTCGAGTGTTCGAACCGTAATGCGCAAGAAATGGTATGTAAACCCCGTATTTACATATCTGCCACTGTGCAGGAGAATCCGTATAGGTGTTCGAGTGTTCGAACCGTAATGCGTAAGAAATGGTACGGAAACCCCGTATTTACATATCTGCCACTGTGCAGGAGAATCCGCATAGGTGTTCGAGTGTTCGAACCGTAATGCGCAAGAAATGGTATGTAAACCCCGTATTTACATATCTGCCACTGTGCAGGAGAATCCGCATAGGTGTTCGAGTGTTCGAACCGTAATGCGCAAGAAATGGTATGTAAACCCCGTATTTACATATCTGCCACTGTGCAGGAGAATCCGTATAGTTGTCCGAGTGTTCGAACCGTAATGCGCAAGAAATGGTACCGAAACCCCGTATTTACATATCTGCCACTGTGCAGGAGAATCCGTATAGGTGTTCGAGTGTTCGAACCGTAATGCCCAAGAAATGGTACCGAAACCCCGTATTTACATATCTGCCATTGTGCAGGAGAATCCGGATAGGTGTTTGAGTGTTCGAACCGTAATGCGCAAGAAATGGTACTGAAACCCCGTATTTACATATCTGCCACTGTGCAGGAGAATCCGGATAGGTGTTCGAGTGTTCGAACTGTATTGCACAAGAAATGGTATGTAAACCCCGTATTTACATATCTGCCACTGTGCAGGAGAATCCGTATAGGTGTTCGAGTGTTCGAACCGTAATGCGCAAGAAATGGTATGGAAACCCCGTATTTACATATCTGCCACTGTGCAGGAGAATCCGTATAGGTGTCCGAGTGTTCGAACCGTAATGCGCAAGAAATGGTACGGAAACCCCGTATTTACATATCTGCCACTGTGCAGGAGAATCCGTATAGGTGTTCGAGTGTTCGAACCGTAACGCGCTAGAAATGGTGCCGAAACCCCGTATTTACATATCTGCCACTGTGCAGGAGAATCCGCATAGGTGTTCGAGTGTTCGAACTGTAATGCGCAAGAAATGGTATGTAAACCCCGTATTTACATATCTGCCACTGTGCAGGCGAATCCGTATAGGTGTTCGAGTGTTCGAACCGTAATGCGCAAGAAATGGAACGGAAACCCCGTATTTACATATCTGCCACTGTGCAGGAGAATCCGCATAGGTGTTCGAGTGTTCGAACTGTAATGCGCAAGAAATGGTATGTAAACCCCGTATTTACATATCTGCCACTGTGCAGGAGAATCCGCATAGGTGTTCGAGTGTTCGAACCGTAATGCGCAAGAAATGGTATGTAAACCCCGTATTTACATATCTGCCACTGTGCAGGAGAATTCGTATAGGTGTTCGAGTGTTCCAACCGTAATGCGCAAGAAATGGTACCGAAACCCCGTATTTACATATCTGCCACTATGCAGGAGAATCCGTATAGGTGTTCGAGTGTTCGAACCGTAATGCGCAAGAAATGGTACCGAAACACCGTATTTACATATCTGCCACTGTGCAGGAGAATCCGGATAGGTGTTCGAGTGTTCGAACCGTAATGCGCAAGAAACGGTACCGAAACCCCGTATTTACATATCTGCCACTGTGCAGGAGAATCCGTATAGGTGTTCGAGTGTTCGAACCGTAATGCGCAAGAAATGGTACGGAAACCCCGTATTTACATATCTGCCACTGTGCAGGAGAATTTGTATAGGTGTTCGAGTGTTCGAACCGTAATGCGCAAGAAATGGTACCGAAACCCCGTATTTACATATCTGCCACTGTGCAGGAGAATCCGCATAGGTGTTCGAGTGTTCGAACCGTAATGCGCAAGAAATGGTATGTAAACCCCGTATTTACATATCTGCCACTGTGCAGGAGAATCCGTATAGGTGTTCGAGTGTTCGAACCGTAATGCGTAAGAAATGGTACGGAAACCCCGTATTTACATATCTGCCACTGTGCAGGAGAATCCGCATAGGTGTTCGAGTGTTCGAACCGTAATGCGCAAGAAATGGTATGTAAACCCCGTATTTACATATCTGCCACTGTGCAGGAGAATCCATATAGTTGTCCGAGTGTTCCAACCGTAATGCGCAAGAAATGGTACCGAAACCCCGTATTTACATATCTGCCACTGTGCAGGAGAATCCGTATAGGTGTTCGAGTGTTCGAACCGTAATGCGCAAAAAATGGTACCGAAACCCCGTATTTACATATCTGCCACTGTGCAGGAGAATCCGGATAAGTGTTTGAGTGTTCGAACCGTAATGCGCAAGAAATGGTACCGAAACCCCGTATTTACATATCTGCCACTATGCAGGAGAATCCGGATAGGTGTTCGAGTGTTCGAACCGTATTGCACAAGAAATGGTATGTAAACCCCGTATTTACATATCTGCCACTGTGCAGGAGAATCCGTATAGGTGTTCGAGTGTTCGAACCGTAATGCGCAAGAAATGGTATGGAAACCCCGTATTTACATATCTGCCACTGTGCAGGAGAATCCGTATAGGTGTTCGAGTGTTCGAACCGTAATGCGCAAGAAATGGTACGGAAACCACGTATTTACATATCTGCCACTGTGCAGGAGAATCCGTATAGGTGTTCGAGTGTTCGAACCGTAATGCGCTAGAAATGGTGCCGAAACCCCGTATTTACATATCTGCCACTGTGCAGGAGAATCCGCATAGGTGTTCGAGTGTTCGAACCGTAATGCGCAAGAAATGGTATGTAAACCCCGTATTTACATATCTGCCACTGTGCAGGAGAATCCGTATAGGTGTTCGAGTGTTCGAACCGTAATGCGCAAGAAATGGTACGGAAACCCCGTATTTACATATCTGCCACTGTGTAGGAGAATCCGCATAGGTGTTCGAGTGTTCGAACCGTAATGCGCAAGAAATGGTATGTAAACCCCGTATTTACATATCTGCCACAGTGCAGGAGAATCCGTATAGGTGTTCGAGTGTTCGAACCGTAATGCGCAAGAAATGGAACGGACACCCCGTATTTACATATCTGCCACTGTGCTGGAGAATCCGCATAGGTGTTCGAGTGTTCGAACCGTAATGCGCAAGAAATGGTATGTAAACCCCGTATTTACATATCTGTCACTGTGCAGGAGAATCCGCATAGGTGTTCGAGTGTTCGAACCGTAATGCGCAAGAAATGGTATGTAAACCCCGTATTTACATATCTGCCACTGTGCAGGAGAATCCATATAGTTGTCCGAGTGTTCCAACCGTAATGCGCAAGAAATGGCACCGAAACCCCGTATTTACATATCTGCCACTGTGCAGGAGAATCCGTATAGGTGTTCGAGTGTTCGAACCGTAATGCGCAAGAAATGGTACCGAAACCCCGTATTTACATATCTGCCACTGTGCAGGAGAATCCGGATAGGTGTTCGAGTGTTCGAACCGTATTGCACAAGAAATGGTATGTAAACCCCGTATTTACATATCTGCCACTGTGCAGGAGAATCCGGATAAGTGTTCGAGTGTTCGAACCGTAATGCGTAAGAAATGGTACGGAAACCCCGTATTTACATATCTGCCACTGTGCAGGAGAATCCGCATAGGTGTTCAAGTGTTCGAACCGTAATGCGCAAGAAATGGTATGTAAACCCCGTATTTACATATCTGCCACTGTGCAGGAGAATCCGCATAGGTGTTCGAGTGTTCGAACCGTAATGCGCAAGAAATGGTATGTAAACCCCGTATTTACATATCTGCCACTGTGCAGGAGAATCCATATAGTTGTCCGAGTGTTCCAACCGTAATGCGCAAGAAATGGTACCGAAACCCCGTATTTACATATCTGCCACTGTGCAGGAGAATCCGTATAGGTGTTCGAGTGTTCGAACCGTAATGCGCAAAAAATGGTACCGAAACCCCGTATTTACATATCTGCCACTGTGCAGGAGAATCCGGATAAGTGTTTGAGTGTTCGAACCGTAATGCGCAAGAAATGGTACCGAAACCCCGTATTTACATATCTGCCACTGTGCAGGAGAATCCGGATAGGTGTTCGAGTGTTCGAACCGTATTTCACAAGAAATGGTATGTAAACCCCGTATTTACATATCTGCCACTGTGCAGGAGAATCCGTATAGGTGTTCGAGTGTTCGAACCGTAATGCGCAAGAAATGGTATGGAAACCCCGTATTTACATATCTGCCACTGTGCAGGAGAATCCGTATAGGTGTTCGAGTGTTCGAACCGTAATGCGCAAGAAATGGTACGGAAACCACGTATTTACATATCTGCCACTGTGCAGGAGAATCCGTATAGGTGTTCGAGTGTTCGAACCGTAATGCGCTAGAAATGGTGCCGAAACCCCGTATTTACATATCTGCCACTGTGCAGGAGAATCCGCATAGGTGTTCGAGTGTTCGAACCGTAATGCGCAAGAAATGGTATGTAAACCCCGTATTTACATATCTGCCACTGTGCAGGAGAATCCGTATAGGTGTTCGAGTGTTCGAACCGTAATGCGCAAGAAATGGTACGGAAACCCCGTATTTACATATCTGCCACTGTGTAGGAGAATCCGCATAGGTGTTCGAGTGTTCGAACCGTAATGCGCAAGAAATGGTATGTAAACCCCGTATTTACATATCTGCCACTGTGCAGGAGAATCCGTATAGGTGTTCGAGTGTTCCAACCGTAATGCGCAAGAAATGGTACCGAAACCCCGTATTTACATATCTGCTACTGTGCTGGAGAATCCGTATAGGTGTTCCAGTGTTCGAACCGTAATGCGCAAAAAATGGTACCGAAACCCCGTATTTACGTATCTGCCACTCTGCAGGAGAATCCGGATAGGTGTTCGAGTGTTCGAACCGTAATGCGCAAGAAACGGTACCGAAACCCCGTATTTACATATCTGCCACTGTGCAGGAGAATCCGTATAGGTGTTCGAGTGTTCGAACCGTAATGCGCAAGAAAAGGTACGGAAACCCCGTATTTACATATCTGCCACTTTGCAGGAGAATTCGTATAGGTGTTCGAGTGTTCGAACCGTAATGCGCAAGAAATGGTACCGAAACCCCGTATTTACATATCTGCCACTGTGAAGGAGAATCCGCATAGGTGTTCGAGTGTTCGAACCGTAATGCGCAAGAAATGGTATGTAAACCCCGTATTTACATATCTGCCACTGTGCAGGAGAATCCGTATAGGTGTTCGAGTGTTCGAACCGTAATGCGTAAGAAATGGTACGGAAACCCCGTATTTACATATCTGCCACTGTGCAGGAGAATCCGCATAGGTGTTCGAGTGTTCGAACCGTAATGCGCAAGAAATGGTATGTAAACCCCGTATTTACATATCTGCCACTGTGCAGGAGAATCCGCATAGGTGTTCGAGTGTTCGAACCGTAATGCGCAAGAAATGGTATGTAAACCCCGTATTTACATATCTGCCACTGTGCAGGAGAATCCGTATAGTTGTCCGAGTGTTCCAACCGTAATGCGCAAGAAATGGTACCGAAACCCCGTATTTACATATCTGCCACTGTGCAGGAGAATCCGTATAGGTGTTCGAGTGTTCGAACCGTAATGCCCAAGAAATGGTACCGAAACCCCGTATTTACATATCTGCCATTGTGCAGGAGAATCCGGATAGGTGTTTGAGTGTTCGAACCGTAATGCGCAAGAAATGGTACTGAAACCCCGTATTTACATATCTGCCACTGTGCAGGAGAATCCGGATAGGTGTTCGAGTGTTCGAACTGTATTGCACAAGAAATGGTATGTAAACCCCGTATTTACATATCTGCCACTGTGCAGGAGAATCCGTATAGGTGTCCGAGTGTTCGAACCGTAATGCGCAAGAAATGGTACGGAAACCCCGTATTTACATATCTGCCACTGTGCAGGAGAATCCGTATAGGTGTTCGAGTGTTCGAACCGTAACGCGCTAGAAATGGTGCCGAAACCCCGTATTTACATATCTGCCACTGTGCAGGAGAATCCGCATAGGTGTTCGAGTGTTCGAACTGTAATGCGCAAGAAATGGTATGTAAACCCCGTATTTACATATCTGCCACTGTGCAGGCGAATCCGTATAGGTGTTCGAGTGTTCGAACCGTAATGCGCAAGAAATGGAACGGAAACCCCGTATTTACATATCTGCCACTGTGCAGGAGAATCCGCATAGGTGTTCGAGTGTTCGAACCGTAATGCGCAAGAAATGGTATGTAAACCCCGTATTTACATATCTGCCACTGTGCAGGAGAATCCGCATAGGTGTTCGAGTGTTCGAACCGTAATGCGCAAGAAATGGTATGTAAACCCCGTATTTACATATCTGCCACTGTGCAGGAGAATTCGTATAGGTGTTCGAGTGTTCCAACCGTAATGCGCAAGAAATGGTACCGAAACCCCGTATTTACATATCTGCCACTATGCAGGAGAATCCGTATAGGTGTTCGAGTGTTCGAACCGTAATGCGCAAGAAATGGTACCGAAACACCGTATTTACATATCTGCCACTGTGCAGGAGAATCCGGATAGGTGTTCGAGTGTTCGAACCGTAATGCGCAAGAAACGGTACCGAAACCCCGTATTTACATATCTGCCACTGTGCAGG
Source organism: Camellia sinensis (assembly GCF_055761805.1). NCBI lineage: Eukaryota > Viridiplantae > Streptophyta > Magnoliopsida > Ericales > Theaceae > Camellia > Camellia sinensis. The sequence continues at coordinate 932,461 of NC_138971.1, forward strand.
AGAATCCGTATAGGTGTTCGAGTGTTCGAACCGTAATGCGCAAGAAATGGTACGGAAACCCCGTATTTACATATCTGCCACTGTGTAGGAGAATTTGTATAGGTGTTCGAGTGTTCGAACCGTAATGCGCAAGAAATGGTACCGAAACCCCGTATTTACATATCTGCCACTGTGCAGGAGAATCCGCATAGGTGTTCGAGTGTTCGAACCGTAATGCGCAAGAAATGGTATGTAAACCCCGTATTTACATATCTGCCACTGTGCAGGAGAATCCGTATAGGTGTTCGAGTGTTCGAACCGTAATGCGTAAGAAATGGTACGGAAACCCCGTATTTACATATCTGCCACTGTGCAGGAGAATCCGCATAGGTGTTCGAGTGTTCGAACCGTAATGCGCAAGAAATGGTATGTAAACCCCGTATTTACATATCTGCCACTGTGCAGGAGAATCCGCATAGGTGTTCGAGTGTTCGAACCGTAATGCGCAAGAAATGGTATGTAAACCCCGTATTTACATATCTGCCACTGTGCAGGAGAATCCGTATAGTTGTCCGAGTGTTCGAACCGTAATGCGCAAGAAATGGTACCGAAACCCCGTATTTACATATCTGCCACTGTGCAGGAGAATCCGTATAGGTGTTCGAGTGTTCGAACCGTAATGCCCAAGAAATGGTACCGAAACCCCGTATTTACATATCTGCCATTGTGCAGGAGAATCCGGATAGGTGTTTGAGTGTTCGAACCGTAATGCGCAAGAAATGGTACTGAAACCCCGTATTTACATATCTGCCACTGTGCAGGAGAATCCGGATAGGTGTTCGAGTGTTCGAACTGTATTGCACAAGAAATGGTATGTAAACCCCGTATTTACATATCTGCCACTGTGCAGGAGAATCCGTATAGGTGTTCGAGTGTTCGAACCGTAATGCGCAAGAAATGGTATGGAAACCCCGTATTTACATATCTGCCACTGTGCAGGAGAATCCGTATAGGTGTCCGAGTGTTCGAACCGTAATGCGCAAGAAATGGTACGGAAACCCCGTATTTACATATCTGCCACTGTGCAGGAGAATCCGTATAGGTGTTCGAGTGTTCGAACCGTAACGCGCTAGAAATGGTGCCGAAACCCCGTATTTACATATCTGCCACTGTGCAGGAGAATCCGCATAGGTGTTCGAGTGTTCGAACTGTAATGCGCAAGAAATGGTATGTAAACCCCGTATTTACATATCTGCCACTGTGCAGGCGAATCCGTATAGGTGTTCGAGTGTTCGAACCGTAATGCGCAAGAAATGGAACGGAAACCCCGTATTTACATATCTGCCACTGTGCAGGAGAATCCGCATAGGTGTTCGAGTGTTCGAACTGTAATGCGCAAGAAATGGTATGTAAACCCCGTATTTACATATCTGCCACTGTGCAGGAGAATCCGCATAGGTGTTCGAGTGTTCGAACCGTAATGCGCAAGAAATGGTATGTAAACCCCGTATGTACATATCTGCCACTGTGCAGGAGAATTCGTATAGGTGTTCGAGTGTTCCAACCGTAATGCGCAAGAAATGGTACCGAAACCCCGTATTTACATATCTGCCACTATGCAGGAGAATCCGTATAGGTGTTCGAGTGTTCGAACCGTAATGCGCAAGAAATGGTACCGAAACACCGTATTTACATATCTGCCACTGTGCAGGAGAATCCGGATAGGTGTTCGAGTGTTCGAACCGTAATGCGCAAGAAACGGTACCGAAACCCCGTATTTACATATCTGCCACTGTGCAGGAGAATCCGTATAGGTGTTCGAGTGTTCGAACCGTAATGCGCAAGAAATGGTACGGAAACCCCGTATTTACATATCTGCCACTGTGCAGGAGAATTTGTATAGGTGTTCGAGTGTTCGAACCGTAATGCGCAAGAAATGGTACCGAAACCCCGTATTTACATATCTGCCACTGTGCAGGAGAATCCGCATAGGTGTTCGAGTGTTCGAACCGTAATGCGCAAGAAATGGTATGTAAACCCCGTATTTACATATCTGCCACTGTGCAGGAGAATCCGTATAGGTGTTCGAGTGTTCGAACCGTAATGCGTAAGAAATGGTACGGAAACCCCGTATTTACATATCTGCCACTGTGCAGGAGAATCCGCATAGGTGTTCGAGTGTTCGAACCGTAATGCGCAAGAAATGGTATGTAAACCCCGTATTTACATATCTGCCACTGTGCAGGAGAATCCATATAGTTGTCCGAGTGTTCCAACCGTAATGCGCAAGAAATGGTACCGAAACCCCGTATTTACATATCTGCCACTGTGCAGGAGAATCCGTATAGGTGTTCGAGTGTTCGAACCGTAATGCGCAAAAAATGGTACCGAAACCCCGTATTTACATATCTGCCACTGTGCAGGAGAATCCGGATAAGTGTTTGAGTGTTCGAACCGTAATGCGCAAGAAATGGTAGCGAAACCCCGTATTTACATATCTGCCACTATGCAGGAGAATCCGGATAGGTGTTCGAGTGTTCGAACCGTATTGCACAAGAAATGGTATGTAAACCCCGTATTTACATATCTGCCACTGTGCAGGAGAATCCGTATAGGTGTTCGAGTGTTCGAACCGTAATGCGCAAGAAATGGTATGGAAACCCCGTATTTACATATCTGCCACTGTGCAGGAGAATCCGTATAGGTGTTCGAGTGTTCGAACCGTAATGCGCAAGAAATGGTACGGAAACCACGTATTTACATATCTGCCACTGTGCAGGAGAATCCGTATAGGTGTTCGAGTGTTCGAACCGTAATGCGCTAGAAATGGTGCCGAAACCCCGTATTTACATATCTGCCACTGTGCAGGAGAATCCGCATAGGTGTTCGAGTGTTCGAACCGTAATGCGCAAGAAATGGTATGTAAACCCCGTATTTACATATCTGCCACTGTGCAGGAGAATCCGTATAGGTGTTCGAGTGTTCGAACCGTAATGCGCAAGAAATGGTACGGAAACCCCGTATTTACATATCTGCCACTGTGTAGGAGAATCCGCATAGGTGTTCGAGTGTTCGAACCGTAATGCGCAAGAAATGGTATGTAAACCCCGTATTTACATATCTGCCACAGTGCAGGAGAATCCGTATAGGTGTTCGAGTGTTCGAACCGTAATGCGCAAGAAATGGAACGGACACCCCGTATTTACATATCTGCCACTGTGCTGGAGAATCCGCATAGGTGTTCGAGTGTTCGAACCGTAATGCGCAAGAAATGGTATGTAAACCCCGTATTTACATATCTGTCACTGTGCAGGAGAATCCGCATAGGTGTTCGAGTGTTCGAACCGTAATGCGCAAGAAATGGTATGTAAACCCCGTATTTACATATCTGCCACTGTGCAGGAGAATCCATATAGTTGTCCGAGTGTTCCAACCGTAATGCGCAAGAAATGGCACCGAAACCCCGTATTTACATATCTGCCACTGTGCAGGAGAATCCGTATAGGTGTTCGAGTGTTCGAACCGTAATGCGCAAGAAATGGTACCGAAACCCCGTATTTACATATCTGCCACTGTGCAGGAGAATCCGGATAGGTGTTCGAGTGTTCGAACCGTATTGCACAAGAAATGGTATGTAAACCCCGTATTTACATATCTGCCACTGTGCAGGAGAATCCGTATAGGTGTTCGAGTGTTCGAACCGTAATGCGCAAGAAATGGTATGGAAACCCCGTATTTACATATCTGCCACTGTGCAGGAGAATCCGTATAGGTGTTCGAGTGTTCGAACCGTAATGCGCAAGAAATGGTACGAAAACCCCGTATTTACATATCTGCCACTGTGCAGGAGAATCCGTATAGGTGTTCGAGTGTTCGAACCGTAATGCGCTAGAAATGGTGCCGAAACCCCGTATTTACATATCTGCCACTGTGCAGGAGAATCCGCATAGGTGTTCGAGTGTTCGAACCGTAATGCGCAAGAAATGGTATGTAAACCCCGTATTTACATATCTGCCACTGTGTAGGAGAATCCGTATAGGTGTTCGAGTGTTCGAACCGTAATGCGCAAGAAATGGTACGGAAACCCCGTATTTACATATCTGCCACTGTGCAGGAGAATCCGCATAGGTGTTCGAGTGTTCGAACCGTAATGCGCAAGAAATGGTATGTAAACCCCGTATTTACATATCTGCCACTGTGCAGGAGAATCCGCATAGGTGTTCGAGTGTTCGAACCGTAATGCGCAAGAAATGGTATGTAAACCCCGTATTTACATATCTGCCACTGTGCAGGAGAATCCGTATAGGTGTTCGAGTGTTCCAACCGTAATGCGCAAGAAATGGTACCGAAACCCCGTACTTACATTTCTGCCACTGTGCAGGAGAATCCGTATAGGTGTTCGAGTGTTCGAACCGTAATGCGCAAGAAATGGTACCGAAACCCCGTATTTACATATCTGCCACTGTGCAGGAGAATCCGGATAGGTGTTCGAGTGTTCGAACCGTAATGCGCAAGAAACGGTACCGAAACCCCGTATTTACATATCTGCCACTGTGCAGGAGAATCCGTATAGGTGTTCGAGTGTTCGAACCGTAATGCGCAAGAAAAGGTACGGAAACCCCGTATTTACATATCTGCCACTGTGCAGGAGAATTCGTATAGGTGTTCGAGTGTTCGAACCGTAATGCGCAAGAAATCGTACCGAAACCCCGTATTTACATATCTGCCACTGTGCAGGAGAATCCGCATAGGTGTTCGAGTGTTCGAACCGAAATGCGCAAGAAATGGTATGTAAACCCCGTATTTACATATCTGCCACTGTGCAGGAGAATCCGTATAGGTGTTCGAGTGTTCGAACCGTAATGCGTAAGAAATGGTACGGAAACCCCGTATTTACATATCTGCCACTGTGCAGGAGAATCCGCATAGGTGTTCGAGTGTTCGAACCGTAATGCGCAAGAAATGGTATGTAAACCCCGTATTTACATATCTGCCACTGTGCAGGAGAATCCGCATAGGTGTTCGAGTGTTCGAACCGTAATGCGCAAGAAATGGTATGTAAACCCCGTATTTACATATCTGCCACTGTGCAGGAGAATCCGTATAGTTGTCCGAGTGTTCCAACCGTAATGCGCTAGAAATGGTACCGAAACCCCGTATTTACATATCTGCCGCTGTGCAGGAGAATCTGTATAGGTGTTCGAGTGTTCGAACCGTAATGCGCAAGAAATGGTACCGAAACCCCGTATTTACATATCTGCCATTGTGCAGGAGAATCCGGATAGGTGTTTGAGTGTTCGAACCGTAATGCGCAAGAAATGGTACTGAAACCGCGTATTTACATATCTGCCACTGTGCAGGAGAATCCGGATAGGTGTTCGAGTGTTCGAACCGTATTGCACAAGAAATGGTATGTAAACCCCGTATTTACTTATCTGCCACTGTGCAGGAGAATCCGTATAGGTGTTCGAGTGTTCGAACCGTAATGCGCAAGAAATGGTAGGGAAACCCCGTATTTACATATCTGCCACTGTGCAGGAGAATCCGTATAGGTGTTCGAGTGTTCGAACCGTAATGCGCAAGAAATGGTACGGAAACCCCGTATTTACATATCTGCCACTGTGCAGGAGAATCCGTATAGGTGTTCGAGTGTTCGAACCGTAATGCGCAAGAAATGGTACGGAAACCCCGTATTTACATATCTGCCACTGTGCAGGAGAATCCGTATAGGTGTTCGAGTGTTCGAACCGTAATGCGCTAGAAATGGTGCCGAAACCCCGTATTTACATATCTGCCACTGTGCAGGAGAATCCGCATAGGTGTTCGAGTGTTCGAACCGTAATGCGCAAGAAATGGTATGTAAACCCCGTATTTACATATCTGCCACTGTGTAGGAGAATCCGTATAGGTGTTCGAGTGTTCGAACCGTAATGCGCAAGAAATGGTACGGAAACCCCGTATTTACATATCTGCCACTGTGCAGGAGAATCCGCATAGGTGTTCGAGTGTTCGAACCGTAATGCGCAAGAAATGGTATGTAAACCCCGTATTTACATATCTGCCACTGTGCAGGAGAATCCGCATAGGTGTTCGAGTGTTCGAACCGTAATGCGCAAGAAATGGTATGTAAACCCCGTATTTACATATCTGCCACTGTGCAGGAGAATCCGTATAGGTGTTCGAGTGTTCCAACCGTAATGCGCAAGAAATGGTACCGAAACCCCGTATTTACATATCTGCCACTGTGCAGGAGAATCCATATAGGTGTTTGAGTGTTCGAACCGTAATGCGCAAGAAATGGTACCGAAACCCCGTATTTACATATCTGCCACTGTGCAGGAGAATCCGGATAGGTGTTCGAGTGTTCGAACCGTAATGCGCAAGAAACGGTACCGAAACCCCGTATTTACATATCTGCCACTGTGCAGGAGAATCCGTATAGGTGTTCGAGTGTTCGAACCGTAATGCGCAAGAAAAGGTACGGAAACCCCGTATTTACATATCTGCCACTGTGCAGGAGAATTCGTATAGGTGTTCGAGTGTTCGAACCGTAATGCGCAAGAAATGGTACCGAAACCCCGTATTTACATATCTGCCACTGTGCAGGAGAATCCGCATAGGTGTTCGAGTGTTCGAACCGTAATGCGCAAGAAATGGTATGTAAACCCCGTATTTACATATCTGCCACTGTGCAGGAGAATCCGTATAGGTGTTCGAGTGTTCGAACCGTAATGCGTAAGAAATGGTACGGAAACCCCGTATTTACATATCTGCCACTGTGCAGGAGAATCCGCATAGGTGTTCGAGTGTTCAAACCGTAATGCGCAAGAAATGGTATGTAAACCCCGTATTTACATATCTGCCACTGTGCAGGAGAATCCGCATAGGTGTTCGAGTGTTCGAACCGTAATGCGCAAGAAATGGTATGTAAACCCCGTATTTACATATCTGCCACTGTGCAGGAGAATCCGTATAGTTGTCCGAGTGTTCCAACCGTAATGCGCAAGAAATGGTACCGAAACCCCGTATTTACATATCTGCCACTGTGCAGGAGAATCCGTATAGGTGTTCGAGTGTTCGAACCGTAATGCGCAAGAAATGGTACCGAAACCCCGTATTTACATATCTGCCATTGTGCAGGAGAATCCGGATAGGTGTTTGAGTGTTCGAACCGTAATGCGCAAGAAATGGTACTGAAACCCCGTATTTACATATCTGCCACTGTGCAGGAGAATCCGGATAGGTGTTCGAGTGTTCGAACCGTATTGCACAAGAAATGGTATGTAAACCCCGTATTTACTTATCTGCCACTGTGCAGGAGAATCCGTATAGGTGTTCGAGTGTTCGAACCGTAATGCGCAAGAAATGGTATGGAAACCCCGTATTTACATATCTGCCACTGTGCAGGAGAATCCGTATAGGTGTTCGAGTGTTCGAACCGTAATGCGCAAGAAATGGTACGGAAACCCCGTATTTACATATCTGCCACTGTGCAGGAGAATCCGTATAGGTGTTCGAGTGTTCGAACCGTAATGCGCTAGAAATGGTGCCGAAACCCCGTATTTACATATCTGCCACTTTGCAGGAGAATCCGCATAGGTGTTCGAGTGTTCGAACCGTAATGCGCAAGAAATGGTATGTAAACGCCGTATTTACATATCTGCCACTGTGCAGGAGAATCCGTATAGGTGTTCGAGTGTTCGAACCGTAATGCGCAAGAAATGGAACGGAAACCCCGTATTTACATATCTGCCACTGTGCAGGAGAATCCGCATAGCTGTTCGAGTGTTCGAACCGTAATGCGCAAGAAATGGTATGTAAACCCCGTATTTACATATCTGCCACTGTGCAGGAGAATCCGCATAGGTGTTCGAGTGTTCGAACCGTAATGCGCAAGAAATGGTACCGAAACCCCGTATTTACATATCTGCCACTGTGTAGGAGAATCCGCATAGGTGTTCGAGTGTTCGAACCGTAATGCGCAAGAAATGGTATGTAAACCCCGTATTTACATATCTGCCACTGTGCAGGAGAATCCGTATAGGTGTTCGAGTGTTCGAACCGTAATGCGCAAGAAATGGAACGGACACCCCGTATTTACATATCTGCCACTGTGCAGGAGAATCCGCATAGGTGTTCGAGTGTTCGAACCGTAATGCGCAAGAAATGGTATGTAAACCCCGTATTTACATATCTGCCACTGTGCAGGAGAATCCGCATAGGTGTTCGAGTGTTCGAACCGTAATGCGCAAGAAATGGTATGTAAACCCCGTATTTACATATCTGCCACTGTGCAGGAGAATCCATATAGTTGTCCGAGTGTTCCAACCGTAATGCGCAAGAAATGGTACCGAAACCCCGTATTTACATATCTGCCACTGTGCAGGAGAATCCGTATAGGTGTTCGAGTGTTCGAACCGTAATGCGCAAGAAATGGTACGGAAACCCCGTATTTACATATCTGCCACTGTGTAGGAGAATCCGCATAGGTGTTCGAGTGTTCGAACCGTAATGCGCAAGAAATGGTATGTAAACCCCGTATTTACATATCTGCCACTGTGCAGGAGAATCCGTATAGGTGTTCGAGTGTTCGAACCGTAATGCGCAAGAAATGGAACGGACACCCCGTATTTACATATCTGCCACTGTGTAGGAGAATCCGCATAGGTGTTCGAGTGTTCGAACCGTAATGCGCAAGAAATGGTATGTAAACCCCGTATTTACATATCTGCCACAGTGCAGGAGAATCCGCATAGGTGTTCGAGTGTTCGAACCGTAATGCGCAAGAAATGGTATGTAAACCCCGTATTTACATATCTGCCACTGTGCAGGAGAATCCATATAGTTGTCCGAGTGTTCCAACCGTAATGCGCAAGAAATGGTACCGAAACCCCGTATTTACATATCTGCCACTGTGCAGGAGAATCCGTATAGGTGTTCGAGTGTTCGAACCGTAATGCGCAAGAAATGGTACCGAAACCCCGTATTTACATATCTGCCACTGTGCAGGAGAATCCGGATAGGTGTTCGAGTGTTCGAACCGTATTGCACAAGAAATGGTATGTAAACCACGTATTTACATATCTGCCACTGTGCAGGAGAATCCGTATAGGTGTTCGAGTGTTCGAACCGTAATGCGCAAAAAATGGTACGGAAACCCCGTATTTGCATATCTGCCACTGTGCAGGAGAATTCGTATAGGTGTTCGAGTGTTCGAACCGTAATGCGCAAGAAATGGTACCGAAACCCCGTATTTACATATCTGCCACTGTGCAGGAGAATCCGCATAGGTGTTCGAGTGTTCGAACCGTAATGCGCAAGAAATGGTATGTAAACCCCGTATTTACATATCTGCCACTGTGCAGGAGAATCCGTTTAGGTGTTCGAGTGTTCGAACCGTAATGCGCAAGAAATGGTATGTAAACCCCGTATTTACATATCTGCCACTGTGCAGGAGAATCCGCATAGGTGTTCGAGTGTTCGAACCGTAATGCGCAAGAAATGGTATGTAAACCCCGTATTTACATATCTGCCACTGTGCAGGAGAATCCGCATAGGTGTTCGAGTGTTCAAACCGTAATGCGCAAGAAATGGTATGTAAACCCCGTATTTACATATCTGCCACTGTGCAGGAGAATCCATATAGTTGTCCGAGTGTTCCAACCGTAATGCGCAAGAAATGGTACCGAAACCCCGTATTTACATATCTGCCACTGTGCAGGAGAATCCGTATAGGTGTTCGAGTGTTCGAACCGTAATGCGCAAAAAATGGAACCGAAACCCCGTATTTACATATCTGCCACTGTGCAGGAGAATCCGGATAAGTGTTTGAGTGTTCGAACCGTAATGCGCAAGAAATGGTACCGAAACCCCGTATTTACATATCTGCCACTGTGCAGGAGAATCCGGATAGGTGTTCGAGTGTTCGAACCGTATTGCACAAGAAATGGTATGTAAACCCCGTATTTACATATTGCCACTGTGCAGGAGAATCCGTAAAGGTGTTCGAGTGTTCGAACCGTAATGCGCAAGAAATGGTATGGAAACCCCGTATTTACATATCCGCCACTGTGCAGGAGAATCCGTATAGGTGTTCGAGTGTTCGAACCGTAATGCGCAAGAAATGGTACGGAAACCCCGTATTTACATATCTGCCACTGTGCAGGAGAATCCGTATAGGTGTTCGAGTGTTCGAACCGTAATGCGCTAGAAATGGTGCCGAAACCCCGTATTTACATATCTGCCACTGTGCAGGAGAATCCGCATAGGTGTTCGAGTGTTCGAACCGTAATGCGCAAGAAATGGTATGTAAACCCCGTATTTACATATCTGCCACTGTGCAGGAGAATCCGTATAGGTGTTCGAGTGTTCGAACCGTAATGCGCAAGAAATGGTACGGAAACCCCGTACTTACATATCTGCCACTGTGTAGGAGAATCCGCATAGGTGTTCGAGTGTTCGAACCGTAATGCGCAAGAAATGGTATGTAAACCCCGTATTTACATATCTGCCACTGTGCAGGAGAATCCGTATAGGTGTTCGAGTGTTCGAACCGTAATGCGCAAGAAATGGAACGGACACCCCGTATTTACATATCTGCCACTGTGCAGGAGAATCCGCATAGGTGTTCGAGTGTTCGAACCGTAATGCGCAAGAAATGGTATGTAAACCCCGTATTTACATATCTGCCACTGTACAGGAGAATCCGCATAGGTGTTCGAGTGTTCGAACCGTAATGCGCAAGAAATGGTATGTAAACCCCGTATTTACATATCTGCCACTGTGCAGGAGAATTCGTATAGGTGTTCGAGTGTTCCAACCGTAATGCGCAAGAAATGGTACCGAAATCCCGTATTTACATATCTGCCACTGTGCAGGAGAATCCGTATAGGTGTTCGAGTGTTCGAACCGTAATGCGCAAGAAATGGTACCGAAACCCCGTATTTACATATCTGCCACTGTGCAGGAGAATCCGGATAGGTGTTCGAGTGTTCGAACCGTAATGCGCAAGAAACGGTACCGAAACCCCGTATTTACATATCTGCCACTGTGCAGGAGAATCCGTATAGGTGTTCGAGTGTTCGAACCGTAATGCGCAAGAAATGGTACGGAAACCCCGTATTTACATATCTGCCACTGTGCAGGAGAATTCGTATAGGTGTTCGAGTGTTCGAACCGTAATGCGCAAGAAATGGTACCGAAACCCCGTATTTACATATCTGCCACTGTGCAGGAGAATCCGCATAGGTGTTCGAGTGTTCGAACCGTAATGCGCAAGAAATGGTATGTAAACCCCGTATTTACATATCTGCCACTGTGCAGGAGAATCCGTATAGGTGTTCGAGTGTTCGAACCGTAATGCGTAAGAAATGGTACGGAAACCCCGTATTTACATATCTGCCACTGTGCAGGAGAATCCGCATAGGTGTTCGAGTGTTCGAACCGTAATGCGCAAGAAATGGTATGTAAACCCCGTATTTACATATCTGCCACTGTGCAGGAGAATCCGCATAGGTGTTCGAGTGTTCGAACCGTAATGCGCAAGAAATGGTATGTAAACCCCGTATTTACATATCTGCCACTGTGCAGGAGAATCCATATAGTTGTCCGAGTGTTCCAACCGTAATGCGCAAGAAATGGTACCGAAACCCCGTATTTACATATCTGCCACTGTGCAGGAGAATCCGTATAGGTGTTCGAGTGTTCGAACCGTAATGCGCAAGAAATGGTACCGAAACCCCGTATTTACATATCTGCCACTGTGCAGGAGAATCCGGATAGGTGTTCGAGTGTTCGAACCGTATTGCACAAGAAATGGTATGTAAACCCCGTATTTACATATCTGCCACTGTGCAGGAGAATCCGTATAGGTGTTCGAGTGTTCGAACCGTAATGCGCAAGAAATGGTATGGAAACCCCGTATTTACATATCTGCCACTGTGCAGGAGAATCCGTATAGGTGTTCGAGTGTTCGAACCGTAATGCGCAAGAAATGGTACGGAAACCCCGTATTTACATATCTGCCACTGTGCAGGAGAATCCGTATAGGTGTTCGAGTGTTCGAACCGTAATGCGCTAGAAATGGTGCCGAAACCCCGTATTTACATATCTGCCACTTTGCAGGAGAATCCGCATAGGTGTTCGAGTGTTCGAACCGTAATGCGCAAGAAATGGTATGTAAACCCCGTATTTACATATCTGCCACTGTGCAGGAGAATCCGTATAGGTGTTCGAGTGTTCGAACCGTAATGCGCAAGAAATGGAACGGAAACCCCGTATTTACATATCTGCCACTGTGCAGGAGAATCCGCATAGCTGTTCGAGTGTTCGAACCGTAATGCGCAAGAAATGGTATGTAAACCCCGTATTTACATATCTGCCACTGTGCAGGAGAATCCGTTTAGGTGTTCGAGTGTTCGAACCGTAATGCGTAAGAAATGGTACGGAAACCCCGTATTTACATATCTGCCACTGTGCAGGAGAATCCGCATAGGTGTTCGAGTGTTCGAACCGTAATGCGCAAGAAATGGTATGTAAACCCCGTATTTACATATCTGCCACTGTGCAGGAGAATCCGCATAGGTGTTCGAGTGTTCAAACCGTAATGCGCAAGAAATGGTATGTAAACCCCGTATTTACATATCTGCCACTGTGCAGGAGAATCCATATAGTTGTCCGAGTGTTCCAACCGTAATGCGCAAGAAATGGTACCGAAACCCCGTATTTACATATCTGCCACTGTGCAGGAGAATCCGTATAGGTGTTCGAGTGTTCGAACCGTAATGCGCAAAAAATGGTACCGAAACCCCGTATTTACATATCTGCCACTGTGCAGGAGAATCCGGATAAGTGTTTGAGTGTTCGAACCGTAATGCGCAAGAAATGGTACCGAAACCCCGTATTTACATATCTGCCACTGTGCAGGAGAATCCGGATAGGTGTTCGAGTGTTCGAACCGTATTGCACAAGAAATGGTATGTAAACCCCGTATTTACATATTGCCACTGTGCAAGAGAATCCGTATAGGTGTTCGAGTGTTCGAACCGTAATGCGCAAGAAATGGTATGGAAACCCCGTATTTACATATCTGCCACTGTGCAGGAGAATCCGTATAGGTGTTCGAGTGTTCGAACCGTAATGCGCAAGAAATGGTACGGAAACCCCGTATTTACATATCTGCCACTGTGCAGGAGAATCCGTATAGGTGTTCGAGTGTTCGAACCGTAATGCGCTAGAAATGGTGCCGAAACCCCGTATTTACATATCTGCCACTGTGCAGGAGAATCCGCATAGGTGTTCGAGTGTTCGAACCGTAATGCGCAAGAAATGGTATGTAAACCCCGTATTTACATATCTGCCACTGTGCAGGAGAATCCGTATAGGTGTTCGAGTGTTCGAACCGTAATGCGCAAGAAATGGTACGGAAACCCCGTACTTACATATCTGCCACTGTGTAGGAGAATCCGCATAGGTGTTCGAGTGTTCGAACCGTAATGCGCAAGAAATGGTATGTAAACCCCGTATTTACATATCTGCCACTGTGCAGGAGAATCCGTATAGGTGTTCGAGTGTTCGAACCGTAATGCGCAAGAAATGGAACGGACACCCCGTATTTACATATCTGCCACTGTGCAGGAGAATCCGCATAGGTGTTCGAGTGTTCGAACCGTAATGCGCAAGAAATGGTATGTAAACCCCGTATTTACATATCTGCCACTGTACAGGAGAATCCGCATAGGTGTTCGAGTGTTCGAACCGTAATGCGCAAGAAATGGTATGTAAACCCCGTATTTACATATCTGCCACTGTGCAGGAGAATTCGTATAGGTGTTCGAGTGTTCCAACCGTAATGCGCAAGAAATGGTACCGAAATCCCGTATTTACATATCTGCCACTGTGCAGGAGAATCCGTATAGGTGTTCGAGTGTTCGAACCGTAATGCGCAAGAAATGGTACCGAAACCCCGTATTTACATATCTGCCACTGTGCAGGAGAATCCGGATAGGTGTTCGAGTGTTCGAACCGTAATGCGCAAGAAACGGTACCGAAACCCCGTATTTACATATCTGCCACTGTGCAGGAGAATCCGTATAGGTGTTCGAGTGTTCGAACCGTAATGCGCAAGAAATGGTACGGAAACCCCGTACTTACATATCTGCCACTGTGTAGGAGAATCCGCATAGGTGTTCGAGTGTTCGAACCGTAATGCGCAAGAAATGGTATGTAAACCCCGTATTTACATATCTGCCACTGTGCAGGAGAATCCGTATAGGTGTTCGAGTGTTCGAACCGTAATGCGCAAGAAATGGAACGGACACCCCGTATTTACATATCTGCCACTGTGCAGGAGAATCCGCATAGGTGTTCGAGTGTTCGAACCGTAATGCGCAAGAAATGGTATGTAAACCCCGTATTTACATATCTGCCACTGTACAGGAGAATCCGCATAGGTGTTCGAGTGTTCGAACCGTAATGCGCAAGAAATGGTATGTAAACCCCGTATTTACATATCTGCCACTGTGCAGGAGAATTCGTATAGGTGTTCGAGTGTTCCAACCGTAATGCGCAAGAAATGGTACCGAAATCCCGTATTTACATATCTGCCACTGTGCAGGAGAATCCGTATAGGTGTTCGAGTGTTCGAACCGTAATGCGCAAGAAATGGTACCGAAACCCCGTATTTACATATCTGCCACTGTGCAGGAGAATCCGGATAGGTGTTCGAGTGTTCGAACCGTAATGCGCAAGAAACGGTACCGAAACCCCGTATTTACATATCTGCCACTGTGCAGGAGAATCCGTATAGGTGTTCGAGTGTTCGAACCGTAATGCGCAAGAAATGGTACGGAAACCCCGTATTTACATATCTGCCACTGTGCAGGAGAATCCGTATAGGTGTTCGAGTGTTCGAACCGTAATGCGTAAGAAATGGTACGGAAACCCCGTATTTACATATCTGCCACTGTGCAGGAGAATTCGTATAGGTGTTCGAGTGTTCGAACCGTAATGCGCAAGAAATGGTACCGAAACCCCGTATTTACATATCTGCCACTGTGCAGGAGAATCCGCATAGGTGTTCGAGTGTTCGAACCGTAATGCGCAAGAAATGGTATGTAAACCCCGTATTTACATATCTGCCACTGTGCAGGAGAATCCGTATAGGTGTTCGAGTGTTCGAACCGTAATGCGTAAGAAATGGTACGGAAACCCCGTATTTACATATCTGCCACTGTGCAGGAGAATCCGCATAGGTGTTCGAGTGTTCGAACCGTAATGCGCAAGAAATGGTATGTAAACCCCGTATTTACATATCTGCCACTGTGCAGGAGAATCCGCATAGGTGTTCGAGTGTTCGAACCGTAATGCGCAAGAAATGGTATGTAAACCCCGTATTTACATATCTGCCACTGTGCAGGAGAATCCATATAGTTGTCCGAGTGTTCCAACCGTAATGCGCAAGAAATGGTACCGAAACCCCGTATTTACATATCTGCCACTGTGCAGGAGAATCCGTATAGGTGTTCGAGTGTTCGAACCGTAATGCGCAAGAAATGGTACCGAAACCCCGTATTTACATATCTGCCACTGTGCAGGAGAATCCGGATAGGTGTTCGAGTGTTCGAACCGTATTGCACAAGAAATGGTATGTAAACCCCGTATTTACATATCTGCCACTGTGCAGGAGAATCCGTATAGGTGTTCGAGTGTTCGAACCGTAATGCGCAAGAAATGGTATGGAAACCCCGTATTTACATATCTGCCACTGTGCAGGAGAATCCGTATAGGTGTTCGAGTGTTCGAACCGTAATGCGCAAGAAATGGTACGGAAACCCCGTATTTACATATCTGCCACTGTGCAGGAAAATCCGTATAGGTGTTCGAGTGTTCGAACCGTAATGCGCTAGAAATGGTGCCGAAACCCCGTATTTACATATCTGCCACTTTGCAGGAGAATCCGCATAGGTGTTCGAGTGTTCGAACCGTAATGCGCAAGAAATGGTATGTAAACCCCGTATTTACATATCTGCCACTGTGCAGGAGAATCCGTATAGGTGTTCGAGTGTTCGAACCGTAATGCGCAAGAAATGGAACGGAAACCCCGTATTTACATATCTGCCACTGTGCAGGAGAATCCGCATAGCTGTTCGAGTGTTCGAACCGTAATGCGCAAGAAATGGTATGTAAACCCCGTATTTACATATCTGCCACTGTGCAGGAGAATCCGTTTAGGTGTTCGAGTGTTCGAACCGTAATGCGTAAGAAATGGTACGGAAACCCCGTATTTACATATCTGCCACCGTGCAGGAGAATCCGCATAGGTGTTCGAGTGTTCGAACCGTAATGCGCAAGAAATGGTATGTAAACCCCGTATTTACATATCTGCCACTGTGCAGGAGAATCCGCATAGGTGTTCGAGTGTTCAAACCGTAATGCGCAAGAAATGGTATGTAAACCCCGTATTTACATATCTGCCACTGTGCAGGAGAATCCATATAGTTGTCCGAGTGTTCCAACCGTAATGCGCAAGAAATGGTACCGAAACCCCGTATTTACATATCTGCCACTGTGCAGGAGAATCCGTATAGGTGTTCGAGTGTTCGAACCGTAATGCGCAAAAAATGGTACCGAAACCCCGTATTTACATATCTGCCACTGTGCAGGAGAATCCGGATAAGTGTTTGAGTGTTCGAACCGTAATGCGCAAGAAATGGTACCGAAACCCCGTATTTACATATCTGCCACTGTGCAGGAGAATCCGGATAGGTGTTCGAGTGTTCGAACCGTATTGCACAAGAAATGGTATGTAAACCCCGTATTTACATATTGCCACTGTGCAAGAGAATCCGTATAGGTGTTCGAGTGTTCGAACCGTAATGCGCAAGAAATGGTATGGAAACCCCGTATTTACATATCTGCCACTGTGCAGGAGAATCCGTATAGGTGTTCGAGTGTTCGAACCGTAATGCGCAAGAAATGGTACGGAAACCCCGTATTTACATATCTGCCACTGTGCAGGAGAATCCGTATAGGTGTTCGAGTGTTCGAACCGTAATGCGCTAGAAATGGTGCCGAAACCCCGTATTTACATATCTGCCACTGTGCAGGAGAATCCGCATAGGTGTTCGAGTGTTCGAACCGTAATGCGCAAGAAATGGTATGTAAACCCCGTATTTACATATCTGCCACTGTGCAGGAGAATCCGTATAGGTGTTCGAGTGTTCGAACCGTAATGCGCAAGAAATGGTACGGAAACCCCGTACTTACATATCTGCCACTGTGTAGGAGAATCCGCATAGGTGTTCGAGTGTTCGAACCGTAATGCGCAAGAAATGGTATGTAAACCCCGTATTTACATATCTGCCACTGTGCAGGAGAATCCGTATAGGTGTTCGAGTGTTCGAACCGTAATGCGCAAGAAATGGAACGGACACCCCGTATTTACATATCTGCCACTGTGCAGGAGAATCCGCATAGGTGTTCGAGTGTTCGAACCGTAATGCGCAAGAAATGGTATGTAAACCCCGTATTTACATATCTGCCACTGTACAGGAGAATCCGCATAGGTGTTCGAGTGTTCGAACCGTAATGCGCAAGAAATGGTATGTAAACCCCGTATTTACATATCTGCCACTGTGCAGGAGAATTCGTATAGGTGTTCGAGTGTTCCAACCGTAATGCGCAAGAAATGGTACCGAAATCCCGTATTTACATATCTGCCACTGTGCAGGAGAATCCGTATAGGTGTTCGAGTGTTCGAACCGTAATGCGCAAGAAATGGTACCGAAACCCCGTATTTACATATCTGCCACTGTGCAGGAGAATCCGGATAGGTGTTCGAGTGTTCGAACCGTAATGCGCAAGAAACGGTACCGAAACCCCGTATTTACATATCTGCCACTGTGCAGGAGAATCCGTATAGGTGTTCGAGTGTTCGAACCGTAATGCGCAAGAAATGGTACGGAAACCCCGTATTTACATATCTGCCACTGTGCAGGAGAATTCGTATAGGTGTTCGAGTGTTCGAACCGTAATGCGCAAGAAATGGTACCGAAACCCCGTATTTACATATCTGCCACTGTGCAGGAGAATCCGCATAGGTGTTCGAGTGTTCGAACCGTAATGCGCAAGAAATGGTATGTAAACCCCGTATTTACATATCTGCCACTGTGCAGGAGAATCCGTATAGGTGTTCGAGAGTTCGAACCGTAATGCGTAAGAAATGGTACGGAAACCCCGTATTTACATATCTGCCACTGTGCAGGAGAATCCGCATAGGTGTTCGAGTGTTCGAACCGTAATGCGCAAGAAATGGTATGTAAACCCCGTATTTACATATCTGCCACTGTGCAGGAGAATCCGCATAGGTGTTCGAGTGTTCGAACCGTAATGCGCAAGAAATGGTATGTAAACCCCGTATTTACATATCTGCCACTGTGCAGGAGAATCCATATAGTTGTCCGAGTGTTCCAACCGTAATGCGCAAGAAATGGTACCGAAACCCCGTATTTACATATCTGCCACTGTGCAGGAGAATCCGTATAGGTGTTCGAGTGTTCGAACCGTAATGCGCAAGAAATGGTACCGAAACCCCGTATTTACATATCTGCCACTGTGCAGGAGAATCCGGATAGGTGTTCGAGTGTTCGAACCGTATTGCACAAGAAATGGTATGTAAACCCCGTATTTACATATCTGCCACTGTGCAGGAGAATCCGTATAGGTGTTCGAGTGTTCGAACCGTAATGCGCAAGAAATGGTATGGAAACCCCGTATTTACATATCTGCCACTGTGCAGGAGAATCCGTATAGGTGTTCGAGTGTTCTAACCGTAATGCGCAAGAAATGGTACGGAAACCCCGTATTTACATATCTGCCACTGTGCAGGAGAATCCGTATAGGTGTTCGAGTGTTCGAACCGTAATGCGCTAGAAATGGTGCCGAAACCCCGTATTTACATATCTGCCACTTTGCAGGAGAATCCGCATAGGTGTTCGAGTGTTCGAACCGTAATGCGCAAGAAATGGTATGTAAACCCCGTATTTACATATCTGCCACTGTGCAGGAGAATCCGTATAGGTGTTCGAGTGTTCGAACCGTAATGCGCAAGAAATGGAACGGAAACCCCGTATTTACATATCTGCCACTGTGCAGGAGAATCCGCATAGCTGTTCGAGTGTTCGAACCGTAATGCGCAAGAAATGGTATGTAAACCCCGTATTTACATATCTGCCACTGTGCAGGAGAATCCGCATAGGTGTTCGAGTGTTCGAACCGTAATGCGCAAGAAATGGTATGTAAACCCCGTATTTACATATCTGCCACTGTGCAGGAGAATTCGTATAGGTGTTCGAGTGTTCCAACCGTAATGCGCAAGAAATGGTACCGAAACCCCGTATTTACATATCTGCCACTGTGCAGGAGAATCCGTATAGGTGTTCGAGTGTTCGAACCGTAATGCGCAAGAAAGGGTACCGAAACCCCGTATTTACATATCTGCCACTGTGCAGGAGAATCCGGATAGGTGTTCGAGTGTTCGAACCGTAATGCGCAAGAAACGGTACCGAAACCCCGTATTTACATATCTGCCACTGTGCAGGAGAATCCGTATAGGTGTTCGAGTGTTCGAACCGTAATGCGCAAAAAATGGTACGGAAACCCCGTATTTGCATATCTGCCACTGTGCAGGAGAATTCGTATAGGTGTTCGAGTGTTCGAACCGTAATGCGCAAGAAATGGTACCGAAACCCCGTATTTACATATCTGCCACTGTGCAGGAGAATCCGCATAGGTGTTCGAGTGTTCGAACCGTAATGCGCAAGAAATGGTATGTAAACCCCGTATTTACATATCTGCCACTGTGCAGGAGAATCCGTATAGGTGTTCGAGTGTTCGAACCGTAATGCGTAAGAAATGGTACGGAAACCCCGTATTTACATATCTGCCACTGTGCAGGAGAATCCGCATAGGTGTTCGAGTGTTCGAACCGTAATGCGCAAGAAATGGTATGTAAACCCCGTATTTACATATCTGCCACTGTGCAGGAGAATCCGCATAGGTGTTCGAGTGTTCGAACCGTAATGCGCAAGAAATGGTATGTAAACCCCGTATTTACATATCTGCCACTGTGCAGGAGAATCCATATAGTTGTCCGAGTGTTCCAACCGTAATGCGCAAGAAATGGTACTGAAACCCCGTATTTACATATCTGCCACTGTGCAGGAGAATCCGTATAGGTGTTCGAGTGTTCGAACCGTAATGCGCAAAAAATGGTACCGAAACCCCGTATTTACATATCTGCCACTGTGCAGGAGAATCCGGATAAGTGTTTGAGTGTTCGAACCGTAATGCGCAAGAAATGGTACCGAAACCCCGTATTTACATATCTGCCACTGTGCAGGAGAATCCGGATAGGTGTTCGAGTGTTCGAACCGTATTGCACAAGAAATGGTATGTAAACCCCGTATTTACATATTGCCACTGTGCAGGAGAATCCGTAAAGGTGTTCGAGTGTTCGAACCGTAATGCGCAAGAAATGGTATGGAAACCCCGTATTTACATATCTGCCACTGTGCAGGAGAATCCGTATAGGTGTTCGAGTGTTCGAACCGTAATGCGCAAGAAATGGTACGGAAACCCCGTATTTACATATCTGCCACTGTGCAGGAGAATCCGTATAGGTGTTCGAGTGTTCGAACCGTAATGCGCTAGAAATGGTGCCGAAACCCCGTATTTACATATCTGCCACTGTGCAGGAGAATCCGCATAGGTGTTCGAGTGTTCGAACCGTAATGCGCAAGAAATGGTATGTAAACCCCGTATTTACATATCTGCCACTGTGCAGGAGAATCCGTATAGGTGTTCGAGTGTTCGAACCGTAATGCGCAAGAAATGGTACGGAAACCCCGTATTTACATATCTGCCACTGTGTCGGAGAATCCGCATAGGTGTTCGAGTGTTCGAACCGTAATGCGCAAGAAATGGTATGTAAACCCCGTATTTACATATCTGCCACTGTGCAGGAGAATCCGTATAGGTGTTCGAGTGTTCGAACCGTAATGCGCAAGAAATGGAACGGACACCCCGTATTTACATATCTGCCACTGTGCAGGAGAATCCGCATAGGTGTTCGAGTGTTCGAACCGTAATGCGCAAGAAATGGTATGTAAACCCCGTATTTACATATCTGCCACTGTACAGGAGAATCCGCATAGGTGTTCGAGTGTTCGAACCGTAATGCGCAAGAAATGGTATGTAAACCCCGTATTTACATATCTGCCACTGTGCAGGAGAATTCGTATAGGTGTTCGAGTGTTCCAACCGTAATGCGCAAGAAATGGTACCGAAACCCCGTATTTACATATCTGCCACTGTGCAGGAGAGTCCGTATAGGTGTTCGAGTGTTCGAACCGTAATGCGCAAGAAATGGTACCGAAACCCCGTATTTACATATCTGCCACTGTGCAGGAGAATCCGGATAGGTGTTCGAGTGTTCGAACCGTAATGCGCAAGAAACGGTACCGAAACCCCGTATTTACATATCTGCCACTGTGCAGGAGAATCCGTATAGGTGTTCGAGTGTTCGAACCGTAATGCGCAAGAAATGGTACGGAAACCCCGTATTTACATATCTGCCACTGTGCAGGAGAATTCGTATAGGTGTTCGAGTGTTCGAACCGTAATGCGCAAGAAATGGTACCGAAACCCCGTATTTACATATCTGCCACTGTGCAGGAGAATCCGCATAGGTGTTCGAGTGTTCGAACCGTAATGCGCAAGAAATGGTATGTAAACCCCGTATTTACATATCTGCCACTGTGCAGGAGAATCCGTATAGGTGTTCGAGTGTTCGAACCGTAATGCGTAAGAAATGGTACGGAAACCCCGTATTTACATATCTGCCACTGTGCAGGAGAATCCGCATAGGTGTTCGAGTGTTCGAACCGTAATGCGCAAGAAATGGTATGTAAACCCCGTATTTACATATCTGCCACTGTGCAGGAGAATCCGTATAGGTGTTCGAGTGTTCGAACCGTAATGCGCAAGAAATGGTACGGAAACCCCGTATTTACATATCTGCCACTGTGCAGGAGAATCCGCATAGGTGTTCGAGTGTTCGAACCGTAATGCGCAAGAAATGGTATGTAAACCCCGTATTTACATATCTGCCACTGTGCAGGAGAATCCGCATAGGTGTTCGAGTGTTCGAACCGTAATGCGCAAGAAATGGTATGTAAACCCCGTATTTACATATCTGCCACTATGCAGGAGAATCCGTATAGGTGTTCGAGTGTTCCAACCGTAATGCGCAAGAAATGGTACCGAAACCCCGTATTTACATATCTGCCACTGTGCAGGAGAATCCGTATAGGTGTTCGAGTGTTCGAACCGTAATGCGCAAGAAATGGTACCGAAACCCCGTATTTACATATCTGCCACTGTGCAGGAGAATCCGGATAGGTGTTCGAGTGTTCGAACCGTAATGCGCAAGAAACGGTACCGAAACCCCGTATTTACATATCTGCCACTGTGCAGGAGAATCCGTATAGGTGTTCGAGTGTTCGAACCGTAATGCGCAAGAAAAGGTACGGAAACCCCGTATTTACATATCTGCCACTGTGCAGGAGAATTCGTATAGGTGTTCGAGTGTTCGAACCGTAATGCGCAAGAAATGGTACCGAAACCCCGTATTTACATATCTGCCACTGTGCAGGAGAATCCGCATTGGTGTTCGAGTGTTCGAACCGTAATGCGCAAGAAATGGTATGTAAACCCCGTATTTACATATCTGCCACTGTGCAGGAGAATCCGTATAGGTGTTCGAGTGTTCGAACCGTAATGCGCAAGAAATGGTATGTAAACCCCGTATTTACATATCTGCCACTGTGCAGGAGAATCCGTATAGGTGTTCGAGTGTTCGAACCGTAATGCGCAAGAAATGGTATGTAAACCCCGTATTTACATATCTGCCACTGTGCAGGAGAATCCGCATAGGTGTTCGAGTGTTCGAACCGTAATGCGCAAGAAATGGTATGTAAACCCCGTATTTACATATCTGCCACTGTGCAGGAGAATCCGTATAGGTGTTCGAGTGTTCCAACCGTAATGCGCAAGAAATGGTACCGAAACCCCGTATTTACATATCTGCCACTGTGCAGGAGAATCCGTATAGGTGTTCGAGTGTTCGAACCGTAATGCGCAAGAAATGGTACCGAAACCCCGTATTTACATATCTGCCACTGTGCAGGAGAATCCGGATAGGTGTTCGAGTGTTCGAACCGTAATGCGCAAGAAACGGTACCGAAACCCCGTATTTACATATCTGCCACTGTGCAGGAGAATCCGTATAGGTGTTCGAGTGTTCGAACCGTAATGCGCAAGAAAAGGTACGGAAACCCCGTATTTACATATCTGCCACTGTGCAGGAGAATTCGTATAGGTGTTCGAGTGTTCGAACCGTAATGCGCAAGAAATGGTACCGAAACCCCGTATTTACATATCTGCCACTGTGCAGGAGAATCCGCATAGGTGTTCGAGTGTTCGAACCGTAATGCGCAAGAAATGGTATGTAAACCCCGTATTTACATATCTGCCACTGTGCAGGAGAATCCGTATAGGTGTTCGAGTGTTCGAACCGTAATGCGCAAGAAATGGTACGGAAACCCCGTATTTACATATCTGCCACTGTGCAGGAGAATCCGCATAGGTGTTCGAGTGTTCGAACCGTAATGCGCAAGAAATGGTATGTAAACCCCGTATTTACATATCTGCCACTGTGCAGGAGAATCCGCATAGGTGTTCGAGTGTTCGAACCGTAATGCGCAAGAAATGGTATGTAAACCCCGTATTTACATATCTGCCACTGTGCAGGAGAATCCGTATAGGTGTTCGAGTGTTCCAACCGTAATGCGCAAGAAATGGTACCGAAACCCCGTATTTACATATCTGCCACTGTGCAGGAGAATCCGTATAGGTGTTCGAGTGTTCGACCCGTAATGCGCAAGAAATGGTACCGAAACCCCGTATTTACATATCTGCCACTGTGCAGGAGAATCCGGATAGGTGTTCGAGTGTTCGAACCGTAATGCGCAAGAAACGGTACCGAAACCCCGTATTTACATATCTGCCACTGTGCAGGAGAATCCGTATAGGTGTTCGAGTGTTCGAACCGTAATGCGCAAGAAAAGGTACGGAAACCCCGTATTTACATATCTGCCACTGTGCAGGAGAATTCGTATAGGTGTTCGAGTGTTCGAACCGTAATGCGCAAGAAATGGTACCGAAACCCCGTATTTACATATCTGCCACTGTGCAGGAGAATCCGCATAGGTGTTCGAGTGTTCGAACCGTAATGCGCAAGAAATGGTATGTAAACCCCGTATTTACATATCTGCCACTGTGCAGGAGAATCCGTATAGGTGTTCGAGTGTTCGAACCGTAATGCGCAAGAAATGGTACGGAAACCCCGTATTTACATATCTGCCACTGTGCAGGAGAATCCGCATAGGTGTTCGAGTGTTCGAACCGTAATGCGCAAGAAATGGTATGTAAACCCCGTATTTACATATCTGCCACTGTGCAGGAGAATCCGCATAGGTGTTCGAGTGTTCGAACCGTAATGCGCAAGAAATGGTATGTAAACCCCGTATTTACATATCTGCCACTGTGCAGGAGAATCCGTATAGTTGTCCGAGTGTTCAAACCGTAATGCGCAAGAAATGGTACCGAAACCCCGTATTTACATATCTGCCACTGTGCAGGAGAATCCGTATAGGTGTTCGAGTGTTCGAACCGTAATGCGCAAGAAATGGTACCGAAACCCCGTATTTACATATCTGCCATTGTGCAGGAGAATCCGGATAGGTGTTTGAGTGTTCGAACCGTAATGCGCAAGAAATGGTACTGAAACCCCGTATTTACATATCTGCCACTGTGCAGGAGAATCCGGATGGGTGTTCAAGTGTTCGAACTGTATTGCACAAGAAATGGTATGTAAACCCCGTATTTACTTATCTGCCACTGTGCAGGAGAATCCGTATAGGTGTTCGAGTGTTCGAACCGTAATGCGCAAGAAATGGTATGGAAACCCCGTATTTACATATCTGCCACTGTGCAGGAGAATCCGTATAGGTGTTCGAGTGTTCGAACCGTAATGCGCAAGAAATGGTACGGAAACCCCGTATTTACATATCTGCCACTGTGCAGGAGAATCCGTATAGGTGTTCGAGTGTTCGAACCGTAATGCGCTAGAAATGGTGCCGAAACCCCGTATTTACATATCTGCCACTTTGCAGGAGAATCCGCATAGGTGTTCGAGTGTTCGAACCGTAATGCGCAAGAAATGGTATGTAAACCCCGTATTTACATATCTGCCACTGTGCAGGAGAATCCGTATAGGTGTTCGAGTGTTCGAACCGTAATGCGCAAGAAATGGAACGGAAACCCCGTATTTACATATCTGCCACTGTGCAGGAGAATCCGCATAGCTGTTCGAGTGTTCGAACCGTAATGCGCAAGAAATGGTATGTAAACCCCGTATTTACATATCTGCCACTGTGCAGGAGAATCCGCATAGGTTTTCGAGTGTTCGAACCGTAATGCGCTAGAAATGGTGCCGAAACCCCGTATTTACATATCTGCCACTTTGCAGGAGAATCCGCATAGGTGTTCGAGTGTTCGAACCGTAATGCGCAAGAAATGGTATGTAAACCCCGTATTTACATATCTGCCACTGTGCAGGAGAATTCGTATAGGTGTTCGAGTGTTCCAACCGTAATGCGCAAGAAATGGTACCGAAACCCCGTATTTACATATCTGCCACTGTGCAGGAGAATCCGTATAGGTGTTCGAGTGTTCGAACCGTAATGCGCAAGAAATGGTACCGAAACCCCGTATTTACATATCTGCCACTGTGCAGGAGAATCCGGATAGGTGTTCGAGTGTTCGAACCGTAATGCGCAAGAAACGGTACCGAAACCCCGTATTTACATATCTGCCACTATGCAGGAGAATCCGTATAGGTGTTCGAGTGTTCGAACCGTAATGCGCAAAAAATGGTACGGAAACCCCGTATTTACATATCTGCCTCTGTGCAGGAGAATTCGTATAGGTGTTCGAGTGTTCGAACCGTAATGCGCAAGAAATGGTACCGAAACCCCGTATTTACATATCTGCCACTGTGCAGGAGAATCCGCATAGGTGTTCGAGTGTTCGAACCGTAATGCGCAAGAAATGGTATGTAAACCCCGTATTTACATATCTGCCACTGTGTAGGAGAATCCGTATAGGTGTTCGAGTGTTCGAACCGTAATGCGTAAGAAATGGTACGGAAATCCCGTATTTACATATCTGCCACTGTGCAGGAGAATCCGCATAGGTGTTCGAGTGTTCGAACCGTAATGCGCAAGAAATGGTATGTAAACCCCGTATTTACATATCTGCCACTGTGCTGGAGAATCCGCATAGGTGTTCGAGTGTTCGAACCGTAATGCGCAAGAAATGGTATGTAAACCCCGTATTTACATATCTGCCACTGTGCAGGAGAATCCATATAGTTGTCCGAGTGTTCCAACCGTAATGCGCAAGAAATGGTACCGAAACCCCGTATTTACATATCTGCCACTGTGCAGGAGAATCCGTATAGGTGTTCGAGTGTTCGAACCGTAATGCGCAAAAAATGGTACCGAAACCCCGTATTTACATATCTGCCACTGTGCAGGAGAATCCGGATAAGTGTTTGAGTGTTCGAACCGTAATGCGCAAGAAATGGTACCGAAACCCCGTATTTACATATCTGCCACTGTGCAGGAGAATCCGGATAGGTGTTCGAGTGTTCGAACCGTATTGCACAAGAAATGGTATGTAAACCCCGTATTTACATATCTGCCACTGTGCAGGAGAATCCGTATAGGTGTTCGAGTGTTCGAACCGTAATGCGCAAGAAATGGTATGGAAACCCCGTATTTACATATCTGCCACTGTGCAGGAGAATCCGTATAGGTGTTCGAGTGTTCGAACCGTAATGCGCAAGAAATGGTACGGAAACCCCGTATTTACATATCTGCCACTGTGCAGGAGAATCCGTATAGGTGTTCGAGTGTTCGAACCGTAATGCGCTAGAAATGGTGCCGAAACCCCGTATTTACATATCTGCCACTGTGCAGGAGAATCCGCATAGGTGTTCGAGTGTTCGAACCGTAATGCGCAAGAAATGGTATGTAAACCCCGTATTTACATATCTGCCACTGTGCAGGAGAATCCGTATAGGTGTTCGAGTGTTCGAACCGTAATTCGCAAGAAATGGTACGGAAACCCCGTATTTACATATCTGCCACTGTGTAGGAGAATCCGCATAGGTGTTCGAGTGTTCGAACCGTAATGCGCAAGAAATGGTACGTAAACCCCGTATTTACATATCTGCCACTGTGCAGGAGAATCCGTATAGGTGTTCGAGTGTTCGAACCGTAATGCGCAAGAAATGGAACGGACACCCCGTATTTACATATCTGCCACTGTGCAGGAGAATCCGCATAGGTGTTCGAGTGTTCGAACCGTAATGCGCAAGAAATGGTATGGAAACCCCGTATTTACATATCTGCCACTGTGCAGGAGAATCCGTATAGGTGTTCGAGTGTTCGAACCGTAATGCGCAAGAAATGGTACGGAAACCCCGTATTTACATATCTGCCACTGTGCAGGAGAATCCGTATAGGTGTTCGAGTGTTCGAACCGTAATGCGCTAGAAATGGTGCCGAAACCCCGTATTTACATATCTGCCACTGTGCAGGAGAATCCGCATAGGTGTTCGAGTGTTCGAACCGTAATGCGCAAGAAATGGTATGTAAACCCCGTATTTACATATCTGCCACTGTGCAGGAGAATCCGTATAGGTGTTCGAGTGTTCGAACCGTAATTCGCAAGAAATGGTACGGAAACCCCGTATTTACATATCTGCCACTGTGTAGGAGAATCCGCATAGGTGTTCGAGTGTTCGAACCGTAATGCGCAAGAAATGGTACGTAAACCCCGTATTTACATATCTGCCACTGTGCAGGAGAATCCGTATAGGTGTTCGAGTGTTCGAACCGTAATGCGCAAGAAATGGAACGGACACCCCGTATTTACATATCTGCCACTGTGCAGGAGAATCCGCATAGGTGTTCGAGTGTTCGAACCGTAATGCGCAAGAAATTGTATGTAAACCCCGTATTTACATATCTGCCACTGTACAGGAGAATCCGCATAGGTGTTCGAGTGTTCGAACCGTAATGCGCAAGAAATGGTATGTAAACCCCGTATTTACATATCTGCCACTGTGCAGGAGAATTCGTATAGGTGTTCGAGTGTTCCAACCGTAATGCGCAAGAAATGGTACCGAAACCCCGTATGTACATATCTGCCACTGTGCAGGAGAATCCGTATAGGTGTTCGAGTGTTCGAACCGTAATGCGCAAGAAATGGTACCGAAACCCGGTATTTACATATCTGCCACTGTGCAGGAGAATCCGGATAGGTGTTCGAGTGTTCGAACCGTAATGCGCAAGAAACGGTACCGAAACCCCGTATTTACATATCTGCCACTGTGCAGGAGAATCCGTATAGGTGTTCGAGTGTTCGAACCGTAATGCGCAAGAAATGGTACGGAAACCCCGTATTTACATATCTGCCACTGTGCAGGAGAATTCGTATAGGTGTTCGAGTGTTCGAACCGTATTGCACAAGAAAGGGTATGTAAACCCCGTATTTACATATCTGCCACTGTGCAGGAGAATCCGTATAGGTGTTCGAGTGTTCGAACCGTAATGCGTAAGAAATGGTACGGAAACCCCGTATTTACATATCTGCCACTGTGCAGGAGAATCCGCATAGGTGTTCGAGTGTTCGAACCGTAATGCGCAAGAAATGGTATGTAAACCCCGTATTTACATATCTGCCACTGTGCAGGAGAATCCGCATAGGTGTTCGAGTGTTCGAACCGTAATGCGCAAGAAATGGTATGTAAACCCCGTATTTACATATCTGCCACTGTGCAGGAGAATCCATATAGTTGTCCGAGTGTTCCAACCGTAATGCGCAAGAAATGGCACCGAAACCCCGTATTTACATATCTGCCACTGTGCAGGAGAATCCGTATAGGTGTTCGAGTGTTCGAACCGTAATGCGCAAGAAATGGTACCGAAACCCCGTATTTACATATCTGCCACTGTGCAGGAGAATCCGGATAGGTGTTCGAGTGTTCGAACCGTATTGCACAAGAAATGGTATGTAAACCCCGTATTTAAATATCTGCCACTGTGCAGGAGAATCCGTATAGGTGTTCGAGTGTTCGAACCGTAATGCGCAAGAAATGGTATGGAAACCCCGTATTTACATATCTGCCACTGTGCAGGAGAATCCGTATAGGTGTTCGAGTGTTCGAACCGTAATGCGAAAGAAATGGTACGGAAACCCCGTATTTACATATCTGCCACTGTGCAGGAGAATCCGTATAGGTGTTCGAGTGTTCGAACCGTAATGCGCTAGAAATGGTGCCGAAACCCCGTATTTACATATCCGCCACTGTGCAGGAGAATCCGCATAGGTGTTCGAGTGTTCGAACCGTAATGCGCAAGAAATGGAACGGAAACCCCGTATTTACATATCTGCCACTGTGCAGGAGAATCCGCATAGCTGTTCGAGTGTTCGAACCGTAATGCGCAAGAAATGGTATGTAAACCCCGTATTTACATATCTGCCACTGTGCAGGAGAATCCGCATAGGTTTTCGAGTGTTCGAACCGTAATGCGCTAGAAATGGTGCCGAAACCCCGTATTTACATATCTGCCACTTTGCAGGAGAATCCGCATAGGTGTTCGAGTGTTCGAACCGTAATGCGCAAGAAATGGTATGTAAACCCCGTATTTACATATCTGCCACTGTGTAGGAGAATTCGTATAGGTGTTCGAGTGTTCCAACCGTAATGCGCAAGAAATGGTACCGAAACCCCGTATTTACATATCTGCCACTGTGCAGGAGAATCCGTATAGGTGTTCGAGTGTTCGAACCGTAATGCGCAAGAAATGGTACCGAAACCCCGTATTTACATATCTGCCACTGTGCAGGAGAATCCGGATAGGTGTTCGAGTGTTCGAACCGTAATGCGCAAGAAACGGTACCGAAACCCCGTATTTACATATCTGCCACTATGCAGGAGAATCCGTATAGGTGTTCGAGTGTTCGAACCGTAATGCGCAAAAAATGGTACGGAAACCCCGTATTTACATATCTGCCTCTGTGCAGGAGAATTCGTATAGGTGTTCGAGTGTTCGAACCGTAATGCGCAAGAAATGGTACCGAAACCCCGTATTTACATATCTGCCACTGTGCAGGAGAATCCGCATAGGTGTTCGAGTGTTCGAACCGTAATGCGCAAGAAATGGTATGTAAACCCCGTATTTACATATCTGCCACTGTGTAGGAGAATCCGTATAGGTGTTCGAGTGTTCGAACCGTAATGCGTAAGAAATGGTACGGAAACCCCGTATTTACATATCTGCCA
Organism: Camellia sinensis; assembly: GCF_055761805.1. NCBI lineage: Eukaryota > Viridiplantae > Streptophyta > Magnoliopsida > Ericales > Theaceae > Camellia > Camellia sinensis. Next base: position 962,975 of record NC_138971.1, read on the forward strand.
CTGTGCAGGAGAATCCGCATAGGTGTTCGAGTGTTCGAACCGTAATGCGCAAGAAATGGTATGTAAACCCCGTATTTACATATCTGCCACTGTGCTGGAGAATCCGCATAGGTGTTCGAGTGTTCGAACCGTAATGCGCAAGAAATGGTATGTAAACCCCGTATTTACATATCTGCCACTGTGTAGGAGAATCCATATAGTTGTCCGAGTGTTCCAACCGTAATGCGCAAGAAATGGTACCGAAACCCCGTATTTACATATCTGCCACTGTGCAGGAGAATCCGTATAGGTGTTCGAGTGTTCGAACCGTAATGCGCAAAAAATGGTACCGAAACCCCGTATTTACATATCTGCCACTGTGCAGGAGAATCCGGATAAGTGTTTGAGTGTTCGAACCGTAATGCGCAAGAAATGGTACCGAAACCCCGTATTTACATATCTGCCACTGTGCAGGAGAATCCGGATAGGTGTTCGAGTGTTCGAACCGTATTGCACAAGAAATGGTATGTAAACCCCGTATTTACATATCTGCCACTGTGCAGGAGAATCCGTATAGGTGTTCGAGTGTTCGAACCGTAATGCGCAAGAAATGGTATGGAAACCCCGTATTTACATATCTGCCACTGTGCAGGAGAATCCGTATAGGTGTTCGAGTGTTCGAACCGTAATGCGCAAGAAATGGTACGGAAACCCCGTATTTACATATCTGCCACTGTGCAGGAGAATCCGTATAGGTGTTCGAGTGTTCGAACCGTAATGCGCTAGAAATGGTGCCGAAACCCCGTATTTACATATCTGCCACTGTGCAGGAGAATCCGCATAGGTGTTCGAGTGTTCGAACCGTAATGCGCAAGAAATGGTATGTAAACCCCGTATTTACATATCTGCCACTGTGCAGGAGAATCCGTATAGGTGTTCGAGTGTTCGAACCGTAATTCGCAAGAAATGGTACGGAAACCCCGTATTTACATATCTGCCACTGTGTAGGAGAATCCGCATAGGTGTTCGAGTGTTCGAACCGTAATGCGCAAGAAATGGTACGTAAACCCCGTATTTACATATCTGCCACTGTGCAGGAGAATCCGTATAGGTGTTCGAGTGTTCGAACCGTAATGCGCAAGAAATGGAACGGACACCCCGTATTTACATATCTGCCACTGTGCAGGAGAATCCGCATAGGTGTTCGAGTGTTCGAACCGTAATGCGCAAGAAATTGTATGTAAACCCCGTATTTACATATCTGCCACTGTACAGGAGAATCCGCATAGGTGTTCGAGTGTTCGAACCGTAATGCGCAAGAAATGGTATGTAAACCCCGTATTTACATATCTGCCACTGTGCAGGAGAATTCGTATAGGTGTTCGAGTGTTCCAACCGTAATGCGCAAGAAATGGTACCGAAACCCCGTATTTACATATCTGCCACTGTGCAGGAGAATCCGTATAGGTGTTCGAGTGTTCGAACCGTAATGCGCAAGAAATGGTACCGAAACCCGGTATTTACATATCTGCCACTGTGCAGGAGAATCCGGATAGGTGTTCGAGTGTTCGAACCGTAATGCGCAAGAAACGGTACCGAAACCCCGTATTTACATATCTGCCACTGTGCAGGAGAATCCGTATAGGTGTTCGAGTGTTCGAACCGTAATGCGCAAGAAATGGTACGGAAACCCCGTATTTACATATCTGCCACTGTGCAGGAGAATTCGTATAGGTGTTCGAGTGTTCGAACCGTAATGCGCAAGAAATGGTACCGAAACCCCGTATTTACATATCTGCCACTGTGCAGGAGAATCCGCATAGGTGTTCGAGTGTTCGAACCGTAATGCGGAAGAAAGGGTATGTAAACCCCGTATTTACATATCTGCCACTGTGCAGGAGAATCCGTATAGGTGTTCGAGTGTTCGAACCGTAATGCGTAAGAAATGGTACGGAAACCCCGTATTTACATATCTGCCACTGTGCAGGAGAATCCGCATAGGTGTTCGAGTGTTCGAACCGTAATGCGCAAGAAATGGTATGTAAACCCCGTATTTACATATCTGCCACTGTGCAGGAGAATCCGCATAGGTGTTCGAGTGTTCGAACCGTAATGCGCAAGAAATGGTATGTAAACCCCGTATTTACATATCTGCCACTGTGCAGGAGAATCCATATAGTTGTCCGAGTGTTCCAACCGTAATGCGCAAGAAATGGCACCGAAACCCCGTATTTACATATCTGCCACTGTGCAGGAGAATCCGTATAGGTGTTCGAGTGTTCGAACCGTAATGCGCAAGAAATGGTACCGAAACCCCGTATTTACATATCTGCCACTGTGCAGGAGAATCCGGATAGGTGTTCGAGTGTTCGAACCGTATTGCACAAGAAATGGTATGTAAACCCCGTATTTAAATATCTGCCACTGTGCAGGAGAATCCGTATAGGTGTTCGAGTGTTCGAACCGTAATGCGCAAGAAATGGTATGGAAACCCCGTATTTACATATCTGCCACTGTGCAGGAGAATCCGTATAGGTGTTCGAGTGTTCGAACCGTAATGCGAAAGAAATGGTACGGAAACCCCGTATTTACATATCTGCCACTGTGCAGGAGAATCCGTATAGGTGTTCGAGTGTTCGAACCGTAATGCGCTAGAAATGGTGCCGAAACCCCGTATTTACATATCCGCCACTGTGCAGGAGAATCCGCATAGGTGTTCGAGTGTTCGAACCGTAATGCGCAAGAAATGGTATGTAAACCCCGTATTTACATATCTGCCACTGTGCAGGAGAATCCGTATAGGTGTTCGAGTGTTCGAACCGTAATGCGCAAGAAATGGTACGGAAGCCCCGTATTTACATATCTGCCACTGTGCAGGAGAATCCGCATAGGTGTTCGAGTGTTCGAACCGTAATGCGCAAGAAATGGTATGTAAACCCCGTATTTACATATCTGCCACTGTGCAGGAGAATCCGTATAGGTGTTCGAGTGTTCGAACCGTAATGCGCAAGAAATGGTATGTAAACCCCGTATTTACATATCTGCCACTGTGCAGGAGAATCCGCATAGGTGTTCGAGTGTTCGAACCGTAATGCGCAAGAAATGGTATGTAAACCCCGTATTTACATATCTGCCACTGTGCAGGAGAATCCGTATAGGTGTTCGAGTGTTCCAACCGTAATGCGCAAGAAATGGTACCGAAACCCCGTATTTACATATCTGCCACTGTGCAGGAGAATCCGTATAGGTGTTCGAGTGTTCGAACCGTAATGCGCAAGAAATGGTACCGAAACCCCGTATTTGCATATCTGCCACTGTGCAGGAGAATCCGGATAGGTGTTCGAGTGTCCGAACCATAATGCGCAAGAAACGGTACCGAAACCCCGTATTTACATATCTGCCATTGTGCAGGAGAATCCGTATAGGTGTTCGAGTGTTCGAACCGTAATGCGCAAGAAATGGTACCGAAACCCCGTATTTACATATCTGCCACTGTGCAGGAGAATTCGTATAGGTGTTCGAGTGTTCGAACCGTAATGCGCAAGAAATGGTACCGAAACCCCGTATTTACATATCTGCCACTGTGCAGGAGAATCCGCATAGGTGTTCGAGTGTTCGAACCGTAATGCGCAAGAAATGGTACGGAAACGCCGTATTTACATATCTGCCACTGTGCCGGAGAATCCGTATAGGTGTTCGAGTGTTCGAACCGTAATGCGCTAGAAATGGTGCCGAAACCCCGTATTTACATATCTGCCACTGTGCAGGAGAATCCGCATAGGTGTTCGAGTGTTCGAACCGTAATGCGCAAGAAATGGTTTGTAAACCCCGTATTTACATATCTGCCACTGTGCAGGAGAATCCGTATAGGTGTTCGAGTGTTCGAACCGTAATGCGCAAGAAACGGTACCGAAACCCCGTATTTACATATCTGCCACTGTGCAGGAGAATCCGTATAGGTGTTCGAGTGTTCGAACCGTAATGCGCAAGAAATGGTACGGAAACCCCGTATTTACATATCTGCCACTGTGCAGGAGAATTCGTATAGGTGTTCGAGTGTTCGAACCGTAATGCGCAAGAAATGGTACCGAAACCCCGTATTTACATATCTGCCACTGTGCAGGAGAATCCGCATAGGTGTTCGAGTGTTCGAACCGTAATGCGCAAGAAATGGTATGTAAACCCCGTATTTACATATCTGCCACTGTGCAGGAGAATCCATATAGGTGTTCGAGTGTTCGAACCGTAATGCGTAAGAAATGGTACGGAAACCCCGTATTTACATATCTGCCACTGTGCAGGAGAATCCGCATAGGTGTTCGAGTGTTCGAACCGTAATGCGCAAGAAATGGTTTGGAAACCCCGTATTTACATATCTGCCACTGTGCAGGAGAATCCGCATAGGTGTTCGAGTGATCGAACCGTAATGCGCAAGAAATGGTATGTAAACCCCGTATTTACATATCTGCCACTGTGCAGGAGAATCCGTATAGTTGTCCGAGTGTTCCAACCGTAATGCGCAAGAAATGGTACGGAAACCCCGTATTTACATATCTGCCGCTGTGCAGGAGAATCCGTATTGGTGTTCGAGTGTTCGAACCGTAATGCGCAAGAAATGGTTTGGAAACCCCGTATTTACATATCTGCCACTGTGCAGGAGAATCCGGATAAGTGTTTGAGTGTTCGAACCGTAATGCGCAAGAAATGGTACCGAAACCCCGTATTTGCATATCTGCCACTGTGCAGGAGAATCCGGATAGGTGTTCGAGTGTCCGAACCATAATGCGCAAGAAACGGTACCGAAACCCCGTATTTACATATCTGCCACTGTGCAGGAGAATCCGTATAGGTGTTCGAGTGTTCGAACCGTAATGCGCAAGAAATGGTACCGAAACCCCGTATTTACATATCTGCCACTGTGCAGGAGAATTCGTATAGGTGTTCGAGTGTTCGAACCGTAATGCGCAAGAAATGGTACCGAAACCCCGTATTTACATATCTGCCACTGTGCAGGAGAATCCGCATAGGTGTTCGAGTGTTCGAACCGTAATGCGCAAGAAATGGTACGGAAACCCCGTATTTACATATCTGCCACTGTGCCGGAGAATCCGTATAGGTGTTCGAGTGTTCGAACCGTAATGCGCTAGAAATGGTGCCGAAACCCCGTATTTACATATCTGCCACTGTGCAGGAGAATCCGCATAGGTGTTCGAGTGTTCGAACCGTAATGCGCAAGAAATGGTTTGTAAACCCCGTATTTACATATCTGCCACTGTGCAGGAGAATCCGTATAGGTGTTCGAGTGTTCGAACCGTAATGCGCAAGAAATGGTACGGAAACCCCGTATTTACATATTTGCCACTGTGCAGGAGAATCCGCATAGGTGTTCGAGTGTTCGAACCGTAATGCGCAAGAAATGGTACGGAAACCCCGTATTTACATATCTGCCACTGTGCAGGAGAATCCGTATAGGTGTTCGAGTGTTCGAACCGTAATGCGCAAGAAATGGTATGTAAACCCCGTATTTACGTACCTGCCACTGTGCAGGAGAATCCGCATAGGTGTTCGAGTGTTCGAACCGTAATGCGCAAGAAATGGTATGTAAACCCCGTATTTACATATCTGCCACTGTGCAGGAGAATCCGTATAGGTGTTCGAGTGTTCCAACCGTAATGCGCAAGAAATGGTACCGAAACCCCGTATTTACATATCTGCCACTGTGCAGGAGAATCCGTATAGGTGTTCGAGTGTTCGAACCGTAATGCGCAAGAAACGGTACCGAAACCCCGTATTTACATATCTACCACTGTGCAGGAGAATCCGTATAGGTGTTCGAGTGTTCGAACCGTAATGCGCAAGAAATGGTACGGAAACCCCGTATTTACATATCTGCCACTGTGCAGGAGAATTCGTATAGGTGTTCGAGTGTTCGAACCGTAATGCGCAAGAAATGGTACCGAAACCCCGTATTTACATATCTGCCACTGTGCAGGAGAATCCGCATAGGTGTTCGAGTGTTCGAACCGTAATGCGCAAGAAATGGTATGTAAACCCCGTATTTACATATCTGCCACTGTGCAGGAGAATCCGTATAGGTGTTCGAGTGTTCGAACCGTAATGCGTAAGAAATGGTACGGAAACCCCGTATTTACATATCTGCCACTGTGCAGGAGAATCCGCATAGGTGTTCGAGTGATCGAACCGTAATGCGCAAGAAATGGTATGTAAACCCCGTATTTACATATCTGCCACTGTGCAGGAGAATCCGTATAGTTGTCCGAGTGTTCCAACCGTAATGCGCAAGAAATGGTACGGAAACCCCGTATTTACATATCTGCCGCTGTGCAGGAGAATCCGTATTGGTGTTCGAGTGTTCGAACCGTAATGCGCAAGAAATGGTTTGGAAACCCCGTATTTACATATCTGCCACTGTGCAGGAGAATCCGGATAAGTGTTTGAGTGTTCGAACCGTAATGCGCAAGAAATGGTACCGAAACCCCGTATTTACATATCTGCCACTGTGCAGGAGAATCCGTATAGGTGTTCGAGTGTTCGAACCGTAATGCGTAAGAAATGGTACGGAAACCCCGTATTTACATATCTGCCACTGTGCAGGAGAATCCGCATAGGTGTTCGAGTGTTCGAACCGTAATGCGCAAGAAATGGTTTGGAAACCCCGTATTTACATATCTGCCACTGTGCAGGAGAATCCGCATAGGTGTTCGAGTGATCGACCCGTAATGCGCAAGAAATGGTATGTAAACCCCGTATTTACATATCTGCCACTGTGCAGGAGAATCCGTATAGTTGTCCGAGTGTTCCAACCGTAATGCGCAAGAAATGGTACGGAAACCCCGTATTTACATATCTGCCGCTGTGCAGGAGAATCCGTATTGGTGTTCGAGTGTTCGAACCGTAATGCGCAAGAAATGGTTTGGAAACCCCGTATTTACATATCTGCCACTGTGCAGGAGAATCCGGATAAGTGTTTGAGTGTTCGAACCGTAATGCGCAAGAAATGGTACCGAAACCCCGTATTTACATATCTGCCACTGTGCAGGAGAATCCGTATAGGTGTTCGAGTGTTCGAACCGTAATGCGCAAGAAATGGTATGTAAACCCCGTATTTACATATCTGCCACTGTGCAGGAGAATCCGTATAGGTGTTCGAGTGTTCGAACCGTAATGCGCAAGAAATGGTATGTAAACCCCGTATTTACATATCTGCCACTGTGCAGGAGAATCCGCATAGGTGTTCGAGTGTTCGAACCGTAATGCGCAAGAAATGGTATGTAAACCCCGTATTTACATATCTGCCACTGTGCAGGAGAATCCGTATAGGTGTTCGAGTGTTCCAACCGTAATGCGCAAGAAATGGTACCGAAACCCCGTATTTACATATCTGCCACTGTGCAGGAGAATCCGTATAGGTGTTCGAGTGTTCGAACCGTAATGCGCAAGAAATGGTACCGAAACCCCGTATTTACATATCTGCCACTGTGCAGGAGAATCCGGATAGGTGTTCGAGTGTCCGAACCATAATGCGCAAGAAACGGTACCGAAACCCCGTATTTACATATCTGCCACTGTGCAGGAGAATCCGTATAGGTGTTCGAGTGTTCGAACCGTAATGCGCAAGAAATGGTACCGAAACCCCGTATTTACATATCTGCCACTGTGCAGGAGAATTCGTATAGGTGTTCGAGTGTTCGAACCGTAATGCGCAAGAAATGGTACCGAAACCCCGTATTTACATATCTGCCACTGTGCAGGAGAATCCGCATAGGTGTTCGAGTGTTCGAACCGTAATGCGCAAGAAATGGTATGTAAACCCCGTATTTACATATCTGCCACTGTGTAGGAGAATCCGTATAGGTGTTCGAGTGTTCGAACCGTAATGCGTAAGAAATGGTACGGAAACCCCGTATTTACATATCTGCCACTGTGCAGGAGAATCCGCATAGGTGTTCGAGTGTTCGAACCGTAATGCGCAAGAAATGGTATGTAAACCCCGTATTTACATATCTGCCACTGTGCAGGAGAATCCGCATAGGTGTTCGAGTGTTCGAACCGTAATGCGCAAGAAATGGTATGTAAACCCCGTATTTACATATCTGCCACTGTGCAGGAGAATCCGTATAGTTGTCCGAGTGTTCCAACCGTAATGCGCAAGAAATGGTACCGAAACCCCGTATTTACATATCTGCCACTGTGCAGGAGAATCCGTATAGGTGTTCGAGTGTTCGAACCGTAATGCGCAAGAAATGGTACCGAAACCCCGTATTTACATATCTGCCACTGTGCAGGAGAATCCGGATAAGTGTTTGAGTGATCGAACCGTAATGCGCAAGAAATGGTACCGAAACCCCGTATTTACATATCTGCCACTGTGCAGGAGAATCCGGATAGGTGTTCGAGTGTTCGAACCGTATTGCACAAGAAATGGTATGTAAACCCCGTATTTACATATCTGCCACTGTGCAGGAGAATCCGTATAGGTGTTCGAGTGTTCGAACCGTAATGCGGAAGAAATGGTATGGAAACCCTGTATTTACATATCTGCCACTGTGCAGGAGAATCCGTATAGGTGTTCGAGTGTTCGAACCGTAATGCGCAAGAAATGGTACGGAAACCCCGTATTTACATATCTGCCACTGTGCAGGAGAATCCGTATAGGTGTTCGAGTGTTCGAACCGTAATGCGCTAGAAATGGTGCCGAAACCCCGTATTTACATAGCTGCCACTATGCAGGAGAATCCGCATAGGTGTTCGAGTGTTCGAACCGTAATGCGCAAGAAATGGTTTGTAAACCCCGTATTTACATATCTGCCACTGTGCAGGAGAATCCGTATAGGTGTTCGAGTGTTCGAACCGTAATGCGCAAGAAATGGTACGGAAACCCCGTATTTACATATCTGCCACTGTGCAGGAGAATCCGCATAGGTGTTCGAGTGTTCGAACCGTAATGCGCAAGAAATGGTACGGAAACCCCGTATTTACATATCTGCCACTGTGCAGGAGAATCCGTATAGGTGTTCGAGTGTTCGAACCGTAATGCGCAAGAAATGGTATGTAAACCCCGTATTTACATATCTGCCACTGTGCAGGAGAATCCGCATAGGTGTTCGAGTGTTCGAACCGTAATGCGCAAGAAATGGTATGTAAACCCCGTATTTACATATCTGCCACTGTGCAGGAGAATCCGTATAGGTGTTCGAGTGTTCCAACCGTAATGCGCAAGAAATGGTACCGAAACCCCGTATTTACATATCTGCCACTGTGCAGGAGAATCCGTATAGGTGTTCGAGTGTTCGAACCGTAATGCGCAAGAAACGGTACCGAAACCCCGTATTTACATATCTGCCACTGTGCAGGAGAATCCGTATAGGTGTTCGAGTGTTCGAACCGTAATGCGCAAGAAATGGTACGGAAACCCCGTATTTACATATCTACCACTGTGCAGGAGAATTCGTATAGGTGTTCGAGTGTTCGAACCGTAATGCGCAAGAAATGGTACCGAAACCCCGTATTTACATATTTGCCACTGTGCAGGAGAATCCGCATAGGTGTTCGAGTGTTCGAACCGTAATGCGCAAGAAATGGTATGTAAACCCCGTATTTACATATCTGCCACTGTGCAGGAGAATTCGTATAGGTGTTCGAGTGTTCGAACCGTAATGCGTAAGAAATGGTACGGAAACCCCGTATTTACATATCTGCCACTGTGCAGGAGAATCCGCATAGGTGTTCGAGTGTTCGAACCGTAATGCGCAAGAAATGGTTTGGAAACCCCGTATTTACATATCTGCCACTGTGCAGGAGAATCCGCATAGGTGTTCGAGTGATCGAACCGTAATGCGCAAGAAATGGTATGTAAACCCCGTATTTACATATCTGCCACTGTGCAGGAGAATCCGTATAGTTGTCCGAGTGTTCCAACCGTAATGCGCAAGAAATGGTACGGAAACCCCGTATTTACATATCTGCCGCTGTGCAGGAGAATCCGTATTGGTGTTCGAGTGTTCGAACCGTAATGCGCAAGAAATGGTTTGGAAACCCCGTATTTACATATCTGCCACTGTGCAGGAGAATCCGGATAAGTGTTTGAGTGTTCGAACCGTAATGCGCAAGAAATGGTACCGAAACCCCGTATTTACATATCTGCCACTGTGCAGGAGAATCCGTATAGGTGTTCGAGTGTTCGAACCGTAATGCGCAAGAAATGGTATGTAAACCCCGTATTTACATATCTGCCACTGTGCAGGAGAATCCGTATAGGTGTTCGAGTGTTCGAACCGTAATGCGCAAGAAATGGTATGTAAACCCCGTATTTACATATCTGCCACTGTGCAGGAGAATCCGCATAGGTGTTCGAGTGTTCGAACCGTAATGCGCAAGAAATGGTATGTAAACCCCGTATTTACATATCTGCCACTGTGCAGGAGAATCCGTATAGGTGTTCGAGTGTTCCAACCGTAATGCGCAAGAAATGGTACCGAAACCCCGTATTTACATATCTGCCACTGTGCAGGAGAATCCGTATAGGTGTTCGAGTGTTCGAACCGTAATGCGCAAGAAATGGTACCGAAACCCCGTATTTACATATCTGCCACTGTGCAGGAGAATCCGGATAGGTGTTCGAGTGTTCGAACCGTAATGGGCAAGAAATGGTATGTAAACCCCGTATTTACATATCTGCCACTGTGCAGGAGAATCCGCATAGGTGTTCGAGTGTTCGAACCGTAATGCGCAACAAATGGTACGGAAACCCCGTATTTACATATCTGCCGCTGTGCAGGAGAATCTGTATTGGTGTTCGAGTGTTCGAGCCGTAATGCGCAAGAAATGGTTTGGAAACCCAGTATTTACATATCTGCCACTGTGCAGGAGAATCCGAATAGGTGTTCGAGTGTTCGAACCGTAATGCGCAAGAAATTGTATGGAAACCCCGTATTTACATATCTGCCACTGTGCAGGAGAATCCGTATAGGTGTTCGAGTGTTCGAACCGTAATGCGCAAGAAATGGTACGGAAACCCCGTATTTACATATCTGCCACTGTGCAGGAGAATCCGTATAGGTGTTCGAGTGTTCGAACCGTAATGCGCAAGAAATGGTGCCGAAACCCCGTATTTACATATCTGCCACTGTGCAGGAGAATCCGCATAGGTGTTCGAGTGTTCGAACCGTAATGCGCAAGAAATGGTATGTAAACCCCGTATTTACATATCTGCCACTGTGCAGGAGAATCCGTATAGGTGTTCGAGTGTTCGAACCGTAATGCGCAAGAAATGGTACGGAAACCCCGTATTTACATATCTGCCAATGTGCAGGAGAATCCGCATAGGTGTTCGAGTGTTCGAACCGTAATGCGCAAGAAATGGTATGAAAACCCCGTATTTACATATCTGCCACTGTGCAGGAGAATCCGCATAGGTGTTCGAGTGTTCGAACCGTAATGCGCAAGAAATGGTATGTAAATCCCGTATTTACATATCTGCCACTGTGCAGGAGAATCCGTATATGTTTTCGGGTGTTCGAACCGTAATGCGCAAGAAATGGTACGGAAACCCCGTATTTACATATCTGCCGCTGTGCAGGAGAATCCGTATTGGTGTTCGAGTGTTCGAACCGTAATGCGCAAGAAATGGTTTGGAAACCCCGTATTTACATATCTGCCACTGTGCAGCAGAATCCGGATAAGTGTTTGAGTGTTCGAACCGTAATGCGCAAGAAATTGTACCGAAACCCCGTATTTACATATCTGCCACTGTGCAGGAGAATCCGTATAGGTGTTCGAGTGTTCGAACCGTAATGCGCAAGAAATGGTACGGAAACCCCGTATTTACATATCTGCCACTGTGCAGGAGAATCCGCATAGGTGTTCGAGTGTTCGAACCGTAATGCGCAAGAAATGGTACGGAAACCCCGTATTTACATATCTGCCACTGTGCAGGAGAATCCGTATAGGTGTTCGAGTGTTCGAACCGTAATGCGCAAGAAATGGTGCCGAAACCCCGTATTTACATATCTGCCACTGTGCAGGAGAATCCGCATAGGTGTTCGAGTGTTCGAACCGTAATGCGCAAGAAATGGTACGGAAACCCCGTATTTACATATCTGCCGCTGTGCAGGAGAATCCGTATTGGTGTTCGAGTGTTCGAGCCGTAATGCGCAAGAAATGGTTTGGAAACCCCGTATTTACATATCTGCCACTGTGCAGGAGAATCCGAATAGGTGTTCGAGTGTTCGAACCGTAATGCGCAAGAAATGGTATGGAAACCCCGTATTTACATATCTGCCACTGTGCAGGAGAATCCGTATAGGTGTTCGAGTGTTCGAACCGTAATGCGCAAGAAATGGTACGGAAACCCCGTATTTACATATCTGCCACTGTGCAGGAGAATCCGTATAGGTGTTCGAGTGTTCGAACCGTAATGCGCAAGAAATGGTACGGAAACCCCGTATTTACATATCTGCCACTGTGCAGGAGAATCCGTATAGGTGTTCGAGTGTTCGAACCGTAATGCGCAAGAAATGGTGCCGAAACCCCGTATTTACATATCTGCCACTGTGCAGGAGAATCCGCATAGGTGTTCGAGTGTTCGAACCGTAATGCGCAAGAAATGGTATGTAAACCCCGTATTTACATATCTGCCACTGTGCAGGAGAATCCGTATAGGTGTTCGAGTGTTCGAACCGTAATGCGCAAGAAATGGTACGGAAACCCCGTATTTACATATCTGCCACTGTGCAGGAGAATTCGTATAGGTGTTCGAGTGTTCGAACCGTAATGCGCAAGAAACGGTACCGAAACCCCGTATTTACATATCTGCCACTGTGCAGGAGAATCCGTATAGGTGTTCGAGTGTTCGAACCGTAATGCGCAAGAAATGGTACGGAAACCCCGTATTTACATATCTGCCACTGTGCAGGAGAATCCGCATAGGTGTTCGTGTGTTCGAACCGTAATGCGCAAGAAATGGTATGTTAACCCCGTATTTACATATCTGCCACTGTGCAGGAGAATCCGCATAGGTGTTCGAGTGTTCGAACCGTAATGCGCAAGAAATGGTATGTAAACCCCGTATTTACATATCTGCCACTGTGCAGGAGAATCCGTATAGGTGTTCGAGTGTTCCAACCGTAATGCGCAAGAAATGGTACCGAAACCCCGTATTTACATATCTGCCACTGTGCAGGAGAATCCGTATAGGTGTTCGAGTGTTCGAACCGTAATGCGCAAGAAATGGTACCGAAACCCCGTATTTACATATCTGCCACTGTGCAGCAGAATCCGGATAGGTGTTCGAGTGTTCGAACCGTAATGCGCAAGAAACGGTACCGAAACCCCGTATTTACATATCTGCCACTGTGCAGGAGAATCCGCATAGGTGTTCGAGTGTTCGAACCGTAATGCGCAAGAAATGGTATGTGAACCCCGTATTTACATATCTGCCACTGTGCAGGAGAATCCGCATAGGTGTTCGAGTGTTCGAACCGTAATGCGCAAGAAATGGTATGTAAACCCCGTATTTACATATCTGCCACTGTGCAGGAGAATCCGTATATGTGTTCGGGTGTTCGAACCGTAATGCGCAAGAAATGGTACGGAAACCCCGTATTTACATATCTGCCGCTGTGCAGGAGAATCCGTATTGGTGTTCGAGTGTTCGAACCGTAATGCGCAAGAAATGGTTTGGAAACCCCGTATTTACATATCTGCCATTGTGCAGGAGAATCCGAATAGGTGTTCGAGTGTTCGAACCGTAATGCGCAAGAAATGGTATGGAAACCCCGTATTTACAGATCTGCCACTGTGCAGGAGAATCCGTATAGGTGTTCGAGTGTTCGAACCGTAATGCGCAAGAAATGGTACGGAAACCCCGTATTTACATATCTGCCACTGTGCAGGAGAATCCGTATAGGTGTTCGAGTGTTCGAACCGTAATGCGCAAGAAATGGTGCCGAAACCCCGTATTTACATATCTGCCACTGTGCAGGAGAATCCGCATAGGTGTTCGAGTGTTCGAACCGTAATGCGCAAGAAATGGTATGTAAACCCCGTATTTACATATCTGCCACTGTGCAGGAGAATCCGTATAGGTGTTCGAGTGTTCGAACCGTAATGCGCAAGAAATGGTACGGAAACCCCGTATTTACATATCTGCCAATGTGCAGGAGAATCCGCATAGGTGTTCGAGTGTTCGAACCGTAATGCGCAAGAAATGGTATGAAAACCCCGTATTTACATATCTGCCACTGTGCAGGAGAATCCGCATAGGTGTTCGAGTGTTCGAACCGTAATGCGCAAGAAATGGTATGTAAATCCCGTATTTACATATCTGCCACTGTGCAGGAGAATCCGTATATGTTTTCGGGTGTTCGAACCGTAATGCGCAAGAAATGGTACGGAAACCCCGTATTTACATATCTGCCGCTGTGCAGGAGAATCCGTATTGGTGTTCGAGTGTTCGAACCGTAATGCGCAAGAAATGGTTTGGAAACCCCGTATTTACATATCTGCCACTGTGCAGGAGAATCCGGATAAGTGTTTGAGTGTTCGAACCGTAATGCGCAAGAAATTGTACCGAAACCCCGTATTTACATATCTGCCACTGTGCAGGAGAATCCGTATAGGTGTTCGAGTGTTCGAACCGTAATGCGCAAGAAATGGTACGGAAACCCCGTATTTACATATCTGCCACTGTGCAGGAGAATCCGCATAGGTGTTCGAGTGTTCGAACCGTAATGCGCAAGAAATGGTACGGAAACCCCGTATTTACATATCTGCCACTGTGCAGGAGAATCCGTATAGGTGTTCGAGTGTTCGAACCGTAATGCGCAAGAAATGGTGCCGAAACCCCGTATTTACATATCTGCCACTGTGCAGGAGAATCCGCATAGGTGTTCGAGTGTTCGAACCGTAATGCGCAAGAAATGGTACGGAAACCCCGTATTTACATATCTGCCGCTGTGCAGGAGAATCCGTATTGGTGTTCGAGTGTTCGAGCCGTAATGCGCAAGAAATGGTTTGGAAACCCCGTATTTACATATCTGCCACTGTGCAGGAGAATCCGAATAGGTGTTCGAGTGTTCGAACCGTAATGCGCAAGAAATGGTATGGAAACCCCGTATTTACATATCTGCCACTGTGCAGGAGAATCCGTATAGGTGTTCGAGTGTTCGAACCGTAATGCGCAAGAAATGGTACGGAAACCCCGTATTTACATATCTGCCACTGTGCAGGAGAATCCGTATAGGTGTTCGAGTGTTCGAACCGTAATGCGCAAGAAATGGTACGGAAACCCCGTATTTACATATATGCCACTGTGCAGGAGAATCCGTATAGGTGTTCGAGTGTTCGAACCGTAATGCGCAAGAAATGGTGCCGAAACCCCGTATTTACATATCTGCCACTGTGCAGGAGAATCCGCATAGGTGTTCGAGTGTTCGAACCGTAATGCGCAAGAAATGGTATGTAAACCCCGTATTTACATATCTGCCACTGTGCAGGAGAATCCGTATAGGTGTTCGAGTGTTCGAACCGTAATGCGCAAGAAATGGTACGGAAACCCCGTATTTACATATCTGCCAATGTGCAGGAGAATCCGCATAGGTGTTCGAGTGTTCGAACCGTAATGCGCAAGAAATGGTATGAAAACCCCGTATTTACATATCTGCCACTGTGCAGGAGAATCCGCATAGGTGTTCGAGTGTTCGAACCGTAATGCGCAAGAAATGGTATGTAAATCCCGTATTTACATATCTGCCACTGTGCAGGAGAATCCGTATATGTTTTCGGGTGTTCGAACCGTAATGCGCAAGAAATGGTACGGAAACCCCGTATTTACATATCTGCCGCTGTGCAGGAGAATCCGTATTGGTGTTCGAGTGTTCGAACCGTAATGCGCAAGAAATGGTTTGGAAACCCCGTATTTACATATCTGCCACTGCGCAGCAGAATCCGGATAAGTGTTTGAGTGTTCGAACCGTAATGCGCAAGAAATTGTACCGAAACCCCGTATTTACATATCTGCCACTGTGCAGGAGAATCCGTATAGGTGTTCGAGTGTTCGAACCGTAATGCGCAAGAAATGGTACGGAAACCCCGTATTTACATATCTGCCACTGTGCAGGAGAATCCGCATAGGTGTTCGAGTGTTCGAACCGTAATGCGCAAGAAATGGTACGGAAACCCCGTATTTACATATCTGCCACTGTGCAGGAGAATCCGTATAGGTGTTCGAGTGTTCGAACCGTAATGCGCAAGAAATGGTGCCGAAACCCCGTATTTACATATCTGCCACTGTGCAGGAGAATCCGCATAGGTGTTCGAGTGTTCGAACCGTAATGCGCAAGAAATGGTACGGAAACCCCGTATTTACATATCTGCCGCTGTGCAGGAGAATCCGTATTGGTGTTCGAGTGTTCGAGCCGTAATGCGCAAGAAATGGTTTGGAAACCCCGTATTTACATATCTGCCACTGTGCAGGAGAATCCGAATAGGTGTTCGAGTGTTCGAACCGTAATGCGCAAGAAATGGTATGGAAACCCCGTATTTACATATCTGCCACTGTGCAGGAGAATCCGTATAGGTGTTCGAGTGTTCGAACCGTAATGCGCAAGAAATGGTACGGAAACCCCGTATTTACATATCTGCCACTGTGCAGGAGAATCCGTATAGGTGTTCGAGTGTTCGAACCGTAATGCGCAAGAAATGGTACGGAAACCCCGTATTTACATATCTGCCACTGTGCAGGAGAATCCGTATAGGTGTTCGAGTGTTCGAACCGTAATGCGCAAGAAATGGTGCCGAAACCCCGTATTTACATATCTGCCACTGTGCAGGAGAATCCGCATAGGTGTTCGAGTGTTCGAACCGTAATGCGCAAGAAATGGTATGTAAACCCCGTATTTACATATCTGCCACTGTGCAGGAGAATCCGTATAGGTGTTCGAGTGTTCGAACCGTAATGCGCAAGAAATGGTACGGAAACCCCGTATTTACATATCTGCCACTGTGCAGGAGAATTCGTATAGGTGTTCGAGTGTTCGAACCGTAATGCGCAAGAAACGGTACCGAAACCCCGTATTTACATATCTGCCACTGTGCAGGAGAATCCGTATAGGTGTTCGAGTGTTCGAACCGTAATGCGCAAGAAATGGTACGGAAACCCCGTATTTACATATCTGCCACTGTGCAGGAGAATCCGCATAGGTGTTCGTGTGTTCGAACCGTAATGCGCAAGAAATGGTATGTTAACCCCGTATTTACATATCTGCCACTGTGCAGGAGAATCCGCATAGGTGTTCGAGTGTTCGAACCGTAATGCGCAAGAAATGGTATGTAAACCCCGTATTTACATATCTGCCACTGTGCAGGAGAATCCGTATAGGTGTTCGAGTGTTCCAACCGTAATGCGCAAGAAATGGTACCGAAACCCCGTATTTACATATCTGCCACTGTGCAGGAGAATCCGTATAGGTGTTCGAGTGTTCGAACCGTAATGCGCAAGAAATGGTACCGAAACCCCGTATTTACATATCTGCCACTGTGCAGCAGAATCCGGATAGGTGTTCGAGTGTTCGAACCGTAATGCGCAAGAAACGGTACCGAAACCCCGTATTTACATATCTGCCACTGTGCAGGAGAATCCGCATAGGTGTTCGAGTGTTCGAACCGTAATGCGCAAGAAATGGTATGTGAACCCCGTATTTACATATCTGCCACTGTGCAGGAGAATCCGCATAGGTGTTCGAGTGTTCGAACCGTAATGCGCAAGAAATGGTATGTAAACCCCGTATTTACATATCTGCCACTGTGCAGGAGAATCCGTATATGTGTTCGGGTGTTCGAACCGTAATGCGCAAGAAATGGTACGGAAACCCCGTATTTACATATCTGCCGCTGTGCAGGAGAATCCGTATTGGTGTTCGAGTGTTCGAACCGTAATGCGCAAGAAATGGTTTGGAAACCCCGTATTTACATATCTGCCATTGTGCAGGAGAATCCGAATAGGTGTTCGAGTGTTCGAACCGTAATGCGCAAGAAATGGTATGGAAACCCCGTATTTACAGATCTGCCACTGTGCAGGAGAATCCGTATAGGTGTTCGAGTGTTCGAACCGTAATGCGCAAGAAATGGTACGGAAACCCCGTATTTACATATCTGCCACTGTGCAGGAGAATCCGTATAGGTGTTCGAGTGTTCGAACCGTAATGCGCAAGAAATGGTGCCGAAACCCCGTATTTACATATCTGCCACTGTGCAGGAGAATCCGCATAGGTGTTCGAGTGTTCGAACCGTAATGCGCAAGAAATGGTATGTAAACCCCGTATTTACATATCTGCCACTGTGCAGGAGAATCCGTATAGGTGTTCGAGTGTTCGAACCGTAATGCGCAAGAAATGGTACGGAAACCCCGTATTTACATATCTGCCAATGTGCAGGAGAATCCGCATAGGTGTTCGAGTGTTCGAACCGTAATGCGCAAGAAATGGTATGAAAACCCCGTATTTACATATCTGCCACTGTGCAGGAGAATCCGCATAGGTGTTCGAGTGTTCGAACCGTAATGCGCAAGAAATGGTATGTAAATCCCGTATTTACATATCTGCCACTGTGCAGGAGAATCCGTATATGTTTTCGGGTGTTCGAACCGTAATGCGCAAGAAATGGTACGGAAACCCCGTATTTACATATCTGCCGCTGTGCAGGAGAATCCGTATTGGTGTTCGAGTGTTCGAACCGTAATGCGCAAGAAATGGTTTGGAAACCCCGTATTTACATATCTGCCACTGTGCAGGAGAATCCGGATAAGTGTTTGAGTGTTCGAACCGTAATGCGCAAGAAATTGTACCGAAACCCCGTATTTACATATCTGCCACTGTGCAGGAGAATCCGTATAGGTGTTCGAGTGTTCGAACCGTAATGCGCAAGAAATGGTACGGAAACCCCGTATTTACATATCTGCCACTGTGCAGGAGAATCCGCATAGGTGTTCGAGTGTTCGAACCGTAATGCGCAAGAAATGGTACGGAAACCCCGTATTTACATATCTGCCACTGTGCAGGAGAATCCGTATAGGTGTTCGAGTGTTCGAACCGTAATGCGCAAGAAATGGTGCCGAAACCCCGTATTTACATATCTGCCACTGTGCAGGAGAATCCGCATAGGTGTTCGAGTGTTCGAACCGTAATGCGCAAGAAATGGTACGGAAACCCCGTATTTACATATCTGCCGCTGTGCAGGAGAATCCGTATTGGTGTTCGAGTGTTCGAGCCGTAATGCGCAAGAAATGGTTTGGAAACCCCGTATTTACATATCTGCCACTGTGCAGGAGAATCCGAATAGGTGTTCGAGTGTTCGAACCGTAATGCGCAAGAAATGGTATGGAAACCCCGTATTTACATATCTGCCACTGTGCAGGAGAATCCGTATAGGTGTTCGAGTGTTCGAACCGTAATGCGCAAGAAATGGTACGGAAACCCCGTATTTACATATCTGCCACTGTGCAGGAGAATCCGTATAGGTGTTCGAGTGTTCGAACCGTAATGCGCAAGAAATGGTACGGAAACCCCGTATTTACATATATGCCACTGTGCAGGAGAATCCGTATAGGTGTTCGAGTGTTCGAACCGTAATGCGCAAGAAATGGTGCCGAAACCCCGTATTTACATATCTGCCACTGTGCAGGAGAATCCGCATAGGTGTTCGAGTGTTCGAACCGTAATGCGCAAGAAATGGTATGTAAACCCCGTATTTACATATCTGCCACTGTGCAGGAGAATCCGTATAGGTGTTCGAGTGTTCGAACCGTAATGCGCAAGAAATGGTACGGAAACCCCGTATTTACATATCTGCCACTGTGCAGGAGAATTCGTATAGGTGTTCGAGTGTTCGAACCGTAATGCGCAAGAAACGGTACCGAAACCCCGTATTTACATATCTGCCACTGTGCAGGAGAATCCGTATAGGTGTTCGAGTGTTCGAACCGTAATGCGCAAGAAATGGTACGGAAACCCCGTATTTACATATCTGCCACTGTGCAGGAGAATCCGCATAGGTGTTCGTGTGTTCGAACCGTAATGCGCAAGAAATGGTATGTTAACCCCGTATTTACATATCTGCCACTGTGCAGGAGAATCCGCATAGGTGTTCGAGTGTTCGAACCGTAATGCGCAAGAAATGGTATGTAAACCCCGTATTTACATATCTGCCACTGTGCAGGAGAATCCGTATAGGTGTTCGAGTGTTCCAACCGTAATGCGCAAGAAATGGTACCGAAACCCCGTATTTACATATCTGCCACTGTGCAGGAGAATCCGTATAGGTGTTCGAGTGTTCGAACCGTAATGCGCAAGAAATGGTACCGAAACCCCGTATTTACATATCTGCCACTGTGCAGCAGAATCCGGATAGGTGTTCGAGTGTTCGAACCGTAATGCGCAAGAAACGGTACCGAAACCCCGTATTTACATATCTGCCACTGTGCAGGAGAATCCGCATAGGTGTTCGAGTGTTCGAACCGTAATGCGCAAGAAATGGTATGTGAACCCCGTATTTACATATCTGCCACTGTGCAGGAGAATCCGCATAGGTGTTCGAGTGTTCGAACCGTAATGCGCAAGAAATGGTATGTAAACCCCGTATTTACATATCTGCCACTGTGCAGGAGAATCCGTATATGTGTTCGGGTGTTCGAACCGTAATGCGCAAGAAATGGTACGGAAACCCCGTATTTACATATCTGCCGCTGTGCAGGAGAATCCGTATTGGTGTTCGAGTGTTCGAACCGTAATGCGCAAGAAATGGTTTGGAAACCCCGTATTTACATATCTGCCATTGTACAGGAGAATCCGAATAGGTGTTCGAGTGTTCGAACCGTAATGCGCAAGAAATGGTATGGAAACCCCGTATTTACAGATCTGCCACTGTGCAGGAGAATCCGTATAGGTGTTCGAGTGTTCGAACCGTAATGCGCAAGAAATGGTACGGAAACCCCGTATTTACATATCTGCCACTGTGCAGGAGAATCCGTATAGGTGTTCGAGTGTTCGAACCGTAATGCGCAAGAAATGGTGCCGAAACCCCGTATTTACATATCTGCCACTGTGCAGGAGAATCCGCATAGGTGTTCGAGTGTTCGAACCGTAATGCGCAAGAAATGGTATGTAAACCCCGTATTTACATATCTGCCACTGTGCAGGAGAATCCGTATAGGTGTTCGAGTGTTCGAACCGTAATGCGCAAGAAATGGTACGGAAACCCCGTATTTACATATCTGCCACTGTGCAGGAGAATCCGCATAGGTGTTCGAGTGTTCGAACCGTAATGCGCAAGAAATGGTATGTAAACCCCGTATTTACATATCTGCCACTGTGCAGGAGAATCCGCATAGGTGTTCGAGTGTTCGAACCGTAATGCGCAAGAAATGGTATGTAAACCCCGTATTTACATATCTGCCACTGTGCAGGAGAATCCGTATAGGTGTTCGAATGTTCCAACCGTAATGCGCTAGAAATGGTACCGAAACCCCGTATTTACATATCTGCCACTGTGCAGGAGAATCCGTATAGGTGTTCGAGTGTTCGAACCGTAATGCGCAAGAAATGGTACCGAAACCCCGTATTTACATATCTGCCACTGTGCAGGAGAATCCGGATAGGTGTTCGAGTGTTCGAACCGTAATGCGCAAGAAATGGTACGGAAACCCCGTATTTACATATCTGCCACTGTGCAGGAGAATCCGCATAGGTGTTCGTGTGTTCGAACCGTAATGCGCAAGAAATGGTATGTTAACCCCGTATTTACATATCTGCCACTGTGCAGGAGAATCCGCATAGGTGTTCGAGTGTTCGAACCGTAATGCGCAAGAAATGGTATGTAAACCCCGTATTTACATATCTGCCACTGTGCAGGAGAATCCGTATAGGTGTTCGAGTGTTCCAACCGTAATGCGCAAGAAATGGTACCGAAACCCCGTATTTACATATCTGCCACTGTGCAGCAGAATCCGGATAGGTGTTCGAGTGTTCGAACCGTAATGCGCAAGAAACGGTACCGAAACCCCGTATTTACATATCTGCCACTGTGCAGGAGAATCCGCATAGGTGTTCGAGTGTTCGAACCGTAATGCGCAAGAAATGGTATGTGAACCCCGTATTTACATATCTGCCACTGTGCAGGAGAATCCGCATAGGTGTTCGAGTGTTCGAACCGTAATGCGCAAGAAATGGTATGTAAACCCCGTATTTACATATCTGCCACTGTGCAGGAGAATCCGTATATGTGTTCGGGTGTTCGAACCGTAATGCGCAAGAAATGGTACGGAAACCCCGTATTTACATATCTGCCGCTGTGCAGGAGAATCCGTATTGGTGTTCGAGTGTTCGAACCGTAATGCGCAAGAAATGGTTTGGAAACCCCGTATTTACATATCTGCCATTGTGCAGGAGAATCCGAATAGGTGTTCGAGTGTTCGAACCGTAATGCGCAAGAAATGGTATGGAAACCCCGTATTTACAGATCTGCCACTGTGCAGGAGAATCCGTATAGGTGTTCGAGTGTTCGAACCGTAATGCGCAAGAAATGGTACGGAAACCCCGTATTTACATATCTGCCACTGTGCAGGAGAATCCGTATAGGTGTTCGAGTGTTCAAACCGTAATGCGCAAGAAATGGTGCCGAAACCCCGTATTTACATATCTGCCACTGTGCAGGAGAATCCGCATAGGTGTTCGAGTGTTCGAACCGTAATGCGCAAGAAATGGTATGTAAACCCCGTATTTACATATCTGCCACTGTGCAGGAGAATCCGTATAGGTGTTCGAGTGTTCGAACCGTAATGCGCAAGAAATGGTACGGAAACCCCGTATTTACATATCTGCCACTGTGCAGGAGAATCCGCATAGGTGTTCGAGTGTTCGAACCGTAATGCGCAAGAAATGGTATGTAAACCCCGTATTTACATATCTGCCACTGTGCAGGAGAATCCGCATAGGTGTTCGAGTGTTCGAACCGTAATGCGCAAGAAATGGTATGTAAACCCCGTATTTACATATCTGCCACTGTGCAGGAGAATCCGTATAGGTGTTCGAATGTTCCAACCGTAATGCGCTAGAAATGGTACCGAAACCCCGTATTTACATATCTGCCACTGTGCAGGAGAATCCGTATAGGTGTTCGAGTGTTCGAACCGTAATGCGCAAGAAATGGTACCGAAACCCCGTATTTACATATCTGCCACTGTGCAGGAGAATCCGGATAGGTGTTCGAGTGTTCGAACCGTAATGCGCAAGAAATGGTACGGAAACCCCGTATTTACATATCTGCCACTGTGCAGGAGAATCCGCATAGGTGTTCGTGTGTTCGAACCGTAATGCGCAAGAAATGGTATGTTAACCCCGTATTTACATATCTGCCACTGTGCAGGAGAATCCGCATAGGTGTTCGAGTGTTCGAACCGTAATGCGCAAGAAATGGTATGTAAACCCCGTATTTACATATCTGCCACTGTGCAGGAGAATCCGTATAGGTGTTCGAGTGTTCCAACCGTAATGCGCAAGAAATGGTACCGAAACCCCGTATTTACATATCTGCCACTGTGCAGCAGAATCCGGATAGGTGTTCGAGTGTTCGAACCGTAATGCGCAAGAAACGGTACCGAAACCCCGTATTTACATATCTGCCACTGTGCAGGAGAATCCGCATAGGTGTTCGAGTGTTCGAACCGTAATGCGCAAGAAATGGTATGTGAACCCCGTATTTACATATCTGCCACTGTGCAGGAGAATCCGCATAGGTGTTCGAGTGTTCGAACCGTAATGCGCAAGAAATGGTATGTAAACCCCGTATTTACATATCTGCCACTGTGCAGGAGAATCCGTATATGTGTTCGGGTGTTCGAACCGTAATGCGCAAGAAATGGTACGGAAACCCCGTATTTACATATCTGCCGCTGTGCAGGAGAATCCGTATTGGTGTTCGAGTGTTCGAACCGTAATGCGCAAGAAATGGTTTGGAAACCCCGTATTTACATATCTGCCATTGTGCAGGAGAATCCGAATAGGTGTTCGAGTGTTCGAACCGTAATGCGCAAGAAATGGTATGGAAACCCCGTATTTACAGATCTGCCACTGTGCAGGAGAATCCGTATAGGTGTTCGAGTGTTCGAACCGTAATGCGCAAGAAATGGTACGGAAACCCCGTATTTACATATCTGCCACTGTGCAGGAGAATCCGTATAGGTGTTCGAGTGTTCAAACCGTAATGCGCAAGAAATGGTGCCGAAACCCCGTATTTACATATCTGCCACTGTGCAGGAGAATCCGCATAGGTGTTCGAGTGTTCGAACCGTAATGCGCAAGAAATGGTATGTAAACCCCGTATTTACATATCTGCCACTGTGCAGGAGAATCCGTATAGGTGTTCGAGTGTTCGAACCGTAATGCGCAAGAAATGGTACGGAAACCCCGTATTTACATATCTGCCACTGTGCAGGAGAATCCGCATAGGTGTTCGAGTGTTCGAACCGTAATGCGCAAGAAATGGTATGTAAACCCCGTATTTACATATCTGCCACTGTGCAGGAGAATCCGCATAGGTGTTCGAGTGTTCGAACCGTAATGCGCAAGAAATGGTATGTAAACCCCGTATTTACATATCTGCCACTGTGCAGGAGAATCCGTATAGGTGTTCGAATGTTCCAACCGTAATGCGCTAGAAATGGTACCGAAACCCCGTATTTACATATCTGCCACTGTGCAGGAGAATCCGTATAGGTGTTCGAGTGTTCGAACCGTAATGCGCAAGAAATGGTACCGAAACCCCGTATTTACATATCTGCCACTGTGCAGGAGAATCCGGATAGGTGTTCGAGTGTTCGAACCGTAATGCGCAAGAAACGGTACCGAAACCCCGTATTTACGTATCTGCCACTGTGCAGGAGAATCTGTATAGGTGTTCGAGTGTTCCAACCGTAATGCGCAAGAAATGGTACCGAAACCCCGTATTTACATATCTGCCACTGTGCAGGAGAATCCGTATAGGTGTTCGGGTGTTCGAACCGTAATGCGCAAGAAATGGTACCGAAACCCCGTATTTACATATCTGCCACTGTGCAGGAGAATCCGGATAGGTGTTCGAGTGTTCGAACCGTAATGCGCAAGAAACGGTACCGAAACCCCGTATTTACATATCTGCCACTGTGCTGGAGAATCCGCATAGGTGTTCGAGTGCTCGAACCGTAATGCGCAAGAAATGGTATGTAAACCCCGTATTTACATATCTGCCACTGTGTAGGAGAATCCGCATAGGTGTTCGAGTGTTCGAACCGTAATGCGCAAGAAATGGTATGTAAACCCCGTATTTACATATCTGCCACTGTGCAGGAGAATCCGTATATGTGTTCGGGTGTTCGAACCGTAATGCGCAAGAAATGGTACGGAAACCCCGTATTTACATATCTGCCGCTGTGCAGGAGAATCCGTATTGGTGTTCGAGTGTTCGAACCGTAATGCGCAAGAAATGGTTTGGAAACCCCGTATTTACATATCTGCCATTGTGCAGGAGAATCCGAATAGGTGTTCGAGTGTTCGAACCGTAATGCGCAAGAAATGGTATGGAAACCCCGTATTTACAGATCTGCCACTGTGCAGGAGAATCCGTATAGGTGTTCGAGTGTTCGAACCGTAATGCGCAAGAAATGGTACGGAAACCCCGTATTTACATATCTGCCACTGTGCAGGAGAATCCGTATAGGTGTTCGAGTGTTCGAACCGTAATGCGCAAGAAATGGTGCCGAAACCCCGTATTTACATATCTGCCACTGTGCAGGAGAATCCGCATAGGTGTTCGAGTGTTCGAACCGTAATGCGCAAGAAATGGTATGTAAACCCCGTATTTACATATCTGCCACTGTGCAGGAGAATCCGTATAGGTGTTCGAGTGTTCGAACCGTAATGCGCAAGAAATGGTACGGAAACCCCGTATTTACATATCTGCCACTGTGCAGGAGAATCCGCATAGGTGTTCGGGTGTTCGAACCGTAATGCGCAAGAAATGGTATGTAAACCCCGTATTTACATATCTGCCACTGTGCAGGAGAATCCGCATAGGTGTTCGAGTGTTCGAACCGTAATGCGCAAGAAATGGTATGTAATCCCCGTATTTACATATCTGCCACTGTGCAGGAGAATCCGTATAGGTGTTCGAATGTTCCAACCGTAATGCGCTAGAAATGGTACCGAAACCCCGTATTTACATATCTGCCACTGTGCAGGAGAATCCGTATAGGTGTTCGAGTGTTCGAACCGTAATGCGCAAGAAATGGTACCGAAACCCCGTATTTACATATCTGCCACTGTGCAGGAGAATCCGGATAGGTGTTCGAGTGTTCGAACCGTAATGCGCAAGAAATGGTACGGAAACCCCGTATTTACATATCTGCCACTGTGCAGGAGAATCCGCATAGGTGTTCGTGTGTTCGAACCGTAATGCGCAAGAAATGGTATGTTAACCCCGTATTTACATATCTGCCACTGTGCAGGAGAATCCGCATAGGTGTTCGAGTGTTCGAACCGTAATGCGCAAGAAATGGTATGTAAACCCCGTATTTACATATCTGCCACTGTGCAGGAGAATCCGTATAGGTGTTCGAGTGTTCCAACCGTAATGCGCAAAAATGGTACCGAAACCCCGTATTTACATATCTGCCACTGTGCAGCAGAATCCGGATAGGTGTTCGAGTGTTCGAACCGTAATGCGCAAGAAACGGTACCGAAACCCCGTATTTACATATCTGCCACTGTGCAGGAGAATCCGCATAGGTGTTCGAGTGTTCGAACCGTAATGCGCAAGAAATGGTATGTGAACCCCGTATTTACATATCTGCCACTGTGCAGGAGAATCCGCATAGGTGTTCGAGTGTTCGAACCGTAATGCGCAAGAAATGGTATGTAAACCCCGTATTTACATATCTGCCACTGTGCAGGAGAATCCGTATATGTGTTCGGGTGTTCGAACCGTAATGCGCAAGAAATGGTACGGAAACCCCGTATTTACATATCTGCCGCTGTGCAGGAGAATCCGTATTGGTGTTCGAGTGTTCGAACCGTAATGCGCAAGAAATGGTTTGGAAACCCCGTATTTACATATCTGCCATTGTGCAGGAGAATCCGAATAGGTGTTCGAGTGTTCGAACCGTAATGCGCAAGAAATGGTATGGAAACCCCGTATTTACAGATCTGCCACTGTGCAGGAGAATCCGTATAGGTGTTCGAGTGTTCGAACCGTAATGCGCAAGAAATGGTGCCGAAACCCCGTATTTACATATCTGCCACTGTGCAGGAGAATCCGCATAGGTGTTCGAGTGTTCGAACCGTAATGCGCAAGAAATGGTATGTAAACCCCGTATTTACATATCTGCCACTGTGCAGGAGAATCCGTATAGGTGTTCGAGTGTTCGAACCGTAATGCGCAAGAAATGGTACGGAAACCCCGTATTTACATATCTGCCACTGTGCAGGAGAATCCGCATAGGTGTTCGGGTGTTCGAACCGTAATGCGCAAGAAATGGTATGTAAACCCCGTATTTACATATCTGCCACTGTGCAGGAGAATCCGCATAGGTGTTCGAGTGTTCGAACCGTAATGCGCAAGAAATGGTATGTAATCCCCGTATTTACATATCTGCCACTGTGCAGGAGAATCCGTATAGGTGTTCGAATGTTCCAACCGTAATGCGCTAGAAATGGTACCGAAACCCCGTATTTACATATCTGCCACTGTGCAGGAGAATCCGTATAGGTGTTCGAGTGTTCGAACCGTAATGCGCAAGAAATGGTACCGAAACCCCGTATTTACATATCTGCTACTGTGCAGGAGAATCCGGATAGGTGTTCGAGTGTTCGAACCGTAATGCGCAAGAAATGGTACGGAAACCCCGTATTTACATATCTGCCACTGTGCAGGAGAATCCGCATAGGTGTTCGTGTGTTCGAACCGTAATGCGCAAGAAATGGTATGTTAACCCCGTATTTACATATCTGCCACTGTGCAGGAGAATCCGCATAGGTGTTCGAGTGTTCGAACCGTAATGCGCAAGAAATGGTATGTAAACCCCGTATTTACATATCTGCCACTGTGCAGGAGAATCCGTATAGGTGTTCGAGTGTTCCAACCGTAATGCGCAAAAATGGTACCGAAACCCCGTATTTACATATCTGCCACTGTGCAGCAGAATCCGGATAGGTGTTCGAGTGTTCGAACCGTAATGCGCAAGAAACGGTACCGAAACCCCGTATTTACATATCTGCCACTGTGCAGGAGAATCCGCATAGGTGTTCGAGTGTTCGAACCGTAATGCGCAAGAAATGGTATGTGAACCCCGTATTTACATATCTGCCACTGTGCAGGAGAATCCGCATAGGTGTTCGAGTGTTCGAACCGTAATGCGCAAGAAATGGTATGTAAACCCCGTATTTACATATCTGCCACTGTGCAGGAGAATCCGTATATGTGTTCGGGTGTTCGAACCGTAATGCGCAAGAAATGGTACGGAAACCCCGTATTTACATATCTGCCGCTGTGCAGGAGAATCCGTATTGGTGTTCGAGTGTTCGAACCGTAATGCGCAAGAAATGGTTTGGAAACCCCGTATTTACATATCTGCCATTGTGCAGGAGAATCCGAATAGGTGTTCGAGTGTTCGAACCGTAATGCGCAAGAAATGGTATGGAAACCCCGTATTTACAGATCTGCCACTGTGCAGGAGAATCCGTATAGGTGTTCGAGTGTTCGAACCGTAATGCGCAAGAAATGGTACGGAAACCCCGTATTTACATATCTGCCACTGTGCAGGAGAATCCGTATAGGTGTTCGAGTGTTCGAACCGTAATGCGCAAGAAATGGTGCCGAAACCCCGTATTTACATATCTGCCACTGTGCAGGAGAATCCGCATAGGTGTTCGAGTGTTCGAACCGTAATGCGCAAGAAATGGTATGTAAACCCCGTATTTACATATCTGCCACTGTGCAGGAGAATCCGTATAGGTGTTCGAGTGTTCGAACCGTAATGCGCAAGAAATGGTACGGAAACCCCGTATTTACATATCTGCCACTGTGCAGGAGAATCCGCATAGGTGTTCGAGTGTTCGAACCGTAATGCGCAAGAAATGGTATGTAAACCCCGTATTTACATATCTGCCACTGTGCAGGAGAATCCGCATAGGTGTTCGAGTGTTCGAACCGTAATGCGCAAGAAATGGTATGTAAACCCCGTATTTACATATCTGCCACTGTGCAGGAGAATCCGTATAGGTGTTCGAATGTTCCAACCGTAATGCGCTAGAAATGGTACCGAAACCCCGTATTTACATATCTGCCACTGTGCAGGAGAATCCGTATAGGTGTTCGAGTGTTCGAACCGTAATGCGCAAGAAATGGTACCGAAACCCCGTATTTACATATCTGCCACTGTGCAGGAGAATCCGGATAGGTGTTCGAGTGTTCGAACCGTAATGCGCAAGAAACGGTACCGAAACCCCGTATTTACATATCTGCCACTGTGCAGGAGAATCTGTATAGGTGTTCGAGTGTTCCAACCGTAATGCGCAAGAAATGGTACCGAAACCCCGTATTTACATATCTGCCACTGTGCAGGAGAATCCGTATAGGTGTTCGGGTGTTCGAACCGTAATGCGCAAGAAATGGTACCGAAACCCCGTATTTACATATCTGCCACTGTGCAGGAGAATCCGGATAGGTGTTCGAGTGTTCGAACCGTAATGCGCAAGAAACGGTACCGAAACCCCGTATTTACATATCTGCCACTGTGCTGGAGAATCCGCATAGGTGTTCGAGTGCTCGAACCGTAATGCGCAAGAAATGGTATGTAAACCCCGTATTTACATATCTGCCACTGTGTAGGAGAATCCGCATAGGTGTTCGAGTGTTCGAACCGTAATGCGCAAGAAATGGTATGTAAACCCCGTATTTACATATCTGCCACTGTGCAGGAGAATCCGTATATGTGTTCGGGTGTTCGAACCGTAATGCGCAAGAAATGGTACGGAAACCCCGTATTTACATATCTGCCGCTGTGCAGGAGAATCCGTATTGGTGTTCGAGTGTTCGAACCGTAATGCGCAAGAAATGGTTTGGAAACCCCGTATTTACATATCTGCCATTGTGCAGGAGAATCCGAATAGGTGTTCGAGTGTTCGAACCGTAATGCGCAAGAAATGATATGGAAACCCCGTATTTACAGATCTGCCACTGTGCAGGAGAATCCGTATAGGTGTTCGAGTGTTCGAACCGTAATGCGCAAGAAATGGTACGGAAACCCCGTATTTACATATCTGCCACTGTGCAGGAGAATCCGTATAGGTGTTCGAGTGTTCGAACCGTAATGCGCAAGAAATGGTGCCGAAACCCCGTATTTACATATCTGCCACTGTGCAGGAGAATCCGCATAGGTGTTCGAGTGTTCGAACCGTAATGCGCAAGAAATGGTATGTAAACCCCGTATTTACATATCTGCCACTGTGCAGGAGAATCCGTATAGGTGTTCGAGTGTTCGAACCGTAATGCGCAAGAAATGGTACGGAAACCCCGTATTTACATATCTGCCACTGTGCAGGAGAATCCGCATAGGTGTTCGGGTGTTCGAACCGTAATGCGCAAGAAATGGTATGTAAACCCCGTATTTACATATCTGCCACTGTGCAGGAGAATCCGCATAGGTGTTCGAGTGTTCGAACCGTAATGCGCAAGAAATGGTATGTAATCCCCGTATTTACATATCTGCCACTGTGCAGGAGAATCCGTATAGGTGTTCGAATGTTCCAACCGTAATGCGCTAGAAATGGTACCGAAACCCTGTATTTACATATCTGCCACTGTGCAGGAGAATCCGTATAGGTGTTCGAGTGTTCGAACCGTAATGCGCAAGAAATGGTACGGAAACCCCGTATTTACATATCTGCCACTGTGCAGGAGAATCCGTATAGGTGTTCGAGTGTTCGAACCGTAATGCGCAAGAAATGGTGCCGAAACCCCGTATTTACATATCTGCCACTGTGCAGGAGAATCCGCATAGGTGTTCGAGTGTTCGAACCGTAATGCGCAAGAAATGGTATGTAAACCCCGTATTTACATATCTGCCACTGTGCAGGAGAATCCGTATAGGTGTTCGAGTGTTCGAACCGTAATGCGCAAGAAATGGTACGGAAACCCCGTATTTACATATCTGCCACTGTGCAGGAGAATCCGCATAGGTGTTCGAGTGTTCGAACCGTAATGCGCAAGAAATGGTATGTAAACCCCGTATTTACATATCTGCCACTGTGCAGGAGAATCCGCATAGGTGTTCGAGTGTTCGAACCGTAATGCGCAAGAAATGGTATGTAAACCCCGTATTTACATATCTGCCACTGTGCAGGAGAATCCGTATAGGTGTTCGAATGTTCCAACCGTAATGCGCTAGAAATGGTACCGAAACCCCGTATTTACATATCTGCCACTGTGCAGGAGAATCCGTATAGGTGTTCGAGTGTTCGAACCGTAATGCGCAAGAAATGGTACCGAAACCCCGTATTTACATATCTGCCACTGTGCAGGAGAATCCGGATAGGTGTTCGAGTGTTCGAACCGTAATGCGCAAGAAACGGTACCGAAACCCCGTATTTACATATCTGCCACTGTGCAGGAGAATCTGTATAGGTGTTCGAGTGTTCCAACCGTAATGCGCAAGAAATGGTACCGAAACCCCATATTTACATATCTGCCACTGTGCAGGAGAATCCGTATAGGTGTTCGGGTGTTCGAACCGTAATGCGCAAGAAATGGTACCGAAACCCCGTATTTACATATCTGCCACTGTGCAGGAGAATCCGGATAGGTGTTCGAGTGTTCGAACCGTAATGCGCAAGAAACGGTACCGAAACCCCGTATTTACATATCTGCCACTGTGCTGGAGAATCCGCATAGGTGTTCGAGTGCTCGAACCGTAATGCCCAAGAAATGGTATGTAAACCCCGTATTTACATATCTGCCACTGTGTAGGAGAATCCGCATAGGTGTTCGGGTGTTCGAACCGTAATGCGCAAGAAATGGTACCGAAACCCCGTATTTACATATCTGCCACTGTGCAGGAGAATCCGGATAGGTGTTCGAGTGTTCGAACCGTAATGCGCAAGAAATGGTACCGAAACCCCGTATTTACATATCTGCCACTGTGCAGGAGAATCCGGATAGGTGTTCGAGTGTTCGAACCGTAATGCGCAAGAAACGGTACCGAAACCCCGTATTTACATATCTGCCACTGTGCAGGAGAATCTGTATAGGTGTTCGAGTGTTCCAACCGTAATGCGCAAGAAATGGTACCGAAACCCCGTATTTACATATCTGCCACTGTGCAGGAGAATCCGTATAGGTGTTCGGGTGTTCGAACCGTAATGCGCAAGAAATGGTACCGAAACCCCGTATTTACATATCTGCCACTGTGCAGGAGAATCCGGATAGGTGTTCGAGTGTTCGAACCGTAATGCGCAAGAAACGGTACCGAAACCCCGTATTTACATATCTGCCACTGTGCTGGAGAATCCGCATAGGTGTTCGAGTGCTCGAACCGTAATGCGCAAGAAATGGTATGTAAACCCCGTATTTACATATCTGCCACTGTGTAGGAGAATCCGCATAGGTGTTCGAGTGTTCGAACCGTAATGCGCAAGAAATGGTATGTAAACCCCGTATTTACATATCTGCCACTGTGCAGGAGAATCCGTATATGTGTTCGGGTGTTCGAACCGTAATGCGCAAGAAATGGTACGGAAACCCCGTATTTACATATCTGCCGCTGTGCAGGAGAATCCGTATTGGTGTTCGAGTGTTCGAACCGTAATGCGCAAGAAATGGTTTGGAAACCCCGTATTTACATATCTGCCATTGTGCAGGAGAATCCGAATAGGTGTTCGAGTGTTCGAACCGTAATGCGCAAGAAATGGTATGGAAACCCCGTATTTACAGATCTGCCACTGTGCAGGAGAATCCGTATAGGTGTTCGAGTGTTCGAACCGTAATGCGCAAGAAATGGTACGGAAACCCCGTATTTACATATCTGCCACTGTGCAGGAGAATCCGTATAGGTGTTCGAGTGTTCGAACCGTAATGCGCAAGAAATGGTGCCGAAACCCCGTATTTACATATCTGCCACTGTGCAGGAGAATCCGCATAGGTGTTCGAGTGTTCGAACCGTAATGCGCAAGAAATGGTATGTAAACCCCGTATTTACATATCTGCCACTGTGCAGGAGAATCCGTATAGGTGTTCGAGTGTTCGAACCGTAATGCGCAAGAAATGGTACGGAAACCCCGTATTTACATATCTGCCACTGTGCAGGAGAATCCGCATAGGTGTTCGGGTGTTCGAACCGTAATGCGCAAGAAATGGTATGTAAACCCCGTATTTACATATCTGCCACTGTGCAGGAGAATCCGCATAGGTGTTCGAGTGTTCGAACCGTAATGCGCAAGAAATGGTATGTAATCCCCGTATTTACATATCTGCCACTGTGCAGGAGAATCCGTATAGGTGTTCGAATGTTCCAACCGTAATGCGCTAGAAATGGTACCGAAACCCTGTATTTACATATCTGCCACTGTGCAGGAGAATCCGTATAGGTGTTCGAGTGTTCGAACCGTAATGCGCAAGAAATGGTACGGAAACCCCGTATTTACATATCTGCCACTGTGCAGGAGAATCCGTATAGGTGTTCGAGTGTTCGAACCGTAATGCGCAAGAAATGGTGCCGAAACCCCGTATTTACATATCTGCCACTGTGCAGGAGAATCCGCATAGGTGTTCGAGTGTTCGAACCGTAATGCGCAAGAAATGGTATGTAAACCCCGTATTTACATATCTGCCACTGTGCAGGAGAATCCGTATAGGTGTTCGAGTGTTCGAACCGTAATGCGCAAGAAATGGTACGGAAACCCCGTATTTACATATCTGCCACTGTGCAGGAGAATCCGCATAGGTGTTCGAGTGTTCGAACCGTAATGCGCAAGAAATGGTATGTAAACCCCGTATTTACATATCTGCCACTGTGCAGGAGAATCCGCATAGGTGTTCGAGTGTTCGAACCGTAATGCGCAAGAAATGGTATGTAAACCCCGTATTTACATATCTGCCACTGTGCAGGAGAATCCGTATAGGTGTTCGAATGTTCCAACCGTAATGCGCTAGAAATGGTACCGAAACCCCGTATTTACATATCTGCCACTGTGCAGGAGAATCCGTATAGGTGTTCGAGTGTTCGAACCGTAATGCGCAAGAAATGGTACCGAAACCCCGTATTTACATATCTGCCACTGTGCAGGAGAATCCGGATAGGTGTTCGAGTGTTCGAACCGTAATGCGCAAGAAACGGTACCGAAACCCCGTATTTACATATCTGCCACTGTGCAGGAGAATCTGTATAGGTGTTCGAGTGTTCCAACCGTAATGCGCAAGAAATGGTACCGAAACCCCATATTTACATATCTGCCACTGTGCAGGAGAATCCGTATAGGTGTTCGGGTGTTCGAACCGTAATGCGCAAGAAATGGTACCGAAACCCCGTATTTACATATCTGCCACTGTGCAGGAGAATCCGGATAGGTGTTCGAGTGTTCGAACCGTAATGCGCAAGAAACGGTACCGAAACCCCGTATTTACATATCTGCCACTGTGCTGGAGAATCCGCATAGGTGTTCGAGTGCTCGAACCGTAATGCCCAAGAAATGGTATGTAAACCCCGTATTTACATATCTGCCACTGTGTAGGAGAATCCGCATAGGTGTTCGAGTGTTCGAACCGTAATGCGCAAGAAATGGTATGTAAACCCCGTATTTACATATCTGCCACTGTGCAGGAGAATCCGTATATGTGTTCGGGTGTTCGAACCGTAATGCGCAATAAATGGTACGGAAACCCCGTATTTACATATCTGCCGCTGTGCAGGAGAATCCGTATTGGTGTTCGAGTGTTCGAACCGTAATGCGCAAGAAATGGTATGGAAACCCCGTATTTACAGATCTGCCACTGTGCAGGAGAATCCGTATAGGTGTTCGAGTGTTCGAACCGTAATGCGCAAGAAATGGTACGGAAACCCCGTATTTACATATCTGCCACTGTGCAGGAGAATCCGTATAGGTGTTCGAGTGTTCGAACCGTAATGCGCAAGAAATGGTGCCGAAACCCCGTATTTACATATCTGCCACTGTGCAGGAGAATCCGCATAGGTGTTCGAGTGTTCGAACCGTAATGCGCAAGAAATGGTATGTAAACCCCGTATTTACATATCTGCCACTGTGCAGGAGAATCCGTATAGGTGTTCGAGTGTTCGAACCGTAATGCGCAAGAAATGGTACGGAAACCCCGTATTTACATATCTGCCACTGTGCAGGAGAATCCGCATAGGTGTTCGGGTGTTCGAACCGTAATGCGCAAGAAATGGTATGTAAACCCCGTATTTACATATCTGCCACTGTGCAGGAGAATCCGCATAGGTGTTCGAGTGTTCGAACCGTAATGCGCAAGAAATGGTATGTAATCCCCGTATTTACATATCTGCCACTGTGCAGGAGAATCCGTATAGGTGTTCGAATGTTCCAA
Source organism: Camellia sinensis (assembly GCF_055761805.1). Classification (NCBI taxonomy): domain Eukaryota; kingdom Viridiplantae; phylum Streptophyta; class Magnoliopsida; order Ericales; family Theaceae; genus Camellia; species Camellia sinensis. Next base: position 998,612 of record NC_138971.1, read on the forward strand.
CCGTAATGCGCTAGAAATGGTACCGAAACCCTGTATTTACATATCTGCCACTGTGCAGGAGAATCCGTATAGGTGTTCGAGTGTTCGAACCGTAATGCGCAAGAAATGGTACCGAAACCCCGTATTTACATATCTGCCACTGTGCAGGAGAATCCGGATAGGTGTTCGAATGTTCGAACCGTAATGCGCAAGAAATGGTACGGAAACCCCGTATTTACATATCTGCCACTGTGCAGGAGAATCCGCATAGGTGTTCGTGTGTTCGAACCGTAATGCGCAAGAAATGGTATGTTAACCCCGTATTTACATATCTGCCACTGTGCAGGAGAATCCGCATAGGTGTTCGAGTGTTCGAACCGTAATGCGCAAGAAATGGTATGTAAACCCCGTATTTACATATCTGCCACTGTGCAGGAGAATCCGTATAGGTGTTCGAGTGTTCCAACCGTAATGCGCAAGAAATGGTACCGAAACCCGTATTTACATATCTGCCACTGTGCAGCAGAATCCGGATAGGTGTTCGAGTGTTCGAACCGTAATGCGCAAGAAACGGTACCGAAACCCCGTATTTACATATCTGCCACTGTGCAGGAGAATCCGCATAGGTGTTCGAGTGTTCGAACCGTAATGCGCAAGAAATGGTATGTGAACCCCGTATTTACATATCTGCCACTGTGCAGGAGAATCCGCATAGGTGTTCGAGTGTTCGAACCGTAATGCGCAAGAAATGGTATGTAAACCCCGTATTTACATATCTGCCACTGTGCAGGAGAATCCGTATATGTGTTCGGGTGTTCGAACCGTAATGCGCAAGAAATGGTACGGAAACCCCGTATTTACATATCTGCCGCTGTGCAGGAGAATCCGTATTGGTGTTCGAGTGTTCGAACCGTAATGCGCAAGAAATGGTTTGGAAACCCCGTATTTACATATCTGCCATTGTGCAGGAGAATCCGAATAGGTGTTCGAGTGTTCGAACCGTAATGCGCAAGAAATGGTATGGAAACCCCGTATTTACAGATCTGCCACTGTGCAGGAGAATCCGTATAGGTGTTCGAGTGTTCGAACCGTAATGCGCAAGAAATGGTACGGAAACCCCGTATTTACATATCTGCCACTGTGCAGGAGAATCCGAATAGGTGTTCGAGTGTTCGAACCGTAATGCGCAAGAAATGGTGCCGAAACCCCGTATTTACATATCTGCCACTGTGCAGGAGAATCCGCATAGGTGTTCGAGTGTTCGAACCGTAATGCGCAAAAAATGGTATGTAAACCCCGTATTTACATATCTGCCACTGTGCAGGAGAATCCGTATAGGTGTTCGAGTGTTCGAACCGTAATGCGCAAGAAATGGTACGGAAACCCCGTATTTACATATCTGCCACTGTGCAGGAGAATCCGCATAGGTGTTCGAGTGTTCGAACCGTAATGCGCAAGAAATGGTATGTAAACCCCGTATTTACATATCTGCCACTGTGCAGGAGAATCCGCATAGGTGTTCGAGTGTTCGAACCGTAATGCGCAAGAAATGGTATGTAAACCCCGTATTTACATATCTGCCACTGTGCAGGAGAATCCGTATAGGTGTTCGAATGTTCCAACCGTAATGCGCTAGAAATGGTACCGAAACCCCGTATTTACATATCTGCCACTGTGCAGGAGAATCCGGATAGGTGTTCGAGTGTTCGAACCGTAATGCGCAAGAAACGGTACCGAAACCCCGTATTTACATATCTGCCACTGTGCAGGAGAATCTGTATAGGTGTTCGAGTGTTCCAACCGTAATGCGCAAGAAATGGTACCGAAACCCCGTATTTACATATCTGCCACTCTGCAGGAGAATCCGTATAGGTGTTCGGGTGTTCGAACCGTAATGCGCAAGAAATGGTACCGAAACCCCGTATTTACATATCTGCCACTGTGCAGGAGAATCCGGATAGGTGTTCGAGTGTTCGAACCGTAATGCGCAAGAAACGGTACCGAAACCCCGTATTTACATATCTGCCACTGTGCTGGAGAATCCGCATAGGTGTTCGAGTGCTCGAACCGTAATGCGCAAGAAATGGTATGTAAACCCCGTATTTACATATCTGCCACTGTGTAGGAGAATCCGCATAGGTGTTCGAGTGTTCGAACCGTAATGCGCAAGAAATGGTATGTAATCCCCGTATTTACATATCTGCCACTGTGCAGGAGAATCCGTATATGTGTTCGGGTGTTCGAACCGTAATGCGCAAGAAATGGTACGGAAACCCCGTATTTACATATCTGCCGCTGTGCAGGAGAATCCGTATTGGTGTTCGAGTGTTCGAACCGTAATGCGCAAGAAATGGTTTGGAAACCCCGTATTTACATATCTGCCATTGTGCAGGAGAATCCGAATAGGTGTTCGAGTGTTCGAACCGTAATGCGCAAGAAATGGTATGGAAACCCCGTATTTACAGATCTGCCACTGTGCAGGAGAATCCGTATAGGTGTTCGAGTGTTCGAACCGTAATGCGCAAGAAATGGTACGGAAACCCCGTATTTACATATCTGCCACTGTGCAGGAGAATCCGTATAGGTGTTCGAGTGTTCGAACCGTAATGCGCAAGAAATGGTGCCGAAACCCCGTATTTACATATCTGCCACTGTGCAGGAGAATCCGCATAGGTGTTCGAGTGTTCGAACCGTAATGCGCAAGAAATGGTATGTAAACCCCGTATTTACATATCTGCCACTGTGCAGGAGAATCCGTATAGGTGTTCGAGTGTTCGAACCGTAATGCGCAAGAAATGGTACGGAAACCCCGTATTTACATATCTGCCACTGTGCAGGAGAATCCGCATAGGTGTTCGAGTGTTCGAACCGTAATGCGCAAGAAATGGTATGTAAACCCCGTATTTACATATCTGCCACTGTGCAGGAGAATCCGCATAGGTGTTCGAGTGTTCGAACCGTAATGCGCAAGAAATGGTATGTAATCCCCGTATTTACATATCTGCCACTGTGCAGGAGAATCCGTATAGGTGTTCGAATGTTCCAACCGTAATGCGCTAGAAATGGTACCGAAACCCCGTATTTACATATCTGCCACTGTGCAGGAGAATCCGTATAGGTGTTCGAGTGTTCGAACCGTAATGCGCAAGAAATGGTACCGAAACCCCGTATTTACATATCTGCCACTGTGCAGGAGAATCCGCATAGGTGTTCGAGTGTTCGAACCGTAATGCGCAAGAAATGGTATGTAAACCCCGTATTTACATATCTGCCACTGTGCAGGAGAATCCGCATAGGTGTTCGAGTGTTCGAACCGTAATGCGCAAGAAATGGTATGTAAACCCCGTATTTACATATCTGCCACTGTGCAGGAGAATCCGTATAGGTGTTCGAATGTTCCAACCGTAATGCGCTAGAAATGGTACCGAAACCCCGTATTTACATATCTGCCACTGTGCAGGAGAATCCGGATAGGTGTTCGAGTGTTCGAACCGTAATGCGCAAGAAACGGTACCGAAACCCCGTATTTACATATCTGCCACTGTGCAGGAGAATCTGTATAGGTGTTCGAGTGTTCCAACCGTAATGCGCAAGAAATGGTACCGAAACCCCGTATTTACATATCTGCCACTCTGCAGGAGAATCCGTATAGGTGTTCGGGTGTTCGAACCGTAATGCGCAAGAAATGGTACCGAAACCCCGTATTTACATATCTGTCACTGTGCAGGAGAATCCGGATAGGTGTTCGAGTGTTCGAACCGTAATGCGCAAGAAACGGTACCGAAACCCCGTATTTACATATCTGCCACTGTGCTGGAGAATCCGCATAGGTGTTCGAGTGCTCGAACCGTAATGCGCAAGAAATGGTATGTAAACCCCGTATTTACATATCTGCCACTGTGTAGGAGAATCCGCATAGGTGTTCGAGTGTTCGAACCGTAATGCGCAAGAAATGGTATGTAATCCCCGTATTTACATATCTGCCACTGTGCAGGAGAATCCGTATATGTGTTCGGGTGTTCGAACCGTAATGCGCAAGAAATGGTACGGAAACCCCGTATTTACATATCTGCCGCTGTGCAGGAGAATCCGTATTGGTGTTCGAGTGTTCGAACCGTAATGCGCAAGAAATGGTTTGGAAACCCCGTATTTACATATCTGCCATTGTGCAGGAGAATCCGAATAGGTGTTCGAGTGTTCGAACCGTAATGCGCAAGAAATGGTATGGAAACCCCGTATTTACAGATCTGCCACTGTGCAGGAGAATCCGTATAGGTGTTCGAGTGTTCGAACCGTAATGCGCAAGAAATGGTACGGAAACCCCGTATTTACATATCTGCCACTGTGCAGGAGAATCCGTATAGGTGTTCGAGTGTTCGAACCGTAATGCGCAAGAAATGGTGCCGAAACCCCGTATTTACATATCTGCCACTGTGCAGGAGAATCCGCATAGGTGTTCGAGTGTTCGAACCGTAATGCGCAAGAAATGGTATGTAAACCCCGTATTTACATATCTGCCACTGTGCAGGAGAATCCGTATAGGTGTTCGAGTGTTCGAACCGTAATGCGCAAGAAATGGTACGGAAACCCCGTATTTACATATCTGCCACTGTGCAGGAGAATCCGCATAGGTGTTCGAGTGTTCGAACCGTAATGCGCAAGAAATGGTATGTAAACCCCGTATTTACATATCTGCCACTGTGCAGGAGAATCCGCATAGGTGTTCGAGTGTTCGAACCGTAATGCGCAAGAAATGGTATGTAATCCCCGTATTTACATATCTGCCACTGTGCAGGAGAATCCGTATAGGTGTTCGAATGTTCCAACCGTAATGCGCTAGAAATGGTACCGAAACCCCGTATTTACATATCTGCCACTGTGCAGGAGAATCCGTATAGGTGTTCGAGTGTTCGAACCGTAATGCGCAAGAAATGGTACCGAAACCCCGTATTTACATATCTGCCACTGTGCAGGAGAATCCGGATAGGTGTTCGAGTGTTCGAACCGTAATGCGCAAGAAATGGTACGGAAACCCCGTATTTACATATCTGCCACTGTGCAGGAGAATCCGCATAGGTGTTCGTGTGTTCGAACCGTAATGCGCAAGAAATGGTATGTTAACCCCGTTTTTACATATCTGCCACTGTGCAGGAGAATCCGCATAGGTGTTCGAGTGTTCGAACCGTAATGCGCAAGAAATGGTATGTAAACCCCGTATTTACATATCTGCCACTGTGCAGGAGAATCCGTATAGGTGTTCGAGTGTTCCAACCGTAATGCGCAAGAAATGGTACCGAAACCCCGTATTTACATATCTGCCACTGTGCAGCAGAATCCGGATAGGTGTTCGAGTGTTCGAACCGTAATGCGCAAGAAACGGTACCGAAACCCCGTATTTACATATCTGCCACTGTGCAGGAGAATCCGCATAGGTGTTCGAGTGTTCGAACCGTAATGCGCAAGAAATGGTATGTGAACCCCGTATTTACATATCTGCCACTGTGCAGGAGAATCCGCATAGGTGTTCGAGTGTTCGAACCGTAATGCGCAAGAAATGGTATGTAAACCCCGTATTTACATATCTGCCACTGTGCAGGAGAATCCGTATATGTGTTCGGGTGTTCGAACCGTAATGCGCAAGAAATGGTACGGAAACCCCGTATTTACATATCTGCCGCTGTGCAGGAGAATCCGTATTGGTGTTCGAGTGTTCGAACCGTAATGCGTAAGAAATGGTTTGGAAACCCCGTATTTACATATCTGCCATTGTGCAGGAGAATCCGAATAGGTGTTCGAGTGTTCGAACCGTAATGCGCAAGAAATGGTATGGAAACCCCGTATTTACAGATCTGCCACTGTGCAGGAGAATCCGTATAGGTGTTCGAGTGTTCGAACCGTAATGGGCAAGAAATGGTACGGAAACCCCGTATTTACATATCTGCCACTGTGCAGGAGAATCCGAATAGGTGTTCGAGTGTTCGAACCGTAATGCGCAAGAAATGGTGCCGAAACCCCGTATTTACATATCTGCCACTGTGCAGGAGAATCCGCATAGGTGTTCGAGTGTTCGAACCGTAATGCGCAAAAAATGGTATGTAAACCCCGTATTTACATATCTGCCACTGTGCAGGAGAATCCGTATAGGTGTTCGAGTGTTCGAACCGTAATGCGCAAGAAATGGTACGGAAACCCCGTATTTACATATCTGCCACTGTGCAGGAGAATCCGCATAGGTGTTCGAGTGTTCGAACCGTAATGCGCAAGAAATGGTATGTAAACCCCGTATTTACATATCTGCCACTGTGCAGGAGAATCCGCATAGGTGTTCGAGTGTTCGAACCGTAATGCGCAAGAAATGGTATGTAAACCCCGTATTTACATATCTGCCACTGTGCAGGAGAATCCGTATAGGTGTTCGAATGTTCCAACCGTAATGCGCTAGAAATGGTACCGAAACCCCGTATTTACATATCTGCCACTATGCAGGAGAATCCGTATAGGTGTTCGAGTGTTCGAACCGTAATGCGCAAGAAATGGTACCGAAACCCCGTATTTACATATCTGCCACTGTGCAGGAGAATCCGGATAGGTGTTCGAGTGTTCGAACCGTAATGCGCAAGAAACGGTACCGAAACCCCGTATTTACATATCTGCCACTGTGCAGGAGAATCTGTATAGGTGTTCGAGTGTTCCAACCGTAATGCGCAAGAAATGGTACCGAAACCCCGTATTTACATATCTGCCACTGTGCAGGAGAATCCGGATAGGTGTTCGAGTGTTCGAACCGTAATGCGCAAGAAATGGTACGGAAACCCCGTATTTACATATCTGCCACTGTGCAGGAGAATCCGCATAGGTGTTCGTGTGTTCGAACCGTAATGCGCAAGAAATGGTATGTTAACCCCGTTTTTACATATCTGCCACTGTGCAGGAGAATCCGCATAGGTGTTCGAGTGCTCGAACCGTAATGCGCAAGAAATGGTATGTAAACCCCGTATTTACATATCTGCCACTGTGTAGGAGAATCCGCATAGGTGTTCGAGTGTTCGAACCGTAATGCGCAAGAAATGGTATGTAATCCCCGTATTTACATATCTGCCACTGTGCAGGAGAATCCGTATATGTGTTCGGGTGTTCGAACCGTAATGCGCAAGAAATGGTACGGAAACCCCGTATTTACATATCTGCCGCTGTGCAGGAGAATCCGTATTGGTGTTCGAGTGTTCGAACCGTAATGCGCAAGAAATGGTTTGGAAACCCCGTATTTACATATCTGCCATTGTGCAGGAGAATCCGAATAGGTGTTCGAGTGTTCGAACCGTAATGCGCAAGAAATGGTATGGAAACCCCGTATTTACAGATCTGCCACTGTGCAGGAGAATCCGTATAGGTGTTCGAGTGTTCGAACCGTAATGCGCAAGAAATGGTACGGAAACCCCGTATTTACATATCTGCCACTGTGCAGGAGAATCCGTATAGGTGTTCGAGTGTTCGAACCGTAATGCGCAAGAAATGGTGCCGAAACCCCGTATTTACATATCTGCCACTGTGCAGGAGAATCCGCATAGGTGTTCGAGTGTTCGAACCGTAATGCGCAAGAAATGGTATGTAAACCCCGTATTTACATATCTGCCACTGTGCAGGAGAATCCGTATAGGTGTTCGAGTGTTCGAACCGTAATGCGCAAGAAATGGTACGGAAACCCCGTATTTACATATCTGCCACTGTGCAGGAGAATCCGCATAGGTGTTCGAGTGTTCGAACCGTAATGCGCAAGAAATGGTATGTAAACCCCGTATTTACATATCTGCCACTGTGCAGGAGAATCCGCATAGGTGTTCGAGTGTTCGAACCGTAATGCGCAAGAAATGGTATGTAATCCCCGTATTTACATATCTGCCACTGTGCAGGAGAATCCGTATAGGTGTTCGAATGTTCCAACCGTAATGCGCTAGAAATGGTACCGAAACCCCGTATTTACATATCTGCCACTGTGCAGGAGAATCCGTATAGGTGTTCGAGTGTTCGAACCGTAATGCGCAAGAAATGGTACCGAAACCCCGTATTTACATATCTGCCACTGTGCAGGAGAATCCGCATAGGTGTTCGAGTGTTCGAACCGTAATGCGCAAGAAATGGTATGTAAACCCCGTATTTACATATCTGCCACTGTGCAGGAGAATCCGCATAGGTGTTCGAGTGTTCGAACCGTAATGCGCAAGAAATGGTATGTAAACCCCGTATTTACATATCTGCCACTGTGCAGGAGAATCCGTATAGGTGTTCGAATGTTCCAACCGTAATGCGCTAGAAATGGTACCGAAACCCCGTATTTACATATCTGCCACTGTGCAGGAGAATCCGGATAGGTGTTCGAGTGTTCGAACCGTAATGCGCAAGAAACGGTACCGAAACCCCGTATTTACATATCTGCCACTGTGCAGGAGAATCTGTATAGGTGTTCGAGTGTTCCAACCGTAATGCGCAAGAAATGGTACCGAAACCCCGTATTTACATATCTGCCACTCTGCAGGAGAATCCGTATAGGTGTTCGGGTGTTCGAACCGTAATGCGCAAGAAATGGTACCGAAACCCCGTATTTACATATCTGTCACTGTGCAGGAGAATCCGGATAGGTGTTCGAGTGTTCGAACCGTAATGCGCAAGAAACGGTACCGAAACCCCGTATTTACATATCTGCCACTGTGCTGGAGAATCCGCATAGGTGTTCGAGTGCTCGAACCGTAATGCGCAAGAAATGGTATGTAAACCCCGTATTTACATATCTGCCACTGTGTAGGAGAATCCGCATAGGTGTTCGAGTGTTCGAACCGTAATGCGCAAGAAATGGTATGTAATCCCCGTATTTACATATCTGCCACTGTGCAGGAGAATCCGTATATGTGTTCGGGTGTTCGAACCGTAATGCGCAAGAAATGGTACGGAAACCCCGTATTTACATATCTGCCGCTGTGCAGGAGAATCCGTATTGGTGTTCGAGTGTTCGAACCGTAATGCGCAAGAAATGGTTTGGAAACCCCGTATTTACATATCTGCCATTGTGCAGGAGAATCCGAATAGGTGTTCGAGTGTTCGAACCGTAATGCGCAAGAAATGGTATGGAAACCCCGTATTTACAGATCTGCCACTGTGCAGGAGAATCCGTATAGGTGTTCGAGTGTTCGAACCGTAATGCGCAAGAAATGGTACGGAAACCCCGTATTTACATATCTGCCACTGTGCAGGAGAATCCGTATAGGTGTTCGAGTGTTCGAACCGTAATGCGCAAGAAATGGTGCCGAAACCCCGTATTTACATATCTGCCACTGTGCAGGAGAATCCGCATAGGTGTTCGAGTGTTCGAACCGTAATGCGCAAGAAATGGTATGTAAACCCCGTATTTACATATCTGCCACTGTGCAGGAGAATCCGTATAGGTGTTCGAGTGTTCGAACCGTAATGCGCAAGAAATGGTACGGAAACCCCGTATTTACATATCTGCCACTGTGCAGGAGAATCCGCATAGGTGTTCGAGTGTTCGAACCGTAATGCGCAAGAAATGGTATGTAAACCCCGTATTTACATATCTGCCACTGTGCAGGAGAATCCGCATAGGTGTTCGAGTGTTCGAACCGTAATGCGCAAGAAATGGTATGTAATCCCCGTATTTACATATCTGCCACTGTGCAGGAGAATCCGTATAGGTGTTCGAATGTTCCAACCGTAATGCGCTAGAAATGGTACCGAAACCCCGTATTTACATATCTGCCACTGTGCAGGAGAATCCGTATAGGTGTTCGAGTGTTCGAACCGTAATGCGCAAGAAATGGTACCGAAACCCCGTATTTACATATCTGCCACTGTGCAGGAGAATCCGGATAGGTGTTCGAGTGTTCGAACCGTAATGCGCAAGAAATGGTACGGAAACCCCGTATTTACATATCTGCCACTGTGCAGGAGAATCCGCATAGGTGTTCGTGTGTTCGAACCGTAATGCGCAAGAAATGGTATGTTAACCCCGTTTTTACATATCTGCCACTGTGCAGGAGAATCCGCATAGGTGTTCGAGTGTTCGAACCGTAATGCGCAAGAAATGGTATGTAAACCCCGTATTTACATATCTGCCACTGTGCAGGAGAATCCGTATAGGTGTTCGAGTGTTCCAACCGTAATGCGCAAGAAATGGTACCGAAACCCCGTATTTACATATCTGCCACTGTGCAGCAGAATCCGGATAGGTGTTCGAGTGTTCGAACCGTAATGCGCAAGAAACGGTACCGAAACCCCGTATTTACATATCTGCCACTGTGCAGGAGAATCCGCATAGGTGTTCGAGTGTTCGAACCGTAATGCGCAAGAAATGGTATGTGAACCCCGTATTTACATATCTGCCACTGTGCAGGAGAATCCGCATAGGTGTTCGAGTGTTCGAACCGTAATGCGCAAGAAATGGTATGTAAACCCCGTATTTACATATCTGCCACTGTGCAGGAGAATCCGTATATGTGTTCGGGTGTTCGAACCGTAATGCGCAAGAAATGGTACGGAAACCCCGTATTTACATATCTGCCGCTGTGCAGGAGAATCCGTATTGGTGTTCGAGTGTTCGAACCGTAATGCGTAAGAAATGGTTTGGAAACCCCGTATTTACATATCTGCCATTGTGCAGGAGAATCCGAATAGGTGTTCGAGTGTTCGAACCGTAATGCGCAAGAAATGGTATGGAAACCCCGTATTTACAGATCTGCCACTGTGCAGGAGAATCCGTATAGGTGTTCGAGTGTTCGAACCGTAATGGGCAAGAAATGGTACGGAAACCCCGTATTTACATATCTGCCACTGTGCAGGAGAATCCGAATAGGTGTTCGAGTGTTCGAACCGTAATGCGCAAGAAATGGTGCCGAAACCCCGTATTTACATATCTGCCACTGTGCAGGAGAATCCGCATAGGTGTTCGAGTGTTCGAACCGTAATGCGCGAAAAATGGTATGTAAACCCCGTATTTACATATCTGCCACTGTGCAGGAGAATCCGTATAGGTGTTCGAGTGTTCGAACCGTAATGCGCAAGAAATGGTACGGAAACCCCGTATTTACATATCTGCCACTGTGCAGGAGAATCCGCATAGGTGTTCGAGTGTTCGAACCGTAATGCGCAAGAAATGGTATGTAAACCCCGTATTTACATATCTGCCACTGTGCAGGAGAATCCGCATAGGTGTTCGAGTGTTCGAACCGTAATGCGCAAGAAATGGTATGTAAACCCCGTATTTACATATCTGCCACTGTGCAGGAGAATCCGTATAGGTGTTCGAATGTTCCAACCGTAATGCGCTAGAAATGGTACCGAAACCCCGTATTTACATATCTGCCACTATGCAGGAGAATCCGTATAGGTGTTCGAGTGTTCGAACCGTAATGCGCAAGAAATGGTACCGAAACCCCGTATTTACATATCTGCCACTGTGCAGGAGAATCCGGATAGGTGTTCGAGTGTTCGAACCGTAATGCGCAAGAAACGGTACCGAAACCCCGTATTTACATATCTGCCACTGTGCAGGAGAATCTGTATAGGTGTTCGAGTGTTCCAACCGTAATGCGCAAGAAATGGTACCGAAACCCCGTATTTACATATCTGCCACTGTGCAGGAGAATCCGTATAGGTGTTCGGGTGTTCGAACCGTAATGCGCAAGAAATGGTACCGAAACCCCGTATTTACATATCTGCCACTATGCAGGAGAATCCGGATAGGTGTTCGAGTGTTCGAACCGTAATGCGCAAGAAACGGTACCGAAACCCCGTATTTACATATCTGCCACTGTGCTGGAGAATCCGCATAGGTGTTCGAGTGCTCGAACCGTAATGCGCAAGAAATGGTATGTAAACCCCGTATTTACATATCTGCCACTGTGTAGGAGAATCCGCATAGGTGTTCGAGTGTTCGAACCGTAATGCGCAAGAAATGGTATGTAAACCCCGTATTTACATATCTGCCACTGTGCAGGAGAATCCGTATATGTGTTCGGGTGTTCGAACCGTAATGCGCAAGAAATGGTACGGAAACCCCGTATTTACATATCTGCCGCTGTGCAGGAGAATCCGTATTGGTGTTCGAGTGTTCGAACCGTAATGCGCAAGAAATGGTTTGGAAACCCCGTATTTAAATATCTGCCATTGTGCAGGAGAATCCGTATAGGTGTTCGAGTGTTCGAACCGTAATGCGCAAGAAATGGTATGGAAACCCCGTATTTACAGATCTGCCACTGTGCAGGAGAATCCGTATAGGTGTTCGAGTGTTCGAACCGTAATGCGCAAGAAATGGTACGGAAACCCCGTATTTACATATCTGCCACTGTGCAGGAGAATCCGTATAGGTGTTCGAGTGTTCGAACCGTAATGCGCAAGAAATGGTGCCGAAACCCCGTATTTACATATCTGCCACTGTGCAGGAGAATCCGCATAGGTGTTCGAGTGTTCGAACCGTAATGCGCAAGAAATGGTATGTAAACCCCGTATTTACATATCTGCCACTGTGCAGGAGAATCCGTATAGGTGTTCGAGTGTTCGAACCGTAATGCGCAAGAAATGGTACGGAAACCCCGTATTTACATATCTGCCACTGTGCAGGAGAATCCGCATAGGTGTTCGAGTGTTCGAACCGTAATGCGCAAGAAATGGTATGTAAACCCCGTATTTACATATCTGCCACTGTGCAGGAGAATCCGCATAGGTGTTCGAGTGTTCGAACCGTAATGCGCAAGAAATGGTATGTAAACCCCGTATTTACATATCTGCCACTGTGCAGGAGAATCCGTATAGGTGTTCGAATGTTCCAACCGTAATGCGCTAGAAATGGTACCGAAACCCCGTATTTACATATCTGCCACTGTGCAGGAGAATCCGTATAGGTGTTCGAGTGTTCGAACCGTAATGCGCAAGAAATGGTACCGAAACCCCGTATTTACATATCTGCCACTGTGCAGGAGAATCCGGATAGGTGTTCGAGTGTTCGAACCGTAATGCGCAAGAAACGGTACCGAAACCCCGTATTTACATATCTGCCACTATGCAGGAGAATCCGTATAGGTGTTCGAGTGTTCCAACCGTAATGCGCAAGAAATGGTACCGAAACCCCGTATTTACATATCTGCCACTGTGCAGGAGAATCCGTATAGGTGTTCGGGTGTTCGAACCGTAATGCGCAAGAAATGGTACCGAAATCCCGTATTTACATATCTGCCACTGTGCAGGAGAATCCGGATAGGTGTTCGAGTGTTCGAACCGTAATGCGCAAGAAACGGTACCGAAACCCCGTATTTACATATCTGCCACTGTGCTGGAGAATCCGCATAGGTGTTCGAGTGCTCGAACCGTAATGCGCAAGAAATGGTATGTAAACCCCGTATTTACATATCTGCCACTGTGTAGGAGAATCCGCATAGGTGTTCGAGTGTTCGAACCGTAATGCGCAAGAAATGGTATGTAAACCCCGTATTTACATATCTGCCACTGTGCAGGAGAATCCGTATATGTTTTCGGGTGTTCGAACCGTAATGCGCAAGAAATGGTACGGAAACCCCGTATTTACATATCTACCGCTGTGCAGGAGAATCCGTATTGGTGTTCGAGTGTTCGAGCCGTAATGCGCAAGAAATGGTTTGGAAACCCCGTATTTACATATCTGCCACTGTGCAGGAGAATCCGAATAGGTGTTCGAGTGTTCGAACCGTAATGCGCAAGAAATGGTATGGAAACCCCGTATTTACATATCTGCCACTGTGCAGGAGAATCCGTATAGGTGTTCGAGTGTTCGAACCGTAATGCGCAAGAAATGGTACGGAAACCCCGTATTTACATATCTGCCACTGTGCAGGAGAATCCGTATAGGTGTTCGAGTGTTCGAACCGTAATGCGCAAGAAATGGTGCCGAAACCCCGTGTTTACATATCTGCCACTGTGCAGGAGAATCCGCATAGGTGTTCGAGTGTTCGAACCGTAATGCGCAAGAAATGGTATGTAAACCCCGTATTTACATATCTGCCACTGTGCAGGAGAATCCGTATAGGTGTTCGAGTGTTCGAACCGTAATGCGCAAGAAATGGTACGGAAACCCCGTATTTACATATCTGCCACTGTGCAGGAGAATCCGCATAGGTGTTCGAGTGTTCGAACCGTAAAGCGCAAGAAATGGTATGTAAACCCCGTATTTACATATCTGCCACTGTGCAGGAGAATCCGCATAGGTGTTCGAGTGTTCGAACCGTAATGCGCAAGAAATGGTATGTAAACCCCGTATTTACATATCTGCCACTGTGCAGGAGAATCCGTATAGGTGTTCGAGTGTTCCAACCGTAATGCGCAAGAAATGGTACCGAAACCCCGTATTTACATATCTGCCACTGTGCAGGAGAATCCGTATAGGTGTTCGAGTGTTCGAACCGTAATGCGCAAGAAATGGTACCGAAACCCCGTATTTACATATCTGCCACTGTGCAGGAGAATCCGGATAGGTGTTCGAGTGTTCGAACCGTAATGCGCAAGAAACGGTACCGAAACCCCGTATTTACATATCTGCCACTGTGCAGGAGAATCCGTATAGGTGTTCGAGTGTTCGAACCGTAATGCGCAAGAAATGGTACGGAAACCCCGTATTTACATATCTGCCACTGTGCAGGAGAATTCGTATAGGTGTTCGAGTGTTTGAACCGTAATGCGCAAGAAATGGTACCGAAACCCCGTATTTACATATCTGCCACTGTGCAGGAGAATCCGCATAGGTGTTCGAGTGTTCGAACCGTAATGCGCAAGAAATGGTATGTAAACCCCGTATTTACATCTCTGCCACTGTGCAGGAGAATCCGTATAGGTGTTCGAGTGTTCGAACCGTAATGCGTAAGAAATGGTACGGAAACCCCGTATTTACATATCTGCCACTGTGCAGGAGAATCCGCATAGGTGTTCGAGTGTTCGAACCGTAATGCGCAAGAAATGGTATGTAAACCCCGTATTTACATATCTGCCACTGTGCAGGAGAATCCGCATAGGTGTTCGAGTGTTCGAACCGTAATGCGCAAGAAATGGTATGTAAACCCCGTATTTACATATCTGCCACTGTGCAGGAGAATCCGTATATGTTTTCGGGTGTTCGAACCGTAATGCGCAAGAAATGGTACGGAAACCCCGTATTTACATATCTGCCGCTGTGCAGGAGAATCCGTATTGGTGTTCGAGTGTTCGAGCCGTAATGCGCAAGAAATGGTTTGGAAACCCCGTATTTACATATCTGCCACTGTGCAGGAGAATCCGAATAGGTGTTCGAGTGTTCGAACCGTAATGCGCAAGAAATGGTATGGAAACCCCGTATTTACATATCTGCCACTGTGCAGGAGAATCCGTATAGGTGTTCGAGTGTTCGAACCGTAATGCGCAAGAAATGGTACGGAAACCCCGTATTTACATATCTGCCACTGTGCAGGAGAATCCGTATAGGTGTTCGAGTGTTCGAACCGTAATGCGCAAGAAATGGTGCCGAAACCCAGTATTTACATATCTGCCACTGTGCAGGAGAATCCGCATAGGTGTTCGAGTGTTCGAACCGTAATGCGCAAGAAATGGTATGTAAACCCCGTATTTACATATCTGCCACTGTGCAGGAGAATCCGTATAGGTGTTCGATTGTTCGAACCGTAATGCGCAAGAAATGGTACGGAAACCCCGTATTTACATATCTGCCACTGTCCAGGAGAATCCGCATAGGTGTTCGAGTGTTCGAACCGTAAAGCGCAAGAAATGGTATGTAAACCCCGTATTTACATATCTGTCACTGTGCAGGAGAATCCGCATAGGTGTTCGAGTGTTCGAACCGTAATGCGCAAGAAATGGTATGTAAACCCCGTATTTACATATCTGCCACTGTGCAGGAGAATCCGTATAGGTGTTCGAGTGTTCGAACCGTAATGCGCAAGAAATGGTACGGAAACCCCGTATTTACATATCTGCCACTGTGCAGGAGAATCCGTATAGGTGTTCGAGTGTTCGAACCGTAATGCGCAAGAAATGGTGCCGAAACCCCGTATTTACATATCTGCCACTGTGCAGGAGAATCCGCATAGGTGTTCGAGTGTTCGAACCGTAATGCGCAAGAAATGGTATGTAAACCCCGTATTTACATATCTGCCACTGTGCAGGAGAATCCGTATAGGTGTTCGAGTGTTCGAACCGTAATGCGCAAGAAATTGTACGGAAACCCCGTATTTACATATCTGCCACTGTGCAGGAGAATCCGCATAGGTGTTCGAGTGTTCGAACCGTAAAGCGCAAGAAATGGTATGTAAACCCCGTATTTACATATCTGCCACTGTGCAGGAGAATCCGCATAGGTGTTCGAGTGTTCGAACCGTAATGCGCAAGAAATGGTATGTAAACCCCGTATTTACATATCTGCCACTGTGCAGGAGAATCCGCATAGGTGTTCGAGTGTTCGAACCGTAATGCGCAAGAAATGGTATGTAAACCCCGTATTTACATATCTGCCACTGTGCAGGAGAATCCGTATATGTTTTCGGGTGTTCGAACCGTAATGCGCAAGAAATGGTACGGAAACCCCGTATTTACATATCTGCCGCTGTGCAGGAGAATCCGTATTGGTGTTCGAGTGTTCGAGCCGTAATGCGCAAGAAATGGTTTGGAAACCCCGTATTTACATATCTGCCACTGTGCAGGAGAATCCGAATAGGTGTTCGAGTGTTCGAACCGTAATGCGCAAGAAATGGTATGGAAACCCCGTATTTACATATCTGCCACTGTGCAGGAGAATCCGTATAGGTGTTCGAGTGTTCGAACCGTAATGCGCAAGAAATGGTACGGAAACCCCGTATTTACATATCTGCCACTGTGCAGGAGAATCCGTATAGGTGTTCGAGTGTTCGAACCGTAATGCGCAAGAAATGGTGCCGAAACCCAGTATTTACATATCTGCCACTGTGCAGGAGAATCCGCATAGGTGTTCGAGTGTTCGAACCGTAATGCGCAAGAAATGGTATGTAAACCCCGTATTTACATATCTGCCACTGTGCAGGAGAATCCGTATAGGTGTTCGATTGTTCGAACCGTAATGCGCAAGAAATGGTACGGAAACCCCGTATTTACATATCTGCCACTGTCCAGGAGAATCCGCATAGGTGTTCGAGTGTTCGAACCGTAAAGCGCAAGAAATGGTATGTAAACCCCGTATTTACATATCTGTCACTGTGCAGGAGAATCCGCATAGGTGTTCGAGTGTTCGAACCGTAATGCGCAAGAAATGGTATGTAAACCCCGTATTTACATATCTGCCACTGTGCAGGAGAATCCGTATAGGTGTTCGAGTGTTCGAACCGTAATGCGCAAGAAATGGTACGGAAACCCCGTATTTACATATCTGCCACTGTGCAGGAGAATCCGTATAGGTGTTCGAGTGTTCGAACCGTAATGCGCAAGAAATGGTGCCGAAACCCCGTATTTACATATCTGCCACTGTGCAGGAGAATCCGCATAGGTGTTCGAGTGTTCGAACCGTAATGCGCAAGAAATGGTATGTAAACCCCGTATTTACATATCTGCCACTGTGCAGGAGAATCCGTATAGGTGTTCGAGTGTTCGAACCGTAATGCGCAAGAAATTGTACGGAAACCCCGTATTTACATATCTGCCACTGTGCAGGAGAATCCGCATAGGTGTTCGAGTGTTCGAACCGTAAAGCGCAAGAAATGGTATGTAAACCCCGTATTTACATATCTGCCACTGTGCAGGAGAATCCGCATAGGTGTTCGAGTGTTCGAACCGTAATGTGCAAGAAATGGTATGTAAACCCCGTATTTACATATCTGCCACTGTGCAGGAGAATCCGTATAGGTGTTCGAGTGTTCCAACCGTAATGCGCAAGAAATGGTACCGAAACCCCGTATTTACATATCTGCCACTGTGCAGGAGAATCCGTATAGGTGTTCGAGTGTTCGAACCGTAATGCGCAAGAAATGGTACCGAAACCCCGTATTTACATATCTGCCACTGTGCAGGAGAATCCGGATAGGTGTTCGAGTGTTCGAACCGTAATGCGCAAGAAACGGTACCGAAACCCCGTATTTACATATCTGCCACTGTGCAGGAGAATCCGTATAGGTGTTCGAGTGTTCGAACCGTAATGCGCAAGAAATGGTACGGAAACCCCGTATTTACATATCTGCCACTGTGCAGGAGAATTCGTATAGGTGTTCGAGTGTTTGAACCGTAATGCGCAAGAAATGGTACCGAAACCCCGTATTTACATATCTGCCACTGTGCAGGAGAATCCGCATAGGTGTTCGAGTGTTCGAACCGTAATGCGCAAGAAATGGTATGTAAACCCCGTATTTACATCTCTGCCACTGTGCAGGAGAATCCGTATAGGTGTTCGAGTGTTCGAACCGTAATGCGTAAGAAATGGTACGGAAACCCCGTATTTACATATCTGCCACTGTGCAGGAGAATCCGCATAGGTGTTCGAGTGTTCGAACCGTAATGCGCAAGAAATGGTATGTAAACCCCGTATTTACATATCTGCCACTGTGCAGGAGAATCCGCATAGGTGTTCGAGTGTTCGAACCGTAATGCGCAAGAAATGGTATGTAAACCCCGTATTTACATATCTGCCACTGTGCAGGAGAATCCGTATATGTTTTCGGGTGTTCGAACCGTAATGCGCAAGAAATGGTACGGAAACCCCGTATTTACATATCTGCCGCTGTGCAGGAGAATCCGTATTGGTGTTCGAGTGTTCGAGCCGGAATGCGCAAGAAATGGTTTGGAAACCCCGTATTTACATATCTGCCACTGTGCAGGAGAATCCGAATAGGTGTTCGAGTGTTCGAACCGTAATGCGCAAGAAATGGTATGGAAACCCCGTATTTACATATCTGCCACTGTGCAGGAGAATCCGTATAGGTGTTCGAGTGTTCGAACCGTAATGCGCAAGAAATGGTACGGAAACCCCGTATTTACATATCTGCCACTGTGCAGGAGAATCCGTATAGGTGTTCGAGTGTTCGAACCGTAATGCGCAAGAAATGGTGCCGAAACCCCGTATTTACATATCTGCCACTGTGCAGGAGAATCCGCATAGGTGTTCGAGTGTTCGAACCGTAATGCGCAAGAAATGGTATGTAAACCCCGTATTTACATATCTGCCACTGTGCAGGAGAATCCGTATAGGTGTTCGATTGTTCGAACCGTAATGCGCAAGAAATGGTACGGAAACCCCGTATTTACATATCTGCCACTGTCCAGGAGAATCCGCATAGGTGTTCGAGTGTTCGAACCGTAAAGCGCAAGAAATGGTATGTAAACCCCGTATTTACATATCTGTCACTGTGCAGGAGAATCCGCATAGGTGTTCGAGTGTTCGAACCGTAATGCGCAAGAAATGGTATGTAAACCCCGTATTTACATATCTGCCACTGTGCAGGAGAATCCGTATAGGTGTTCGAGTGTTCCAACCGTAATGCGCAAGAAATGGTACCGAAACCCCGTATTTACATATCTGCCACTGTGCAGGAGAATCCGTATAGGTGTTCGAGTGTTCGAACCGTAATGCGCAAGAAATGGTACCGAAAGCCCGTATTTACATATCTGCCACTGTGCAGGAGAATCCGGATAGGTGTTCGAGTGTTCGAACCGTAATGCGCAAGAAACGGTACCGAAACCCCGTATTTACATATCTGCCACTGTGCAGGAGAATCCGTATAGGTGTTCGAGTGTTCGAACCGTAATGCGCAAGAAATGGTACGGAAACCCCGTATTTACATATCTGCCACTGTGCAGGAGAATTCGTATAGGTGTTCGAGTGTTCGAACCGTAATGCGCAAGAAACGGTACCGAAACCCCGTATTTACATATCTGCCACTGTGCAGGAGAATCCGTATAGGTGTTCGAGTGTTCGAACCGTAATGCGCAAGAAATGGTACGGAAACCCCGTATTTACATATCTGCCACTGTGCAGGAGAATCCGCATAGGTGTTCGTGTGTTCGAACCGTAATGCGCAAGAAATGGTATGTTAACCCCGTATTTACATATCTGCCACTGTGCAGGAGAATCCGCATAGGTGTTCGAGTGTTCGAACCGTAATGCGCAAGAAATGGTATGTAAACCCCGTATTTACATATCTGCCACTGTGCAGGAGAATCCGTATAGGTGTTCGAGTGTTCCAACCGTAATGCGCAAGAAATGGTACCGAAACCCCGTATTTACATATCTGCCACTGTGCAGGAGAATCCGTATAGGTGTTCGAGTGTTCGAACCGTAATGCGCAAGAAATGGTACCGAAACCCCGTATTTACATATCTGCCACTGTGCAGCAGAATCCGGATAGGTGTTCGAGTGTTCGAACCGTAATGCGCAAGAAACGGTACCGAAACCCCGTATTTACATATCTGCCACTGTGCAGGAGAATCCGCATAGGTGTTCGAGTGTTCGAACCGTAATGCGCAAGAAATGGTATGTGAACCCCGTATTTACATATCTGCCACTGTGCAGGAGAATCCGCATAGGTGTTCGAGTGTTCGAACCGTAATGCGCAAGAAATGGTATGTAAACCCCGTATTTACATATCTGCCACTGTGCAGGAGAATCCGTATATGTGTTCGGGTGTTCGAACCGTAATGCGCAAGAAAAGGTACGGAAACCCCGTATTTACATATCTGCCGCTGTGCAGGAGAATCCGTATTGGTGTTCGAGTGTTCGAACCGTAATGCGCAAGAAATGGTTTGGAAAGCCCGTATTTACATATCTGCCATTGTGCAGGAGAATCCGAATAGGTGTTCGAGTGTTCGAACCGTAATGCGCAAGAAATGGTATGGAAACCGCGTATTTACAGATCTGCCACTGTGCAGGAGAATCCGTATAGGTGTTCGAGTGTTCGAACCGTAATGCGCAAGAAATGGTACGGAAACCCCGTATTTACATATCTGCCACTGTGCAGGAGAATCCGTATAGGTGTTCGAGTGTTCGAACCGTAATGCGCAAGAAATGGTGCCGAAACCCCGTATTTACATATCTGCCACTGTGCAGGAGAATCCGCATAGGTGTTCGAGTGTTCGAACCGTAATGCGCTAGAAATGGTACGGAAACCCCGTATTTACATATCTGCCACTGTGCAGGAGAATCCGCATAGGTGTTCGAGTGTTCGAACCGTAATGCGCAAGAAATGGTATGTAAACCCCGTATTTACATATCTGCCACTGTGCAGGAAAATCCGCATAGGTGTTCGAGTGTTCGAACCGTAATGCGCAAGAAATGGTATGTAAACCCCGTATTTACATATCTGCCACTGTGCAGGAGAATCCGTATAGGTGTTCGAATGTTCCAACCGTAATGCGCTAGAAATGGTACCGAAACCCCGTATTTACATATCTGCCACTGTGCAGGAGAATCCGTATAGGTGTTCGAGTGTTCGAACCGTAATGCGCAAGAAATGGTACCGAAACCCCGTATTTACATATCTGCCACTGTGCAGGAGAATCCGGATAGGTGTTCGAGTGTTCGAACCGTAATGCGCAAGAAACGGTACCGAAACCCCGTATTTACATATCTGCCACTGTGCAGGAGAATCCGTATAGGTGTTCGAGTGTTCCAACCGTAATGCGCAAGAAATGGTACCGAAACCCCGTATTTACATATCTGCCACTGTGCAGGAGAATCCGTATAGGTGTTCGGGTGTTCGAACCGTAATGCACAAGAAATGGTACCGAAACCCCGTATTTACATATCTGCCACTGTGCAGGAGAATCCGGATAGGTGTTCGAGTGTTCGAACCGTAATGCGCAAGAAACGGTACCGAAACCCCGTATTTACATATCTGCCACTGTGCTGGAGAATCCGCATAGGTGTTCGAGTGCTCGAACCGTAATGCGCAAGAAATGGTATGTAAACCCCGTATTTACATATCTGCCACTGTGTAGGAGAATCCGCATAGGTGTTCGAGTGTTCGAACCGTAATGCGCAAGAAATGGTATGTAAACCCCGTATTTACATATCTGCCACTGTGCAGGAGAATCCGTATATGTTTTCGGGTGTTCGAACCGTAATGCGCAAGAAATGGTACGGAAACCCCGTATTTACATATCTACCGCTGTGCAGGAGAATCCGTATTGGTGTTCGAGTGTTCGAGCCGTAACGCGCAAGAAATGGTGTGGAAACCCCGTATTTACATATCTGCCACTGTGCAGGAGAATCCGAATAGGTGTTCGAGTGTTCGAACCGTAATGCGCAAGAAATGGTATGGAAACCCCGTACTTACATATCTGCCACTGTGCAGGAGAATCCGTATAGGTGTTCGAGTGTTCGAACCGTAATGCGCAAGAAATGGTACGGAAACCCCGTATTTACATTTCTGCCACTGTGCAGGAGAATCCGTATAGGTGTTCGAGTGTTCGAACCGTAATGCGCAAGAAATGGTGCCGAAACCCCGTATTTACATATCTGCCACTGTGCAGGAGAATCCGCATAGGTGTTCGAGTGTTCGAACCGTAATGCGCAAGAAATGGTATGTAAACCCCGTATTTACATATCTGCCACTGTGCAGGAGAATCCGTATAGGTGTTCGAGTGTTCGAACCGTAATGCGCAAGAAATGGTACGGAAACCCCGTATTTACATATCTGCCACTGTGCAGGAGAATCCGCATAGGTGTTCGAGTGTTCGAACCGTAAAGCGCAAGAAATGGTATGTAAACCCCGTATTTACATATCTGCCACTATGCAGGAGAATCCGCATAGGTGTTCGAGTGTTCGAACCGTAATGCGCAAGAAATGGTATGTAAACCCCGTATTTACATATCTGCCACTGTGCAGGAGAATCCGTATAGGTGTTCGAGTGTTCCAACCGTAATGCGCAAGAAATGGTACCGAAACCCCGTATTTACATATCTGCCACTGTGCAGGAGAATCCGTATAGGTGTTCGAGTGTTCGAACCGTAATGCGCAAGAAATGGTACCGAAACCCCGTATTTACATATCTGCCACTGTGCAGGAGAATCCGGATAGGTGTTCGAGTGTTCGAAACGTAATGCGCAAGAAACGGTACCGAAACCCCGTATTTACATATCTGCCACTGTGCAGGAGAATCCGTATCGGTGTTCGAGTGTTCGAACCGTAATGCGCAAGAAATGGTACGGAAACCCCGTATTTACATATCTGCCACTGTGCAGGAGAGTTCGTATAGGTGTTCGAGTGTTCGAACCGTAATGCGCAAGAAATGGTACCGAAACCCCGTATTTACATATCTGCCACTGTGCAGGAGAATCCGCATAGGTGTTCGAGTGTTCGAACCGTAATGCGCAAGAAATGCTATGTAAACCCCGTATTTACATCTCCGCCACTGTGCAGGAGAATCCGTATAGGTGTTCGAGTGTTCGAACCGTAATGCGTAAGAAATGGTACGGAAACCCCGTATTTACATATCTGCCACTGTGCAGGAGAATCCGCATAGGTGTTCGAGTGTTCGAACCGTAATGCGCAAGAAATGGTATGTAAACCCCGTATTTACATATCTGCCACTGTGCAGGAGAATCCGCATAGGTGTTCGAGTGTTCGAACCGTAATGCGCAAGAAATGGTATGTAAACCCCGTATTTACATATCTGCCACTGTGCAGGAGAATCCGTATAGTTGTCCGAGTGTTCCAACCGTAATGCGCAAGAAATGGTACCGAAACCCCGTATTTACATATCTGCCACTGTGTAGGAGAATCCGTATAGGTGTTCGAGTGTTCGAACCGTAATGCGCAAGAAATGGTACCGAAACCCCGTATTTACATATCTGCCACTGTGCAGGAGAATCCGGATAGGTGTTTGAGTGTTCGAACCGTAATGCGCAAGAAATGGTACCGAAACCCCGTATTTAAATATCTGCCACTGTGCAGGAGAATCCGTATAGGTGTTCGAGTGTTCGAACCGTAATGCGCAAGAAATGGTATGGAAACCCCGTATTTACATATCTGCCACTGTGCAGGAGAATCCGTATAGGTGTTCGAGTGTTCGAACCGTAATGCGCAAGAAATGGTACGGAAACCCCGTATTTACATATCTGCCACTGTGCAGGAGAATCCGTATAGGTGTTCGAGTGTTCGAACCGTAATGCGCAAGAAATGGTGCCGAAACCCCGTATTTACATATCTGCCACTGTGCAGGAGAATCCGCATAGGTGTTCGAGTGTTCGAACCGTAATGCGCAAGAAATGGTATGTAAACCCCGTATTTACATATCTGCCACTGTGTAGGAGAATCCGTATAGGTGTTCGAGTGTTCGAACCGTAATGCGCAAGAAATGGTACGGAAACCCCGTATTTACATATCTGCCACTATGCAGGAGAATCCGCATAGGTGTTCGTGTGTTCGAACCGTAATGCGCAAGAAATGGTATGTTAACCCCGTATTTACATATCTGCCACTGTGCAGGAGAATCCGCATAGGTGTTCGAGTGTTCGAACCGTAATGCGCAAGAAATGGTATGTAAACCCCGTATTTACATATCTGCCACTGTGCAGGAGAATCCGTATAGGTGTTCGAGTGTTCCAACCGTAATGCGCAAGAAATGGTACCGAAACCCCGTATTTACATATCTGCCACTGTGCAGGAGAATCCGTATAGGTGTTCGAGTGTTCGAACCGTAATGCGCAAGAAATGGTACCGAAACCCCGTATTTACATATCTGCCACTGTGCAGCAGAATCCGGATAGGTGTTCGAGTGTTCGAACCGTAATGCGCAAGAAACGGTACCGAAACACCGTATTTACATATCTGCCACTGTGCAGGAGAATCCGCATAGGTGTTCGAGTGTTCGAACCGTAATGCGCAAGAAATGGTATGTGAACCCCGTATTTACATATCTGCCACTGTGCAGGAGAATCCGCATAGGTGTTCGAGTGTTCGAACTGTAATGCGCAAGAAATGGTATGTAAACCCCGTATTTACATATCTGCCACTGTGCAGGAGAATCCGTATATGTGTTCGGGTGTTCGAACCGTAATGCGTAAGAAATGGTACGGAAACCCCGTATTTACATATCTGCCGCTGTGCCGGAGAATCCGTATTGGTGTTCGAGTGTTCGAACCGTAATGCGCAAGAAATGGTTTGGAAACCCCGTATTTACATATCTGCCATTGTGCAGGAGAATCCGAATAGGTGTTCGAGTGTTCGAACCGTAATGCGCAAGAAATGGTAGGGAAACCCCGTATTTACAGATCTGCCACTGTGCAGGAGAATCCGTATAGGTGTTCGAGTGTTCGAACCGTAATGCGCAAGAAATGGTACGGAAACCCCGTATTTACATATCTGCCACTGTGCAGGAGAATCCGTATAGGTGTTCGAGTGTTCGAACCGTAATGCGCAAGAAATGGTGCTGAAACCCCGTATTTACATATCTGCCACTGTGCAGGAGAATCCGTATAGGTGTTCGAGTGTTCGAACCGTAATGCGCAAGAAATGGTACCGAAACCCCGTATTTACATATCTGCCACTGTGCAGCAGAATCCGGATAGGTGTTCGAGTGTTCGAACCGTAATGCGCAAGAAATGGTACCGACACCCCGTATTTACATATCTGCCACTGTGCAGGAGAATCCGCATAGGTGTTCGAGTGTTCGAACCGTAATGCGCAAGAAATGGTATGTAAACCCCGTATTTACATATCTGCCACTGTGCAGGAGAATCCGTATAGGTGTTCGAGTGTTCCAACCGTAATGCGCAAGAAATGGTACCGAAACCCCGTATTTACATATCTGCCACTGTGCAGGAGAATCCGGATAGGTGTTCGAGTGTTCGAACCGTAATGCGCAAGAAACGGTACCGAAACCCCGTATTTACATATCTGCCACTGTGCTGGAGAATCCGCATAGGTGTTCGAGTGCTCGAACCGTAATGCGCAAGAAAGGGTATGTAAACCCCGTATTTACATATCTGCCACTGTGCAGGAGAATCCGCATAGGTGTTCGAGTGTTCGAACCGTAATGCGCAAGAAATGGTACGGAAACCCCGTATTTACATATCTGCCACTGTGCAGGAGAATCCGTATATGTTTTCGGGTGTTCGAACCGTAATGCGCAAGAAATGGTACGGAAACCCCGTATTTACATATCTACCGCTGTGCAGGAGAATCCGTATTGGTGTTCGAGTGTTCGAGCCGTAACGCGCAAGAAATGGTGTGGAAACCCCGTATTTACATATCTGCCACTGTGCAGGAGAATCCGAATAGGTGTTCGAGTGTTCGAACCGTAATGCGCAAGAAATGGTATGGAAACCCCGTATTTACATATCTGCCACTGTGCAGGAGAATCCGTATAGGTGTTCGAGTGTTCGAACCGTAATGCGCAAGAAATGGTACGGAAACCCCGTATTTACATTTCTGCCACTGTGCAGGAGAATCCGTATAGGTGTTCGAGTGTTCGAACCGTAATGCGCAAGAAATGGTGCCGAAACCCCGTATTTACATATCTGCCACTGTGCAGGAGAATCCGCATAGGTGTTCGAGTGTTCGAACCGTAATGCGCAAGAAATGGTATGTAAACCCCGTATTTACATATCTGCCACTGTGCAGGAGAATCCGTATAGGTGTTCGAGTGTTCGAACCGTAATGCGCAAGAAATGGTACGGAAACCCCGTATTTACATATCTGCCACTGTGCAGGAGAATCCGCATAGGTGTTCGAGTGTTCGAACCGTAAAGCGCAAGAAATGGTATGTAAACCCCGTATTTACATATCTGCCACTGTGCAGGAGAATCCGCATAGGTGTTCGAGTGTTCGAACCGTAATGCGCAAGAAATGGTATGTAAACCCCGTATTTACATATCTGCCACTGTGCAGGAGAATCCGTATAGGTGTTCGAGTGTTCCAACCGTAATGCGCAAGAAATGGTACCGAAACCCCGTATTTACATATCTGCCACTGTGCAGGAGAATCCGTATAGGTGTTCGAGTGTTCGAACCGTAATGCGCAAGAAATGGTACCGAAACCCCGTATTTACATATCTGCCACTGTGCAGGAGAATCCGGATAGGTGTTCGAGTGTTCGAACCGTAATGCGCAAGAAACGGTACCGAAACCCCGTATTTACATATCTGCCACTGTGCAGGAAAATCCGTATCGGTGTTCGAGTGTTCGAACCGTAATGCGCAAGAAATGGTACGGAAACCCCGTATTTACATATCTGCCACTGTGCAGGAGAGTTCGTATAGGTGTTCGAGTCTTCGAACCGTAATGCGCAAGAAATGGTACCGAAACCCCGTATTTACATATCTGCCACTGTGCAGGAGAATCCGCATAGGTGTTCGAGTGTTCGAACCGTAATGCGCAAGAAATGGTATGTAAACCCCGTATTTACATCTCTGCCACTGTGCAGGAGAATCCGTATAGGTGTTCGAGTGTTCGAACCGTAATGCGTAAGAAATGGTACGGAAACCCCGTATTTACATATCTGCCACTGTGCAGGAGAATCCGCATAGGTGTTCGAGTGTTCGAACCGTAATGCGCAAGAAATGGTATGTAAACCCCGTATTTACATATCTGCCACTGTGCAGGAGAATCCGCATAGGTGTTCGAGTGTTCGAACCGTAATGCGCAAGAAATGGTATGTAAACCCCGTATTTACATATCTGCCACTGTGTAGGAGAATCCGCATAGGTGTTCGAGTGTTCGAACCGTAATGCGCAAGAAATGGTATGTAAACCCCGTATTTACATATCTGCCACTGTGCAGGAGAATCCGTATATGTTTTCGGGTGTTCGAACCGTAATGCGCAAGAAATGGTACGGAAACCCCGTATTTACATATCTACCGCTGTGTAGGAGAATCCGTATTGGTGTTCGAGTGTTCGAGCCGTAACGCGCAAGAAATGGTGTGGAAACCCCGTATTTACATATCTGCCACTGTGCAGGAGAATCCGAATAGGTGTTCGAGTGTTCGAACCGTAATGCGCAAGAAATGGTATGGAAACCCCGTATTTACATATCTGCCACTGTGCAGGAGAATCCGTATAGGTGTTCGAGTGTTCGAACCGTAATGCGCAAGAAATGGTACGGAAACCCCGTATTTACATTTCTGCCACTGTGCAGGAGAATCCGTATAGGTGTTCGAGTGTTCGAACCGTAATGCGCAAGAAATGGTGCCGAAACCCCGTATTTACATATCTGCCACTGTGCAGGAGAATCCGCATAGGTGTTCGAGTGTTCGAACCGTAATGCGCAAGAAATGGTATGTAAACCCCGTATTTACATATCTGCCACTGTGCAGGAGAATCCGTATAGGTGTTCGAGTGTTCGAACCGTAATGCGCAAGAAATGGTACGGAAACCCCGTATTTACATATCTGCCACTGTGCAGGAGAATCCGCATAGGTGTTCGAGTGTTCGAACCGTAAAGCGCAAGAAATGGTATGTAAACCCCGTATTTACATATCTGCCACTGTGCAGGAGAATCCGCATAGGTGTTCGAGTGTTCGAACCGTAATGCGCAAGAAATGGTATGTAAACCCCGTATTTACATATCTGCCACTGTGCAGGAGAATCCGTATAGGTGTTCGAGTGTTCCAACCGTAATGCGCAAGAAATGGTACCGAAACCCCGTATTTACATATCTGCCACTGTGCAGGAGAATCCGTATAGGTGTTCGAGTGTTCGAACCGTAATGCGCAAGAAATGGTACCGAAACCCCGTATTTACATATCTGCCACTGTGCAGGAGAATCCGGATAGGTGTTCGAGTGTTCGAACCGTAATGCGCAAGAAACGGTACCGAAACCCCGTATTTACATATCTGCCACTGTGCAGGAGAATCCGTATCGGTGTTCGAGTGTTCGAACCGTAATGCGCAAGAAATGGTACGGAAACCCCGTATTTACATATCTGCCACTGTGCAGGAGAGTTCGTATAGGTGTTCGAGTGTTCGAACTGTAATGCGCAAGAAATGGTACCGAAACCCCGTATTTACATATCTGCCACTGTGCAGGAGAATCCGCATAGGTGTTCGAGTGTTCGAACCGTAATGCGCAAGAAATGGTATGTAAACCCCGTATTTACATCTCTGCCACTGTGCAGGAGAATCCGTATAGGTGTTCGAGTGTTCGAACCGTAATGCGTAAGAAATGGTACGGAAACCCCGTATTTACATATCTGCCACTGTGCAGGAGAATCCGCATAGGTGTTCGAGTGTTCGAACCGTAATGCGCAAGAAATGGTATGTAAACCCCGTATTTACATATCTGCCACTGTGCAGGAGAATCCGCATAGGTGTTCGAGTGTTCGAACTGTAATGCGCAAGAAATGGTACCGAAACCCCGTATTTACATATCTGCCACTGTGCAGGAGAATCCGTATAGTTGTCCGAGTGTTCCAACCGTAATGCGCAAGAAATGGTACCGAAACCCCGTATTTACATATCTGCCACTGTGTAGGAGAATCCGTATAGGTGTTCGAGTGTTCGAACCGTAATGCGCAAGAAATGGTACCGAAACCCCGTATTTACATATCTGCCACTGTGCAGGAGAATCCGGATAGGTGTTTGAGTGTTCGAACCGTAATGCGCAAGAAATGGTACCGAAACCCCGTATTTACATATCTGCCACTGTGCAGGAGAATCCGTATAGGTGTTCGAGTGTTCGAACCGTAATGCGCAAGAAATGGTATGGAAACCCCGTATTTACATATCTGCCACTGTGCAGGAGAATCCGTATAGGTGTTCGAGTGTTCGAACCGTAATGCGCAAGAAATGGTACGGAAACCCCGTATTTACATATCTGCCACTGTGCAGGAGAATCCGTATAGGTGTTCGAGTGTTCGAACCGTAATGCGCAAGAAATGGTGCCGAAACCCCGTATTTACATATCTGCCACTGTGCAGGAGAATCCGCATAGGTGTTCGAGTGTTCGAACCGTAATGCGCAAGAAATGGTATGTAAACCCCGTATTTACATATCTGCCACTGTGTAGGAGAATCCGTATAGGTGTTCGAGTGTTCGAACCGTAATGCGCAAGAAATGGTACGGAAACCCCGTATTTACATATCTGCCACTGTGCAGGAGAATCCGCATAGGTGTTCGTGTGTTCGAACCGTAATGCGCAAGAAATGGTATGTTAACCCCGTATTTACATATCTGCCACTGTGCAGGAGAATCCGCATAGGTGTTCGAGTGTTCGAACCGTAATGCGCAAGAAATGGTATGTAAACCCCGTATTTACATATCTGCCACTGTGCAGGAGAATCCGTATAGGTGTTCGAGTGTTCCAACCGTAATGCGCAAGAAATGGTACCGAAACCCCGTATTTACATATCTGCCACTGTGCAGGAGAATCCGTATAGGTGTTCGAGTGTTCGAACCGTAATGCGCAAGAAATGGTACCGAAACCCCGTATTTACATATCTGCCACTGTGCAGCAGAATCCGGATAGGTGTTCGAGTGTTCGAACCGTAATGCGCAAGAAACGGTACCGAAACACCGTATTTACATATCTGCCACTGTGCAGGAGAATCCGCATAGGTGTTCGAGTGTTCGAACCGTAATGCGCAAGAAATGGTATGTGAACCCCGTATTTACATATCTGCCACTGTGCAGGAGAATCCGCATAGGTGTTCGAGTGTTCGAACCGTAATGCGCAAGAAATGGTATGTAAACCCCGTATTTACATATCTGCCACTGTGCAGGAGAATCCGTATATGTGTTCGGGTGTTCGAACCGTAATGCGCAAGAAATGGTACGGAAACCCCGTATTTACATATCTGCCGCTGTGCCGGAGAATCCGTATTGGTGTTCGAGTGTTCGAACCGTAATGCGCAAGAAATGGTGCCGAAACCCCGTATTTACATATCTGCCACTGTACAGGAGAATCCGCATAGGTGTTCGAGTGTTCGAACCGTAATGCGCAAGAAATGGTATGTAATCCCCGTATTTACATATCTGCCACTGTGCAGGAGAATCCGTATAGGTGTTCGAGTGTTCGAACCGTAATGCGCAAGAAATGGTACGGAAACCCCGTATTTACATATCTGCCACTGTGCAGGAGAATCCGCATAGGTGTTCGAGTGTTCGAACCGTAAAGCGCAAGAAATGGTATGTAAACCCCGTATTTACATATCTGCCACTGTGCAGGAGAATCCGCATAGGTGTTCGAGTGTTCGAACCGTAATGCGCAAGAAATGGTATGTAAACCCCGTATTTACATATCTGCCACTGTGCAGGAGAATCCGTATAGGTGTTCGAGTGTCCCAACCGTAATGCGCAAGAAATGGTACCGAAACCCCGTATTTACATATCTGCCACTGTGCAGGAAAATCCGTATCGGTGTTCGAGTGTTCGAACCGTAATGCGCAAGAAATGGTACGGAAACCCCGTATTTACATATCTGCCACTGTGCAGGAGAGTTCGTATAGGTGTTCGAGTGTTCGAACCGTAATGCGCAAGAAATGGTACCGAAACCCCGTATTTACATATCTGCCACTGTGCAGGAGAATCCGCATAGGTGTTCGAGTGTTCGAACCGTAATGCGCAAGAAATGGTATGTAAACCCCGTATTTACATCTCTGCCACTGTGCAGGAGAATCCGTATAGGTGTTCGAGTGTTCGAACCGTAATGCGTAAGAAATGGTACGGAAACCCCGTATTTACATATCTGCCACTGTGCAGGAGAATCCGCATAGGTGTTCGAGTGTTCGAACCGTAATGCGCAAGAAATGGTATGTAAACCCCGTATTTACATATCTGCCACTGTGCAGGAGAATCCGCATAGGTGTTCGAGTGTTCGAACCGTAATGCGCAAGAAATGGTATGTAAACCCCGTATTTACATATCTGCCACTGTGCAGGAGAATCCGTATAGTTGTCCGAGTGTTCCAACCGTAATGCGCAAGAAATGGTACCGAAACCCCGTATTTACATATCTGCCACTGTGTAGGAGAATCCGTATAGGTGTTCGAGTGTTCGAACCGTAATGCGCAAGAAATGGTACCGAAACCCCGTATTTACATATCTGCCACTGTGCAGGAGAATCCGGATAGGTGTTTGAGTGTTCGAACCGTAATGCGCAAGAAATGGTACCGAAACCCCGTATTTACATATCTGCCACTGTGCAGGAGAATCCGTATAGGTGTTCGAGTGTTCGAACCGTAATGCGCAAGAAATGGTATGGAAACCCCGTATTTACATATCTGCCACTGTGCAGGAGAATCCGTATAGGTGTTCGAGTGTTCGAACCGTAATGCGCAAGAAATGGTACGGAAACCCCGTATTTACATATCTGCCACTGTGCAGGAGAATCCGTATAGGTGTTCGAGTGTTCGAACCGTAATGCGCAAGAAATGGTGCCGAAACCCCGTATTTACATATCTGCCACTGTGCAGGAGAATCCGCAAAGGTGTTCGAGTGTTCGAACCGTAATGCGCAAGAAATGGTATGTAAACCCCGTATTTACATATCTGCCACTGTGTAGGAGAATCCGTATAGGTGTTCGAGTGTTCGAACCGTAATGCGCAAGAAATGGTACGGAAACCCCGTATTTACATATCTGCCACTGTGCAGGAGAATCCGCATAGGTGTTCGTGTGTTCGAACCGTAATGCGCAAGAAATGGTATGTTAACCCCGTATTTACATATCTGCCACTGTGCAGGAGAATCCGCATAGGTGTTCGAGTGTTCGAACCGTAATGCGCAAGAAATGGTATGTAAACCCCGTATTTACATATCTGCCACTGTGCAGGAGAATCCGTATAGGTGTTCGAGTGTTCCAACCGTAATGCGCAAGAAATGGTACCGAAACCCCGTATTTACATATCTGCCACTGTGCAGGAGAATCCGTATAGGTGTTCGAGTGTTCGAACCGTAATGCGCAAGAAATGGTACCGAAACCCCGTATTTACATATCTGCCACTGTGCAGCAGAATCCGGATAGGTGTTCGAGTGTTCGAACCGTAATGCGCAAGAAACGGTACCGAAACACCGTATTTACATATCTGCCACTGTGCAGGAGAATCCGCATAGGTGTTCGAGTGTTCGAACCGTAATGCGCAAGAAATGGTATGTGAACCCCGTATTTACATATCTGCCACTGTGCAGGAGAATCCGCATAGGTGTTCGAGTGTTCGAACCGTAATGCGCAAGAAATGGTATGTAAACCCCGTATTTACATATCTGCCACTGTGCAGGAGAATCCGTATATGTGTTCGGGTGTTCGAACCGTAATGCGCAAGAAATGGTACGGAAACCCCGTATTTACATATCTGCCGCTGTGCCGGAGAATCCGTATTGGTGTTCGAGTGTTCGAACCGTAATGCGCAAGAAATGGTGCCGAAACCCCGTATTTACATATCTGCCACTGTGCAGGAGAATCCGCATAGGTGTTCGAGTGTTCGAACCGTAATGCGCAAGAAATGGTATGTAAACCCCGTATTTACATATCTGCCACTGTGCAGGAGAATCCGTATAGGTGTTCGAGTGTTCGAACCGTAATGCGCAAGAAATGGTACGGAAACCCCGTATTTACATATCTGCCACTGTGGAGGAGAATCCGCATAGGTGTTCGAGTGTTCGAACCGTAATGCGCAAGAAATGGTACGTAAACCCCGTATTTACATATCTGCCACTGTGCAGGTGAATCCGCATAGGTGTTCGAGTGTTCGAACCGTAATGCGCAAGAAATGGTATGTAAACCCCGTATTTACATATCTGCCACTGTGCAGGAGAATCCGTATAGGTGTTCGAATGTTCCAACCGTAATGCGCTAGAAATGGTACCGAAACCCCGTATTTACATATCTGCCACTGTGCAGGAGAATCCGTATAGGTGTTCGAGTGTTCGAACCGTAATGCACAAGAAATGGTACCGAAACCCCGTATTTACATATCTGCCACTGTGCAGGAGAATCCGGATAGGTGTTCGAGTGTTCGAACCGTAATGCGCAAGAAACGGTACCGAAACCCCGTATTTACATATCTGCCACTGTGCAGGAGAATCCGTATAGGTGTTCGAGTGTTCGAACCGTAATGCGCAAGAAATGGTACGGAAACCCCGTATTTACATATCTGCCACTGTGCAGGAGAATTCGTATAGGTGTTCGAGTGTTCGAACCGTAATGCGCAAGAAATGGTACCGAAACCCCGTATTTACATATCTGCCACTGTGCAGGAGAATCCGGATAGGTGTTTGAGTGTTCGAACCGTAATGCGCAAGAAATGGTACCGAAACCCCGTATTTACATATCTGCCACTGTGCAGGAGAATCCGGATAGGTGTTCGAGTGTTCGAACCGTATTGCACAAGAAATGGTATGTAAACCCCGTATTTACATATCTGCCACTGTGCAGGAGAATCCGTATAGGTGTTCGAGTGTTCGAACCGTAATGCGCAAGAAATGGTATGGAAACCCCGTATTTACATATCTGCCACTGTGCAGGAGAATCCGTATAGGTGTTCGAGTGTTCGAACCGTAATGCGCAAGAAATGGTACGGAAACCCCGTATTTACATATCTGCCACTGTGCAGGAGAATCCGTATAGGTGTTCGAGTGTTCGAACCGTAATGCGCAAGAAATGGTGCCGAAACCCCGTATTTACATATCTGCCACTGTGTAGGAGAATCCGCATAGGTGTTCGAGTGTTCGAACCGTAATGCGCAAGAAATGGTATGTAAACCCCGTATTTACATATCTGCCACTGTGCAGGAGAATCCGTATAGGTGTTCGAGTGTTCGAACCGTAATGCGCAAGAAATGGTACGGAAACCCCGTATTTACATATCTGCCACTGTGCAGGAGAATCCGCATAGGTGTTCGAGTGTTCGAACCGTAATGCGCAAGAAATGGTATGTAAATCCCGTATTTACATATCTGCCACTGTGCAGGAGAATCCGCATAGGTGTTCGAGTGTTCGAACCGTAATGCGCAAGAAATGGTATGTAAACCCCGTATTTACATATCTGCCACTGTGCAGGAGAATCCGTATAGGTGTTCGAATGTTCCAACCGTAATGCGCTAGAATTGGTACCGAAACCCCGTATTTACATATCTGCCACTGTGCAGGAGAATCCGTATAGGTGTTCGAGTGTTCGAACCGTAATGCGCAAGAAATGGTATGTAAACCCCGTATTTACATATCTGCCACTGTGCAGGAGAATCCGTATAGGTGTTCGAGTGTTCGAACCGTAATGCGCAAGAAATGGCACGGAAACCCCGTATTTACATATCTGCCACTGTGCAGGAGAATCCGCATAGGTGTTCGAGTGTTCGAACCGTAATGCGCAAGAAATGGTATGTAAATCCCGTATTTACATATCTGCCACTGTGCAGGAGAATCCGCATAGGTGTTCGAGTGTTCGAACCGTAATGCGCAAGAAATGGTATGTAAACCCCGTATTTACATATCTGCCACTGTGCAGGAGAATCCGTATAGGTGTTCGAATGTTCCAACCGTAATGCGCTAGAATTGGTACCGAAACCCCGTATTTACATATCTGCCACTGTGCAGGAGAATCCGTATAGGTGTTCGAGTGTTCGAACCGTAATGCGCAAGAAAAGGTACCGAAACCCCGTATTTACATATCTGCCACTGTGCAGGAGAATCCGGATAGGTGTTCGAGTGTTCGAACCGTAATGCGCAAGAAACGGTACCGAAACCCCGTATTTACATATCTGCCACTGTGCAGGAGAATCCGTATAGGTGTTCGAGTGTTCGAACCGTAATGCGCAAGAAATGGTACGGAAACCCCGTATTTACATATCTGCCACTGTGCAGGAGAATTCGTATAGGTGTTCGAGTGTTCGA
The DNA here is from genome assembly GCF_055761805.1 of Camellia sinensis. Lineage (NCBI taxonomy): Eukaryota > Viridiplantae > Streptophyta > Magnoliopsida > Ericales > Theaceae > Camellia > Camellia sinensis. Next base: position 1,034,388 of record NC_138971.1, read on the forward strand.
ACCGTAATGCGCAAGAAATGGTACCGAAACCCCGTATTTACATATCTGCCACTGTGCAGGAGAATCCGGATAGGTGTTTGAGTGTTCGAACCGTAATGCGCAAGAAATGGTACCGAAACCCCGTATTTACATATCTGCCACTGTGCAGGAGAATCCGGATAGGTGTTCGAGTGTTCGAACCGTATTGCACAAGAAATGGTATGTAAACCCCGTATTTACATATCTGCCACTGTGCAGGAGAATCCGTATAGGTGTTCGAGTGTTCGAACCGTAATGCGCAAGAAATGGTATGGAAACCCCGTATTTACATATCTGCCACTGTGCAGGAGAATCCGTATAGGTGTTCGAGTGTTCGAACCGTAATGCGCAAGAAATGGTACGGAAACCCCGTATTTACATATCTGCCACTGTGCAGGAGAATCCGTATAGGTGTTCGAGTGTTCGAACCGTAATGCGCAAGAAATGGTGCCGAAACCCCGTATTTACATATCTGCCACTGTGTAGGAGAATCCGCATAGGTGTTCGAGTGTTCGAACCGTAATGCGCAAGAAATGGTATGTAAACCCCGTATTTACATATCTGCCACTGTGCAGGAGAATCCGTATAGGTGTTCGAGTGTTCGAACCGTAATGCGCAAGAAATGGTACGGAAACCCCGTATTTACATATCTGCCACTGTGCAGGAGAATCCGCATAGGTGTTCGAGTGTTCGAACCGTAATGCGCAAGAAATGGTATGTAAATCCCGTATTTACATATCTGCCACTGTGCAGGAGAATCCGCATAGGTGTTCGAGTGTTCGAACCGTAATGCGCAAGAAATGGTATGTAAACCCCGTATTTACATATCTGCCACTGTGCAGGAGAATCCGTATAGGTGTTCGAATGTTCCAACCGTAATGCGCTAGAATTGGTACCGAAACCCCGTATTTACATATCTGCCACTGTGCAGGAGAATCCGTATAGGTGTTCGAGTGTTCGAACCGTAATGCGCAAGAAATGGTATGTAAACCCCGTATTTACATATCTGCCACTGTGCAGGAGAATCCGTATAGGTGTTCGAGTGTTCGAACCGTAATGCGCAAAAAATGGCACGGAAACCCCGTATTTACATATCTGCCACTGTGCAGGAGAATCCGCATAGGTGTTCGAGTGTTCGAACCGTAATGCGCAAGAAATGGTATGTAAATCCCGTATTTACATATCTGCCACTGTGCAGGAGAATCCGCATAGGTGTTCGAGTGTTCGAACCGTAATGCGCAAGAAATGGTATGTAAACCCCGTATTTACATATCTGCCACTGTGCAGGAGAATCCGTATAGGTGTTCGAATGTTCCAACCGTAATGCGCTAGAATTGGTACCGAAACCCCGTATTTACATATCTGCCACTGTGCAGGAGAATCCGTATAGGTGTTCGAGTGTTCGAACCGTAATGCGCAAGAAAAGGTACCGAAACCCCGTATTTACATATCTGCCACTGTGCAGGAGAATCCGGATAGGTGTTCGAGTGTTCGAACCGTAATGCGCAAGAAACGGTACCGAAACCCCGTATTTACATATCTGCCACTGTGCAGGAGAATCCGTATAGGTGTTCGAGTGTTCGAACCGTAATGCGCAAGAAATGGTACGGAAACCCCGTATTTACATATCTGCCACTGTGCAGGAGAATTTGTATAGGTGTTCGAGTGTTCGAACCGTAATGCGCAAGAAATGGTACCGAAACCCCGTATTTACATATCTGCCACTGTGCAGGAGAATCCGGATAGGTGTTTGAGTGTTCGAACCGTAATGCGCAAGAAATGGTACCGAAACCCCGTATTTACATATCTGCCACTGTGCAGGAGAATCCGGATAGGTGTTCGAGTGTTCGATCCGTATTGCACAAGAAATGGTATGTAAACCCCGTATTTACATATCTGCCACTGTGCAGGAGAATCCGTATAGGTGTTCGAGTGTTCGAACCGTAATGCGCAAGAAATGGTATGGAAACCCCGTATTTACATATCTGCCACTGTGCAGGAGAATCCGTATAGGTGTTCGAGTGTTCGAACCGTAATGCGCAAGAAATGGTACGGAAACCCCGTATTTACATATCTGCCACTGTGCAGGAGAATCCGTATAGGTGTTCGAGTGTTCGAACCGTAATGCGCAAGAAATGGTGCCGAAACCCCGTATTTACATATCTGCCACTGTGCAGGAGAATCCGCATAGGTGTTCGAGTGTTCGAACCGTAATGCGCAAGAAATGGTAAGTAAACCCCGTATTTACATATCTGCCACTGTGCAGGAGAATCCGTATAGGTGTTCGAGTGTTCGAACCGTAATGCGCAAGAAATGGTACGGAAACCCCGTATTTACATATCTGCCACTGTGCAGGAGAATCCGCATAGGTGTTCGAGTGTTCGAACCGTAATGCGCAAGAAATGGTATGTAAACCCCGTATTTACATATCTGCCACAGTGCCGGAGAATCCGCATAGGTGTTGGAGTGTTCGAACCGTAACGCGCAAGAAATGGTATGTAAACCCCGTATTTACATATCTGCCGCTGTGCAGGAGAATCCGCATAGGTGTTCGAGTGTTCGAACCGTAATGCGAAAGAAATGGTATGTAAACCCCGTATTTACATATCTGCCACTGTGCAGGAGAATCCGTATATGTGTTCGGGTGTTCGAACCGTAATGCGCAAGAAATGGTACGGAAACCCCGTATTTACATATCTGCCGCTGTGCAGGAGAATCCGTATTGGTGTTCGAGTGTTCGAACCGTAATGCGCAAGAAATGGTTTGGAAACCCCGTATTTACATATCTGCCACTGTGCAGGAGAATCCGAATAGGTGTTCGAGTGTTCGAACCGTAATGCGCAAGAAATGGTATGGAAACCCCGTATTTACATATCTGCCCCTGTGCAGGAGAATCCGTATAGGTGTTCGAGTGTTCGAACCGTAATGCGCAAGAAATGGTACGGAAACCCCGTATTTACATATCTGCCACTGTGCAGGAGAATCCGTATAGGTGTTCGAGTGTTCGAACCGTAATGCGCAAGAAATGGTGCCGAAACCCCGTATTTACATATCTGCCACTGTGCAGGAGAATCCGCATAGGTGTTCGAGTGTTCGAACCGTAATGCGCAAGAAATGGTATGTAAACCCCGTATTTACATATCTGCCACTGTGTAGGAGAATCCGTATAGGTGTTCGAGTGTTCGAACCGTAATGCGCAAGAAATGGTACGGAAACCCCGTATTTACATATCTGCCACTGTGCAGGAGAATCCGCATAGGTGTTCGAGTGTTCGAACCATAATGCGCAAGAAATGGTATGTAAACCCCGTATTTACATATCTGCCACTGTGCAGGAGAATCCGCATAGGTGTTCGAGTGTTCGAACCGTAATGCGCAAGAAATGGTATGTAAACCCCGTATTTACATATCTGCCACTGTGTAGGAGAATCCGTATAGGTGTTCGAATGTTCCAACCGTAATGCGCTAGAAATGGTACCGAAACCCCGTATTTACATATCTGCCACTGTGCAGGAGAATCCGTATAGGTGTTCGAGTGTTCGAACCGTAATGCACAAGAAATGGTACCGAAACCCCGTATTTACATATCTGCCACTGTGCAGGACAATCCGGATAGGTGTTCGAGTGTTCGAACCGTAATGCGCAAGAAACGGTTCCGAAACCCCGTATTTACATATCTGCCACTGTGCAGGAGAATCCGTATAGGTGTTCGAGTGTTCGAACCGTAATGCGCAAGAAATGGTACGGAAACCCCGTATTTACATATCTGCCACTGTGCAGGAGAATTCGTATAGGTGTTCGAGTGTTCGAACCGTAATGCGCAAGAAATGGTACCGAAACCCCGTATTTACATATCTGCCACTGTGCAGGAGAATCCGCATAGGTGTTCGAGTGTTCGAACCGTAATGCGCAAGAAATGGTATGTAAACCCCGTATTTACATATCTGCCACTGTGCAGGAGAATCCGTATAGGTGTTCGAGTGTTCAAACCGTAATGCGTAAGAAATGGTACGGAAACCCCGTATTTACATATCTGCCACTGTGCAGGAGAATCCGCATAGGTGTTCGAGTGTTCGAACCGTAATGCGCAAGAAATGGTATGTAAACCCCGTATTTACATATCTGCCACTGTGCAGGAGAATCCGCATAGGTGTTCGAGTGTTCGAACCGTAATGCGCAAGAAATGGTATGTAAACCCCGTATTTACATATCTGCCACTGTGTAGGAGAATCCGTATAGGTGTTCGAATGTTCCAACCGTAATGCGCTAGAAATGGTACCGAAACCCCGTATTTACATATCTGCCACTATGCAGGAGAATCCGTATTGGTGTTCGAGTGTTCGAACCGTAATGCGCAAGAAATGGTTTGGAAACCCCGTATTTACATATCTGCCACTGTGCAGGAGAATCCGAATAGGTGTTCGAGTGTTCGAACCGTAATGCGCAAGAAATGGTATGGAAACCCCGTATTTACATATCTGCCACTGTGCAGGAGAATCCGTATAGGTTTTCGAGTGTTCGAACCGTAATGCGCAAGAAATGGTACGGAAACCCCGTATTTACATATCTGCCACTGTGCAGGAGAATCCGTATAGGTGTTCGAGTGTTCGAACCGTAATGCGCAAGAAATGGTGCCGAAACCCCGTATTTACATATCTGCCACTGTGCAGGAGAATCCGCATAGGTGTTCGAGTGTTCGAACCGTAATGCGCAAGAAATGGTACCGAAACCCCATATTTACATATCTGCCACTGTGCAGGAGAATCCGGATAGGTGTTCGAGTGTTCGAACCGTAATGCGCAAGAAACGGTACCGAAACCCCGTATTTACATATCTGCCACTGTGCAGGAGAATCCGTATAGGCGTTCGAGTGTTCGAACCGTAATGCGCAAGAAATGGTACGAAAACCCCGTATTCACATATCTGCCACTGTGCAGGAGAATTCGTATAGGTGTTCGAGTGTTCGAACCGTAATGCGCAAGAAATGGTACCGAAACCCCGTATTTACATATCTGCCACTGTGCAGGAGAATCCGCATAGGTGTTCGAGTGTTCGAACCGTAATGCGCAAGAAATGGTACGTAAACCCCGTATTTACATATCTGCCACTGTGTAGGAGAATCCGTATAGGTGTTCGAGTGTTCAAACCGTAATGCGTAAGAAATGGTACGGAAACCCCGTATTTACATATCTGCCACTGTGCAGGAGAATCCGCATAGGTGTTCGAGTGTTCGAACCGTAATGCGCAAGAAATGGTACGTAAACCCCGTATTTACATATCTGCCACTGTGCAGGAGAATCCGTATAGGTGTTCGAGTGTTCAAACCGTAATGCGTAAGAAATGGTACGGAAACCCCGTATTTACATATCTGCCACTGTGCAGGAGAATCCGCATAGGTGTTCGAGTGTTCGAACCGTAATGCGCAAGAAATGGTATGTAAACCCCGTATTTACATATCTGCCACTGTGCAGGAGAATCCGCATAGGTGTTCGAGTGTTCGAACCGTAATGCGCAAGAAAAGGTATGTAAACCCCGTATTTACATATCTGCCACTGTGCAGGAGAATCCGTATAGTTGTCCGAGTGTTCCAACCGTAATGCGCAAGAAATGGTACCGAAACCCCGTATTTACATATCTGCCACTGTGCAGGAGAATCCGCATAGGTGTTCGAGTGTTCGAACCGTAATGCGCAAGAATTGGTATGTAAACCCCGTATTTACATATCTGCCACTGTGCAGGAGAATCCGTATAGGTGTTCGAGTGTTCAAACCGTAATGCGTAAGAAATGGTACGGAAACCCCGTATTTACATATCTGCCACTGTGCAGGAGAATCCGCATAGGTGTTCGAGTGTTCGAACCGTAATGCGCAAGAAATGGTACGTAAACCCCGTATTTACATATCTGCCACTGTGCAGGAGAATCCGTATAGCTGTTCGAGTGTTCAAACCGTAATGCGTAAGAAATGGTACGGAAACCCCGTATTTACATATCTGCCACTGTGCAGGAGAATCCGCATAGGTGTTCGAGTGTTCGAACCGTAATGCGCAAGAAATGGTATGTAAACCCCGTATTTACATATCTGCCGCTGTGCAGGAGAATCCGTATTGGTGTTCGAGTGTTCGAACCGTAATGCGCAAGAAATGGTTTGGAAACCCCGTATTTACATATCTGCCACTGTGCAGGAGAATCCGAATAGGTGTTCGAGTGTTCGAACCGTAATGCGCAAGAAATGGTATGGAAACCCCGTATTTACATATCTGCCACTGTGCAGGAGAATCCGTATAGGTGTTCGAGTGTTCGAACCGTAATGCGCAAGAAATGGTACGGAAACCCCGTATTTACATATCTGCCACTGTGCAGGAGAATCCGGATAGGTGTTCGAGTGTTCGAACCGTATTGCACAAGAAATGGTATGTAAACCCCGTATTTACATATCTGCCACTGTGCAGGAGAATCCGTATAGGTGTTCGAGTGTTCGAACCGTAATGCGCAAGAAATGGTACGGAAACCCCGTATTTACATATCTGCCACTGTGCAGGAGAATCCGTATAGGTGTTCGAGTGTTCGAACCGTAATGCGCAAGAAATGGTGCCGAAACCCCGTATTTACATATCTGCCACTGTGCAGGAGAATCCGCATAGGTGTTCGAGTGTTCGAACCGTAATGCGCAAGAAATGGTATGTAAACCCCGTATTTACATATCTGCCACTGTGCAGGAGAATCCGTATAGGTGTTCGAGTGTTCGAACCGTAATGCGCAAGAAATGGTACGGAAACCCCGTATTTACATATCTGCCACTGTGCAGGAGAATCCGCATAGGTGTTCGAGTGTTCGAACCGTAATGCGCAAGAAATGGTATGTAAACCCCGTATTTACATATCTGCCACTGTGCAGGAGAATCCGCATAGGTGTTCGAGTGTTCGAACCGTAATGCGCAAGAAATGGTATGTAAACCCCGTATTTACATATCTGCCACTGTGCAGGAGAATCCGTATAGGTGTTCGAATGTTCCAACCGTAATGCGCTAGAAATGGTACCGAAACCCCGTATTTACATATCTGCCACTGTGCAGGAGAATCCGTATAGGTGTTCGAGTGTTCGAACCGTAATGCACAAGAAATGGTACCGAAACCCCGTATTTACATATCTGCCACTGTGCAGGAGAATCCGGATAGGTGTTCGAGTGTTCGAACCGTAATGCGCAAGAAACGGTACCGAAACCCCGTATTTACATATCTGCCACTGTGCAGGAGAATCCGTATAGGTGTTCGAGTGTTCGAACCGTAATGCGCAAGAAATGGTACGGAAACCCCGTATTTACATATCTGCCACTGTGCTGGAGAATTCGTATAGGTGTTCGAGTGTTCGAACCGTAATGCGCAAGAAATGGTACCGAAACCCCGTATTTACATATCTGCCACTGTGCAGGAGAATCCGCATAGGTGTTCGAGTGTTCGAACCGTAATGCGCAAGAAATGGTATGTAAACCCCGTATTTACATATCTGCCACTGTGCAGGAGAATCCGTATAGGTGTTCGAGTGTTCAAACCGTAATGCGTAAGAAATGGTACGGAAACCCCGTATTTACATATCTGCCACTGTGCAGGAGAATCCGCATAGGTGTTCGAGTGTTCGAACCGAAATGCGCAAGAAATGGTATGTAAACCCCGTATTTACATATCTGCCACTGTGTAGGAGAATCCGTATAGGTGTTCGAATGTTCCAACCGTAATGCGCTAGAAATGGTACCGAAACCCCGTATTTACATATCTGCCACTATGCAGGAGAATCCGTATAGGTGTTCGAGTGTTCGAACCGTAATGCGCAAGAAATGGTGCCGAAACCCCGTATTTACATATCTGCCACTGTGCAGGAGAATCCGCATAGGTGTTCGAGTGTTCGAACCGTAATGCGCAAGAAATGGTATGTAAACCCCGTATTTACATATCTGCCACTGTGCAGGAGAATCCGTATAGGTGTTCGAGTGTTCAAACCGTAATGCGTAAGAAATGGTACGGAAACCCCGTATTTACATATCTGCCACTGTGCAGGAGAATCCGCATAGGTGTTCGAGTGTTCGAACCGTAATGCGCTAGAAATGGTACCGAAACCCCGTATTTACATATCTGCCACTGTGCAGGAGAATCCGCATAGGTGTTCGAGTGTTCGAACCGTAATGCGCAAGAAATGGTATGTAAACCCCGTATTTACATATCTGCCACTGTGCAGGAGAATCCGTATAGGTGTTCGAGTGTTCAAACCGTAATGCGTAAGAAATGGTACGGAAACCCCGTATTTACATATCTGCCACTGTGCAGGAGAATCCGCATAGGTGTTCGAGTGTTCGAACCGTAATGCGCAAGAAATGGTATGTAAACCCCGTATTTACATATCTGCCACTGTGCAGGAGAATCCGCATAGGTGTTCGAGTGTTCGAACCGTAATGCGCAAGAAATGGTATGTAAACCCCGTATTTACATATCTGCCACTGTGTAGGAGAATCCGTATAGGTGTTCGAATGTTCCAACCGTAATGCGCTAGAAATGGTACCGAAACCCCGTATTTACATATCTGCCACTATGCAGGAGAATCCGTATTGGTGTTCGAGTGTTCGAACCGTAATGCGCAAGAAATGGTTTGGAAACCCCGTATTTACATATCTGCCACTGTGCAGGAGAATCCGAATAGGTGTTCGAGTGTTCGAACCGTAATGCGCAAGAAATGGTATGGAAACCCCGTATTTACATATCTGCCACTGTGCAGGAGAATCCGTATAGGTTTTCGAGTGTTCGAACCGTAATGCGCAAGAAATGGTACGGAAACCCCGTATTTACATATCTGCCACTGTGCAGGAGAATCCGTATAGGTGTTCGAGTGTTCGAACCGTAATGCGCAAGAAATGGTGCCGAAACCCCGTATTTACATATCTGCCACTGTGTAGGAGAATCCGCATAGGTGTTCGAGTGTTCGAACCGTAATGCGCAAGAAATGGTACCGAAACCCCGTATTTACATATCTGCCACTGTGCAGGAGAATCCGGATAGGTGTTCGAGTGTTCGAACCGTAATGCGCAAGAAACGGTACCGAAACCCCGTATTTACATATCTGCCACTGTGCAGGAGAATCCGTATAGGCGTTCGAGTGTTCGAACCGTAATGCGCAAGAAATGGTACGAAAACCCCGTATTCACATATCTGCCACTGTGCAGGAGAATTCGTATAGGTGTTCGAGTGTTCGAACCGTAATGCGCAAGAAATGGTACCGAAACCCCGTATTTACATATCTGCCACTGTGCAGGAGAATCCGCATAGGTGTTCGAGTGTTCGAACCGTAATGCGCAAGAAATGGTACGTAAACCCCGTATTTACATATCTGCCACTGTGCAGGAGAATCCGTATAGGTGTTCGAGTGTTCAAACCGTAATGCGTAAGAAATGGTACGGAAACCCCGTATTTACATATCTGCCACTGTGCAGGAGAATCCGCATAGGTGTTCGAGTGTTCGAACCGTAATGCGCAAGAAATGGTACGTAAACCCCGTATTTACATATCTGCCACTGTGCAGGAGAATCCGTATAGGTGTTCGAGTGTTCAAACCGTAATGCGTAAGAAATGGTACGGAAACCCCGTATTTACATATCTGCCACTGTGCAGGAGAATCCGCATAGGTGTTCGAGTGTTCGAACCGTAATGCGCAAGAAATGGTATGTAAACCCCGTATTTACATATCTGCCACTGTGCAGGAGAATCCGCATAGGTGTTCGAGTGTTCGAACCGTAATGCGCAAGAAAAGGTATGTAAACCCCGTATTTACATATCTGCCACTGTGCAGGAGAATCCGTATAGTTGTCCGAGTGTTCCAACCGTAATGCGCAAGAAATGGTACCGAAACCCCGTATTTACATATCTGCCACTGTGCAGGAGAATCCGCATAGGTGTTCGAGTGTTCGAACCGTAATGCGCAAGAATTGGTATGTAAACCCCGTATTTACATATCTGCCACTGTGCAGGAGAATCCGTATAGGTGTTCGAGTGTTCAAACCGTAATGCGTAAGAAATGGTACGGAAACCCCGTATTTACATATCTGCCACTGTGCAGGAGAATCCGCATAGGTGTTCGAGTGTTCGAACCGTAATGCGCAAGAAATGGTACGTAAACCCCGTATTTACATATCTGCCACTGTGCAGGAGAATCCGTATAGGTGTTCGAGTGTTCAAACCGTAATGCGTAAGAAATGGTACGGAAACCCCGTATTTACATATCTGCCACTGTGCAGGAGAATCCGCATAGGTGTTCGAGTGTTCGAACCGTAATGCGCAAGAAATGGTATGTAAACCCCGTATTTACATATCTGCCGCTGTGCAGGAGAATCCGTATTGGTGTTCGAGTGTTCGAACCGTAATGCGCAAGAAATGGTTTGGAAACCCCGTATTTACATATCTGCCACTGTGCAGGAGAATCCGAATAGGTGTTCGAGTGTTCGAACCGTAATGCGCAAGAAATGGTATGGAAACCCCGTATTTACATATCTGCCACTGTGCAGGAGAATCCGTATAGGTGTTCGAGTGTTCGAACCGTAATGCGCAAGAAATGGTACGGAAACCCCGTATTTACATATCTGCCACTGTGCAGGAGAATCCGGATAGGTGTTCGAGTGTTCGAACCGTATTGCACAAGAAATGGTATGTAAACCCCGTATTTACATATCTGCCACTGTGCAGGAGAATCCGTATAGGTGTTCGAGTGTTCGAACCGTAATGCGCAAGAAATGGTACGGAAACCCCGTATTTACATATCTGCCACTGTGCAGGAGAATCCGTATAGGTGTTCGAGTGTTCGAACCGTAATGCGCAAGAAATGGTGCCGAAACCCCGTATTTACATATCTGCCACTGTGCAGGAGAATCCGCATAGGTGTTCGAGTGTTCGAACCGTAATGCGCAAGAAATGGTATGTAAACCCCGTATTTACATATCTGCCACTGTGCAGGAGAATCCGTATAGGTGTTCGAGTGTTCGAACCGTAATGCGCAAGAAATGGTACGGAAACCCCGTATTTACATATCTGCCACTGTGCAGGAGAATCCGCATAGGTGTTCGAGTGTTCGAACCGTAATGCGCAAGAAATGGTATGTAAACCCCGTATTTACATATCTGCCACTGTGCAGGAGAATCCGCATAGGTGTTCGAGTGTTCGAACCGTAATGCGCAAGAAATGGTATGTAAACCCCGTATTTACATATCTGCCACTGTGCAGGAGAATCCGTATAGGTGTTCGAATGTTCCAACCGTAATGCGCTAGAAATGGTACCGAAACCCCGTATTTACATATCTGCCACTGTGCAGGAGAATCCGTATAGGTGTTCGAGTGTTCGAACCGTAATGCACAAGAAATGGTACCGAAACCCCGTATTTACATATCTGCCACTGTGCAGGAGAATCCGGATAGGTGTTCGAGTGTTCGAACCGTAATGCGCAAGAAACGGTACCGAAACCCCGTATTTACATATCTGCCACTGTGCAGGAGAATCCGTATAGGTGTTCGAGTGTTCGAACCGTAATGCGCAAGAAATGGTACGGAAACCCCGTATTTACATATCTGCCACTGTGCAGGAGAATTCGTATAGGTGTTCGAGTGTTCGAACCGTAATGCGCAAGAAATGGTACCGAAACCCCGTATTTACATATCTGCCACTGTGCAGGAGAATCCGCATAGGTGTTCGAGTGTTCGAACCGTAATGCGCAAGAAATGGTATGTAAACCCCGTATTTACATATCTGCCACTGTGCAGGAGAATCCGTATAGGTGTTCGAGTGTTCAAACCGTAATGCGTAAGAAATGGTACGGAAACCCCGTATTTACATATCTGCCACTGTGCAGGAGAATCCGCATAGGTGTTCGAGTGTTCGAACCGAAATGTGCAAGAAATGGTATGTAAACCCCGTATTTACATATCTGCCACTGTGTAGGAGAATCCGTATAGGTGTTCGAATGTTCCAACCGTAATGCGCTAGAAATGGTACCGAAACCCCGTATTTACATATCTGCCACTATGCAGGAGAATCCGTATAGGTGTTCGAGTGTTCGAACCGTAATGCGCAAGAAATGGTGCCGAAACCCCGTATTTACATATCTGCCACTGTGCAGGAGAATCCGCATAGGTGTTCGAGTGTTCGAACCGTAATGCGCAAGAAATGGTATGTAAACCCCGTATTTACATATCTGCCACTGTGCAGGAGAATCCGTATAGGTGTTCGAGTGTTCGAACCGTAATGCGCAAGAAATGGTACGGAAACCCCGTATTTACATATCTGCCACTGTGCAGGAGAATCCGCATAGGTGTTCGATTGTTCGAACCGTAATGCGCAAGAAATGGTATGTAAACCCCGTATTTAAATATCTGCCACTGTGCAGGAGAATCCGCATAGGTGTTCGAGTGTTCGAACCGTAATGCGCAAGAAATGGTATGTAAACCCCGTATTTACATATCTGCCACTGTGCAGGAGAATCCGTATAGGTGTTCGAGTGTTCGAACCGTAATGCGCAAGAAATGGTACGGAAACCCCGTATTTACATATCTGCCACTGTGCAGGAGAATCCGTATAGGTGTTCGAGTGTTCGAACCGTAATGCGCAAGAAATGGTGCCGAAACCCCGTATTTACATATCTGCCACTGTGCAGGAGAATCCGCATAGGTGTTCGAGTGTTCGAACCGTAATGCGCAAGAAATGGTATGTAAACCCCGTATTTACATATCTGCCACTGTGCAGGAGAATCCGCATAGCTGTTCGAGTGTTCGAACCGTAATGCGCAAGAAATGGTATGTAAACCCCGTATTTACATATCTGCCACTGTGCAGGAGAATCCCTATAGGTGTTCGAATGTTCCAACCGTAATGCGCTAGAAATGGTACCGAAACCCCGTATTTACATATCTGCCACTGTGCAGGAGAATTCGTATAGGTGTTCGAGTGTTCGAACCGTAATGCGCAAGAAATGGTACGGAAACCCCGTATTTACATATCTGCCACTGTGCAGGAGAATCCGGATAGGTGTTCGAGTGTTCGAACCGTATTGCACAAGAAATGGTATGTAAACCCCGTATTTACATATCTGCCACTGTGCAGGAGAATCCGTATAGGTGTTCGAGTGTTCGAACCGTAATGCGCAAGAAATGGTACGGAAACCCCGTATTTACATATCTGCCACTGTGCAGGAGAATCCGTATAGGTGTTCGAGTGTTCGAACCGTAATGCGCAAGAAATGGTGCCGAAACCCCGTATTTACATATCTGCCACTGTGCAGGAGAATCCGCATAGGTGTTCGAGTGTTCGAACCGTAATGCGCAAGAAATGGTATGTAAACCCCGTATTTACATATCTGCCACTGTGCAGGAGAATCCGTATAGGTGTTCGAGTGTTCGAACCGTAATGCGCAAGAAATGGTACGGAAACCCCGTATTTACATATCTGCCACTGTGCAGGAGAATCCGCATAGGTGTTCGAGTGTTCGAACCGTAATGCGCAAGAAATGGTATGTAAACCCCGTATTTACATATCTGCCACTGTGCAGGAGAATCCGCATAGGTGTTCGAGTGTTCGAACCGTAATGCGCAAGAAATGGTATGTAAACCCCGTATTTACATATCTGCCACTGTGCAGGAGAATCCGTATAGGTGTTCGAATGTTCCAACCGTAATGCGCTAGAAATGGTACCGAAACCCCGTATTTACATATCTGCCACTGTGCAGGAGAATCCGTATAGGTGTTCGAGTGTTCGAACCGTAATGCACAAGAAATGGTACCGAAACCCCGTATTTACATATCTGCCACTGTGCAGGAGAATCGGGATAGGTGTTCGAGTGTTCGAACCGTAATGCGCAAGAAACGGTACCGAAACCCCGTATTTACATATCTGCCACTGTGCAGGAGAATCCGTATAGGTGTTCGAGTGTTCGAACCGTAATGCGCAAGAAATGGTACGGAAACCCCGTATTTACATATCTGCCACTGTGCAGGAGAATTCGTATAGGTGTTCGAGTGTTCGAACCGTAATGCGCAAGAAATGGTACCGAAACCCCGTATTTACATATCTGCCACTGTGCAGGAGAATCCGCATAGGTGTTCGAGTGTTCGAACCGTAATGCGCAAGAAATGGTATGTAAACCCCGTATTTACATATCTGCCACTGTGCAGGAGAATCCGTATAGGTGTTCGAGTGTTCAAACCGTAATGCGTAAGAAATGGTACGGAAACCCCGTATTTACATATCTGCCACTGTGCAGGAGAATCCGCATAGGTGTTCGAGTGTTCGAACCGAAATGCGCAAGAAATGGTATGTAAAGCCCGTATTTACATATCTGCCACTGTGTAGGAGAATCCGTATAGGTGTTCGAATGTTCCAACCGTAATGCGCTAGAAATGGTACCGAAACCCCGTATTTACATATCTGCCACTATGCAGGAGAATCCGTATAGGTGTTCGAGTGTTCGAACCGTAATGCGCAAGAAATGGTGCCGAAACCCCGTATTTACATATCTGCCACTGTGCAGGAGAATCCGCATAGGTGTTCGAGTGTTCGAACCGTAATGCGCAAGAAATGGTATGTAAACCCCGTATTTACATATCTGCCACTGTGCAGGAGAATCCGTATAGGTGTTCGAGTGTTCGAACCGTAATGCGCAAGAAATGGTACGGAAACCCCGTATTTACATATCTGCCACTGTGCAGGAGAATCCGCATAGGTGTTCGATTGTTCGAACCGTAATGCGCAAGAAATGGTATGTAAACCCCGTATTTAAATATCTGCCACTGTGCAGGAGAATCCGCATAGGTGTTCGAGTGTTCGAACCGTAATGCGCAAGAAATGGTATGTAAACCCCGTATTTACATATCTGCCACTGTGCAGGAGAATCCGTATAGGTGTTCGAGTGTTCGAACCGTAATGCGCAAGAAATGGTACGGAAACCCCGTATTTACATATCTGCCACTGTGCAGGAGAATCCGTATAGGTGTTCGAGTGTTCGAACCGTAATGCGCAAGAAATGGTGCCGAAACCCCGTATTTACATATCTGCCACTGTGCAGGAGAATCCGCATAGGTGTTCGAGTGTTCGAACCGTAATGCGCAAGAAATGGTATGTAAACCCCGTATTTACATATCTGCCACTGTGCAGGAGAATCCGCATAGCTGTTCGAGTGTTCGAACCGTAATGCGCAAGAAATGGTATGTAAACCCCGTATTTACATATCTGCCACTGTGCAGGAGAATCCCTATAGGTGTTCGAATGTTCCAACCGTAATGCGCTAGAAATGGTACCGAAACCCCGTATTTACATATCTGCCACTGTGCAGGAGAATCCGTATAGGTGTTCGAGTGTTCGAACCGTAATGCGCAAGAAATGGTACCGAAACCCCGTATTTACATATCTGCCACTGTGCAGGAGAATCCGGATAGGTGTTCGAGTGTTCGAACCGTAATGCGCAAGAAACGGTACCGAAACCCCGTATTTACATATCTGCCACTGTGCAGGAGAATCCGTATAGGTGTTCGAGTGTTCGAACCGTAATGCGCAAGAAATGGTACGAAAACCCCGTATTTACATATCTGCCACTGTGCAGGAGAATTCGTATAGGTGTTCGAGTGTTCGAACCGTAATGCGCAAGAAATGGTACCGAAACCCCGTATTTACATATCTGCCACTGTGCAGGAGAATCCGCATAGGTGTTCGAGTGTTCGAACCGTAATGCGCAAGAAATGGTACGTAAACCCCGTATTTACATATCTGCCACTGTGCAGGAGAATCCGTATAGGTGTTCGAGTGTTCAAACCGTAATGCGTAAGAAATGGTACGGAAACCCCGTATTTACATATCTGCCACTGTGCAGGAGAATCCGCATAGGTGTTCGAGTGTTCGAACCGTAATGCGCAAGAAATGGTATGTAAACCCCGTATTTACATATCTGCCACTATGCAGGAGAATCCGCATAGGTGTTCGAGTGTTCGAACCGTAATGCGCAAGAAAAGGTATGTAAACCCCGTATTTACATATCTGCCACTGTGCAGGAGAATCCGCATAGCTGTTCGAGTGTTCGAACCGTAATGCGCAAGAAATGGTATGTAAACCCCGTATTTACATATCTGCCACTGTGCAGGAGAATCCCTATAGGTGTTCGAATGTTCCAACCGTAATGCGCTAGAAATGGTACCGAAACCCCGTATTTACATATCTGCCACTGTGCAGGAGAATCCGTATAGGTGTTCGAGTGTTCGAACCGTAATGCGCAAGAAATGGTACCGAAACCCCGTATTTACATATCTGCCACTGTGCAGGAGAATCCGGATAGGTGTTCGAGTGTTCGAACCGTAATGCGCAAGAAACGGTACCGAAACCCCGTATTTACATATCTGCCACTGTGCAGGAGAATCCGTATAGGTGTTCGAGTGTTCGAACCGTAATGCGCAAGAAATGGTACGAAAACCCCGTATTTACATATCTGCCACTGTGCAGGAGAATTCGTATAGGTGTTCGAGTGTTCGAACCGTAATGCGCAAGAAATGGTACCGAAACCCCGTATTTACATATCTGCCACTGTGCAGGAGAATCCGCATAGGTGTTCGAGTGTTCGAACCGTAATGCGCAAGAAATGGTACGTAAACCCCGTATTTACATATCTGCCACTGTGCAGGAGAATCCGTATAGGTGTTCGAGTGTTCAAACCGTAATGCGTAAGAAATGGTACGGAAACCCCGTATTTACATATCTGCCACTGTGCAGGAGAATCCGCATAGGTGTTCGAGTGTTCGAACCGTAATGCGCAAGAAATGGTATGTAAACCCCGTATTTACATATCTGCCACTATGCAGGAGAATCCGCATAGGTGTTCGAGTGTTCGAACCGTAATGCGCAAGAAAAGGTATGTAAACCCCGTATTTACATATCTGCCACTGTGCAGGAGAATCCGTATAGTTGTCCGAGTGTTCCAACCGTAATGCGCAAGAAATGGTACCGAAACCCCGTATTTACATATCTGCCACTGTGCAGGAGAATCCGCATAGGTGTTCGAGTGTTCGAACCGTAATGCGCAAGAAATGGTATGTAAACCCCGTATTTACATATCTGCTACTGTGCAGGAGAATCCGTATAGGTGTTCGAGTGTTCAAACCGTAATGCGTAAGAAATGGTACGGAAACCCCGTATTTACATATCTGCCACTGTGCAGGAGAATCCGCATAGGTGTTCGAGTGTTCGAACCGTAACGCGCAAGAAATGGTATGTAAACCCCGTATTTACATATCTGCCACTGTGCAGGAAAATCCGCATAGGTGTTCGAGTGTTCGAACCGTAATGCGCAAGAAATGGTATGTAAACCCCGTATTTACATATCTGCCACTGTGTAGGAGAATCCGTATAGGTGTTCGAATGTTCCAACCGTAATGCGCTAGAAATGGTACCGAAACCCCGTATTTACATATCTGCCACTGTGCAGGAGAATCCGTATAGGTGTTCGAGTGTTCGAACCGTAATGCGCAAGAAATGGTGCCGAAACCCCGTATTTACATATCTGCCACTGTGCAGGAGAATCCGCATAGGTGTTCGAGTGTTCGAACCGTAATGCGCAAGAAATGGTATGTAAACCCCGTATTTACATATCTGCCACTGTGCAGGAGAATCCGTATAGGTGTTCGAGTGTTCGAACCGTAATGCGCAAGAAATGGTACGGAAACCCCGTATTTACATATCTGCCACTGTGCAGGAGAATCTGCATAGGTGTTCGAGTGTTCGAACCGTAATGCGCAAGAAATGGTATGTAAACCCCGTATTTACATATCTGCCACTGTGCAGGAGAATCCGCATAGGTGTTCGAGTGTTCGAACCGTAATGCGCAAGAAATGGTATGTAAACCCCGTATTTACATATCTGCCACTGTGCAGGAGAATCCGTATAGGTGTTCGAGTGTTCGAACCGTAATGCGCAAGAAATGGTACGGAAACCCCGTATTTACATATCTGCCACTGTGCAGGAGAATCCGTATAGGTGTTCGAGTGTTCGAACCGTAATGCGCAAGAAATGGTGCCGAAACCCCGTATTTACATATCTGCCACTGTGCAGGAGAATCCGCATAGGTGTTCGAGTGTTCGAACCGTAATGCGCAAGAAATGGTATGTAAACCCCGTATTTACATATCTGCCACTGTGCAGGAGAATCCGCATAGGTGTTCGAGTGTTCGAACCGTAATGCGCAAGAAATGGTATGTAAACCCCGTATTTACATATCTGCCACTGTGCAGGAGAATCCGTATAGGTGTTCGAATGTTCCAACCGTAATGCGCTAGAAATGGTACCGAAACCCCGTATTTACATATCTGCCACTGTGCAGGAGAATCCGTATAGGTGTTCGAGTGTTCGAACTGTAATGCGCAAGAAATGGTACCGAAACCCCGTATTTACATATCTGCCACTGTGCAGGAGAATCCGGATAGGTGTTCGAGTGTTCGAACCGTAATGCGCAAGAAACGGTACCGAAACCCCGTATTTACATATCTGCCACTGTGCAGGAGAATCCGTATAGGTGTTCGAGTGTTCGAACCGTAATGCGCAAGAAATGGTACCGAAACCCCGTATTTACATATCTGCCACTGTGCAGGAGAATCCGGATAGGTGTTGGAGTGTTCGAACCGTAATGCGCAAGAAATGGTACCGAAACCCCGTATTTACATATCTGCCACTGTGCAGGAGAATCCGGATAGGTGTTCGAGTGTTCGAACCGTATTGCACAAGAAATGGTATGTAAACCCCGTATTTACATATCTGCCACTGTGCAGGAGAATCCGCATAGGTGTTCGAGTGTTCGAACCGTAATGCGCAAGAAATGGTACGGAAACCCCGTATTTACATATCTGCCACTGTGCAGGAGAATCCGCATAGGTGTTCGAGTGTTCGAACCGTAATGCGCAAGAAATGGTATGTAAACCCCGTATTTACATATCTGCCACTGTGCAGGAGAATCCGCATAGGTGTTCGAGTGTTCGAACCGTAATGCGCAAGAAATGGTATGTAAACCCCGTATTTACATATCTGCCACTGTGCAGGAGAATCCGTATAGGTGTTCGAGTGTTCGAACCGTAATGCGCAAGAAATGGTACGGAAACCCCGTATTTACATATCTGCCACTGTGCAGGAGAATCCGTATAGGTGTTCGAGTGTTCGAACCGTAATGCGCAAGAAATGGTGCCGAAACCCCGTATTTACATATCTGCCACTGTGCAGGAGAATCCGCATAGGTGTTCGAGTGTTCGAACCGTAATGTGCAAGAAATGGTATGTAAACCCCGTATTTACATATCTGCCACTGTGCAGGAGAATCCGTATAGGTGTTCGAGTGTTCGAACCGTAATGCGCAAGAAATGGTACAGAAACCCCGTATTTACATATCTGCCACTGTGCAGGAGAATCCGCATAGGTGTTCGAGTGTTCGAACCGTAATGCGCAAGAAATGGTATGTAAATCCCGTATTTACATATCTGCCACTGTGCAGGAGAATCCGCATAGGTGTTCGAGTGTTCGAACCGTAATGCGCAAGAAATGGTATGTAAACCCCGTATTTACATATCTGCCACTGTGCAGGAGAATCCGTATAGGTGTTCGAATGTTCCAACCGTAATGCGATAGAATTGGTACCGAAACCCCGTATTTACATATCTGCCACTGTGCAGGAGAATCCGTATAGGTGTTCGAGTGTTCGAACCGTAATGCGCAAGAAAAGGTACCGAAACCCCGTATTTACATATCTGCCACTGTGCAGGAGAATCCGGATAGGTGTTCGAGTGTTTGAACCGTAATGCGCAAGAAACGGTACCGAAACCCCGTATTTACATATCTGCCACTGTGCAGGAGAATCCGTATAGGTGTTCGAGTGTTCGAACCGTAATGCGCAAGAAATGGTACGGAAACCCCGTATTTACATATCTGCCACTGTGCAGGAGAATTCGTATAGGTGTTCGAGTGTTCGAACCGTAATGCGCAAGAAATGGTACCGAAACCCCGTATTTACATATCTGCCACTGTGCAGGAGAATCCGGATAGGTGTTTGAGTGTTCGAACCGTAATGCGCAAGAAATGGTACCGAAACCCCGTATTTACATATCTGCCACTGTGCAGGAGAATCCGGATAGGTGTTCGAGTGTTCGAACCGTATTGCACAAGAAATGGTATGTAAACCCCGTATTTACATATCTGCCACTGTGCAGGAGAATCCGTATAGGTGTTCGAGTGTTCGAACCGTAATGCGCAAGAAATGGTATGGAAACCCCGTATTTACATATCTGCCACTGTGCAGGAGAATCCGTATAGGTGTTCGAGTGTTCGAACCGTAATGCGCAAGAAATGGTACGGAAACCCCGTATTTACATATCTGCCACTGTGCAGGAGAATCCGTATAGGTGTTCGAGTGTTCGAACCGTAATGCGCAAGAAATGGTGCCGAAACCCCGTATTTACATATCTGCCACTGTGCAGGAGAATCCGCATAGGTGTTCGAGTGTTCGAACCGTAATGCGCAAGAAATGGTATGTAAACCCCGTATTTACATATCTGCCACTG